>NC_045794.1:49820155-50160572 GCF_009873245.2 Balaenoptera musculus | reverse complement strand
AAATCACAAAGAAAAAGATGCTAAAAATTACAAGTATTTGATGAAAATATGAAAATATTAAACTTTACATAATATAAATATTCTTGATTAATACATGTTAACTGGCAGAGACAAAGATTCACATGAGGGAAGCTCACTCTTGGGACTTTACCCTAAAGAAATAATTCAGATGTAAATATATATGTAGGAAGACACTCAAAACAATACTAAACTATTGAACATAAGCAGCAGTTCATTAAATTATAGAATAGCCACAAAATATAATGCAACCATTAAAATTTCAATTACAAAAATAAAAAAATAACATGAAAAATTCATACAATGTAATGTTTGGCTAAAAATACTTATAATGCAACATCTGGTGTGAAATGTGAAATTATCATCTTCAATATGAAATTATGAATATGTTAGAAATAAACATGGAAAATAGAGTCCACTTCTTAGGGTGATAAAATTATGGGGGATTTATCTTTTGAATTGCCATTATCAATAATAATGAAGTTAAAATAAACATACTTTTTAAAGTATTCTAATTTTTAGGTAGCCTAAGTTCATAGGGGAATGGCTGACAATCAATAAAAGAGAAAAGCATGTATGTTAGAGCCACCCACTGTCAAAAGGAAACAACTTTTTTCACTTTACCTCTGTGTCGTTCATCTTCAGCAACCATCCTCTCAAAAACAACAGTAACAACTTGTCGCACTGTAGCAGCAGCTGTATTATTTGTAATATTATCTTTTGTGAAGTGTAGTCGAAAACAGAGAACAATTGCCTAAAAAAACAATTTCCATTTAGTGTGAAATAAGATTGAGGAACATGGTTATTATCTTTATTTTATCTGATGTAACCCAAAATTAAATAATTTGTTTCGCTGCTTCAATCACCTACACTAAAAGTCTCACTCTTTTATATAATAAAACTACAAAAAGCTCAGGATTTTGAAATAATTCAAACTCTCAGTAAATACATAGACACATAAGATTAACCAAGGTAATGTGAAATACTCCTTTCACAATCTGGTTCTTTTAACATGTACATAATAATGTGTTGTGCTTTTATTTTCCCAGAACAACTTTTTTTTTGCAAATAGCAAGTACTCAAACTTTGTTGTATCACTAAATCACTTGGAGAAATACTATATAAACTTGCTAAGCATATAAATGAATCATTTTTTCTTTTAAAATCAACTTTATTAAGGTATAATTTATATACAATAACTGTATCCCTTTAAAGTATATAATTTTATGAGTTCTGACAGTTATATTCACCTATGGAACTACTGCCACAATCAAGTATAAGACACTTCCACCATCCTAAAAGTTTCCTTGTGCTCTTGCAGTCCATTTTTTCCTCCACCCTTGGCCCCAGGTAACCATCAATCTGCTTTTATCACTATAGATTAGCTGGTATTTTCTATACAAATAGAATCATTCAGTATGTGCTCTTTTCTGTCTGGTTTCTTTCACTTGTAATATTTGTGAAATTCATCCACGTTTTTCTTTGTAACAGTAATTTGTACTTTTTTATTCCATGGTATGAGTATACCACATTCTAATTATCCATTCACCTCCTGATAGACACTTGGGTTGTTTCAGTTTTTGGCTACTGTACATAAAGCTGCTGTGAACATTCACACACAAATCTCAATGAGGACATGTATTTTCATTTACCTGGGTAAGTAAACACCTAAGAGTGAAATGGACAGATCACATAGTAAGTATAAGTTAAAATTTTAAAGAAACTGTTTTCCAAAGTTGCTTTACAATTTTATATTCCTGCCAGCAGTATGTGTGAGTTCAAAATTATTCCATATTCTCAACAACACTTGATATGATCAGTCTTTTTAAATCTTAACTATTCTAATGGGTGTGTAATAATATCTCCTTGTGGTTTTAATTTGCTTTTCCCTGATAACTAAAGATTCTGAGGCACTTTCCATGTATTCATTAGTCAGTTGAATAGATTATTTTGTAAAGTGTCTGTTGAAATCATTTGTCCATTTTTTATTGGGTTGTCTTATAAATGAGTTGTAAGAGTGTTTTTAATAAATTCTAGATAAAAGTCCTTTGTCAGATATTTGTGAATATTTCCCCCCATTCTGTGGCTTCTTTTATGGTTCATGGATTTGTGCCCTACCTAAGAAGTCCCTACCTACCCCAAGGTCACAAAAATTTTCTCCTATGTGTTCTTCTAGAAGTTTTACAGTTTTAAAAGAAGCCATTCTTGGAAGAAAACATAATAATGGTATTTTTAAATGCTATGCCTTATCATATTAATTATATTAAACATTTAAAAGAAAACAAGCCTTTGATACCACTAACACTTTTAAAATTTCAACATAAAAGAAAAGTACATGTTATAGAGAAGCTTTCCTATTACCCAATTTTATATTATTTCTTCATACTTCATTTTTCATCCCCAAATATTATATTTCCAAATTAACCAAAATAAATCCTATATTTATTTATAAAACTATAATCAGTTCTTATTGCTTAGGTAGGTCAAATGATAACCTTTTATAAAATTTTAAATATATGTATCAGAACAATAATTTGATAGCTAGAAACCAAGAGGAACTACATAGAACAAACATATATATAAAAAGACATTAAATATTTTATAAAGCAGGTATGGGGTAAAAGAATAAGCTATTTGCAATTAAGTAAAATCTCATTATATCCTAAGAGCATCAAATGAATAACTAGAAGAGAGATATAGTCTCTATACAGTATACTGTGATGGTATACTTTGCTACTTTACAAGTCAACCATTCTTAAAGGCATACAAATTATAATACAACTATTACTGAAACTCCAACAATTTCCCTAAATAGTAAACCATTAAGTAAAGACTGTTTTTTATATTACTCGCTGTACTGTCTGTTCTTTAGAAATATTTCTTAATTTTAAAAAACTTTTTAAAGAGTGAAACAAATAATAGAACAGCTGTTATATGTTCCTAAAGAGGGTGGGAATAAGAAAGGAATGAGAAATAGCTATCATACATGCAGCCTTACCTAGTATCAATGTATCAATGCCAAAAGGACATTCTTCCAGATACTTAAGGGACAGATTTAAACTATCTGGCTTATATAACATATATATATGTGAAATTATTTTTAAAAGGGGGAAAGGGAGAGCTATCAGGAATACCCCAGGTAATTGTGGAGAACACTGATACCTCAAAACACATTTTTTTTTCTTTTCCTCTTTCTCTATTCCTTTTCTTCTGCTACTTTTCTTTTTCCACATCTTATTCATAACTAAGCCTGTCAGCTATATCCAAGGGGCTCTGCTTCATCACCCTAACCTGATTTCACTTCTAACCTGTGAAAAACAAAGCACCGATGGCTTTTAACATGCAATGTGCATTATCGCAATAGCTACAGGAAAGGTGCTGTTCAAACAGCACCAGGCTTTTCTCTTTCAGTCAGCTTATACAAATACTGTTTCAAAGCACTTACGAACTTTGAAAAACAGGCTTCCTACCTTTGAGAGTGCCTCGTCATGAACTACTGTATTGGTTGTTAAAAGAACAAGAACTGTTTGAAGCAGCTTAAGTTCTTCAAGACTATTTTCCATTAGCTGCCAAAGCATGTTAATTATATTTCCAGCTGCAGTCTGTAAAACAATTATTTTAATTATTGTCAACAAATAAAATATAGGTGTTTGGGTCCCTAAATAAGAAAAGTGATGCAGACTCATAGTGATGAAATGTTTTTCCTTATTTTACCGTCATAAGGTCAGATACAAACAATACACTTAAGTTAACAAACAACAAATTATCACTTCAGATAATCTAGCAAACAGTCATGATTTTCTCTCCTACCTTTTAAAAAATAATTTATGAATAATATTCTGTCAGTGATATTGAAAACATGCTTGGTTCTTAAGATTTCATCTATATTAGTGAACTACAAATTCTTAGATTACAAATGACTTGACAAAATGTACTTCGTTCTTTATTCTGAGCATTTAATAATGAGACAATTTGGTAACCTTTTAAAATTAAGCCAATGTCCTTCAAGCACTGTTGTATATTAAAATATCAGGTATGTTTTATTCTCTCCTTATGAAAACTCATGATTTGATTTGTAAGTGCACAGTTCAGATAAAATCTTCACATTACCTCAGACACAACCTCATGGGACATGAGCCTCTGAATGGCGGCTAAACATAGCTGAGTGATCTTCGGTTCCTTGGTTCCACAACCCATTAGAAAAGGCTGAACAACCTCTGAGCTGTTCTCTTTCAATGCTTTATTTGGAACACATATAAAATAAAATTTTAAATATAATTCATAAATAAGAATATTTTTACATAATTACAACCAGTAATGACAATCTTAATAAAAAATCACTAATGTAAAATTAATACCAAAATAAAAATCAAGCAGTTAGAGTTAAAATACTTCACATAAATACTACAGACTTTGTATCTGAACTACTCCCCCTTAAGTTCAGCTCTCCCATGCCTTTCTCCTGACACTCCTTTGGTTCTCCTCCATCTTCTTCTATAGACTCTTTAATGGCAATTTCTCAGAAGTTCTATCCTGCCTCAGAGAAAGACTCTATTTCTTCAATAGTGCAGAAGGAAAAACAGGAATAAGAATTCATATTCTAGAGCAGAAAAGTAATTAAAAATAGTATATACATCAACCTCACCACATTTCTGAATGAATATTCAGAAACTCCCTAGAATTTTATTATATGCCTTGAATTCATTGGCTCTAATTTCTTCTTCAAGAAGTAAACTCATTAAAAACAATAACATTACTCCTCTTATTACTGAAATATTGCTTTAAACTAATTGGATGCACGTGCTGTAATTCCAAATCTTAAAATAACTCCTTCTACCAAGCCAATACTTTCAGAAGTTTTAAAATGGCAACAAGAATGTAAAAGATTAGAAAATGCACAAACTGAATTATACATTATTAAATTTACAAAATGAAATTCAATCAATACACACTTACTGAATGGCTACACAAAGATGAACAAGACAGGTTTGTCATCCTCAGGGAATTTGAATAAATAACATAAAATTCCAAGTCAAGAGAACTTTAAACTTACGTGTTTGGTATTTGTTTTCAAATGTACTACATCCGTCAATTATTTTTTGAAGTTAAGAATTGTAATAAAGACACAGAAATCTGAGTTTTAACATGTTTTTCAAAAGAAATTGTGAGAAAGTCATCCAGAATCACCTTTAAAAGTGTAAAACTAGTGTTAACATTAATTTTATCATTTAAATCCCCTTCTTTCTTCTCCCAAAGCTCCCTGTATGGTATGGCAAATAAAGACTACTATTTACTACAGCATGCTCTGCAAAGTCCCTCAGTATGCCAGTATAAATCACTGATTTAGCACAGCTAAGAGAAGGCAAATATGACTGGCAAAGAACAGTGTTTTCAAAAAAGCTCCCTTGCCTTACTTCCTTGTTTTCTTGTGCATAAAGGTTTTGAATCAAAACCAGAGACATAAAATTTCCATAACAATGTCACAAAACATTTACATGAGTGATTAAAAGATGACAATAAAGCTCAAAAAATACTATTCTGAAGCAGTAAATATCCTGCTAGATTCAATTCTGCCAGAATCACTGAAGTATGAGGCCTTCCCTAACTCTGCAGAACATTCCAAATTATTAAATCTTGTTCAGGCAAATATAAGTTTTCAATACTAACAAGTGGCACTTATAATTTTTATTACATTAACATGTGTTTCTCATTTGAGTATCACAATACTCATATAGAGTTTACAGGGTATGATTTGGACGAAGTAACACAATAAGTAGGTGGTAAAACCAGAAACTGAAAATGTCTTCTAATCCCTGGTTCACTATTCTTCCCACAACATTATGCTGCCACTCTTTAAGGTAAACAGCATTTGATGCAAATGGAAATTAAAAGAGTCAAAAGTGTCTAAGAGAAACCAATTGCCTGAAGTCTTCAGATGAATGGAGAAAAAACAATGTACTTTCATAGAGGCTCTGATAACAATGATTTTAAGACACACCCATATCGCCAGAAAGAAAATCAGTGCCAATTACCTTTGCCAATTAAACTATGATACGATGAATTCTAATCACTTATACCTTTTCCTCACAATTTCATACTCTAGGCCAAGAAGGCCATTGTTATTTCTTATCTTTTTGATAATAGCCATTCTAACAGGCGTAAGGTGATATCCTCATTGTGGTTTTGATTTGCATATCCCTGATGATTAATGATGTTGAGCATCTTTTCATGTACCTGTTGGCCATCTGTATATCTTCTTTGTAAAAAATGTCTATTTAGATCTTCTGTCCAGTTTTTAATTGGATTGTTTGTTTGGGATGCCTCATTGCTGGAGAGTACTTCACTATTGTCTCTGAGATATTCTTCTAAGCCAATGACACCCATTCTGCACGCTTTGATGGTAGTGCTTTTTTTGACCTTACCATAAGATGTTAACAGGAAGTTTTTGCACAACAACTAGGGTGACATTTCAAATAGCAATGAAACTTACGCAATACCAACAATGCACGTTAACTCAACTGATGTGATAGTATGAACAAGTTCACACATGCACTGAAAAAGACAACTACAACACTACCTGGCCCACAGTGATTCTAAGATGCCATTAATTGTAAAGTGCATACCAATTTGGGGAATATTAACACGTGAAAAAACTGTGTATCTTAGAATGAATAAAATAAGGTGAGTTACACTGAAATATTGTATACATGTCAGTCACAGTTATCCACATCTATCAAGCTGAGTTAAGCTAATAATAAAAGTAATTTTTAACTCTATTTTAATGTAAGTCAAAGGTACCCTTCCTACTTTTTTTTCTCCCAGTTTATATGAGAATATAATGGTCAAAGGAAATTTCTGTTATCCAGAATAGATGATCAAGAACAACCAAAATATAAAACCTATTGATCTACTGTATTTTTTTGAAACATAATGTGAAAAATGGAAACATATCTACCATATCTAGATCACAATGAAGTAATACAAAGATCATTTTTTAAAAGTTTCTAATTATTTTTCTCTTCTGTTAAATGTCATAATGGTCCTAAGAAGCAGAAATTAATTCTACTCTTCTAATTGAGCAATTGCTGCTTTCTCTTTATAAACAATAATTTTAATTACATGCATTTAAGGGTGGCTTTACATAAAAAGCTTCCCACGGGTTTAGAGTTTAGAAACCACATTGAGGAAAAGGCTGTGCAGCATTATAAAGACATCTTGCCTTAACTATTTTTTTAAAAATCATTCCATGGAGAAAAGAGGAAAAGGTCAACTCTTTTTAATCAAAACTTGGCAGGTGGGCGGGGGATGGGGAGAAAAGAAAAAGTTTATTTTCTACCTAAGTCCCTTAAGAAGCACAACTCCTTTAACAGAATAACACTGTGTGTTTGATAAATATATTTTATTTCCAAATTTTATAACTGTGAGATCAAATGATGCACTTTCACACACCTGAAAGAGGTCCAGCAGGTCCCCATATCCTAGGGGTTTCCTTGCTCTGAGCAGTTTCACTGCAAAATTGCAGTTTTTAATCCTGGAAAAAAAGAATTAAACTAGGATACCCCACTATGAATCACACTAATAGGGGTTAATAAAAGTTTTATTATAAATTTTAACAGTCATTAAATAACAAATTATAATTCTTGTGAAAGAAAGAAAATGTGATGCAGACATGATTGCTACCCTCAAAACCCTTAAAATCTAGTTATGGGAAAGACTGATATTTCTAACATTAAAAAAAATTTTAATGGTTCAAAATGTCTGAAAATATTTTAAATGATTCAATATGAGGACAAATAAAAGTATGAGCAGCTTCATCTTAAAAGTACATTACAGGAAAAGGAAGAATGATATTGGTACAATTGGTTAGTAATTTTGCAAAAGAAAAAAAATCTAGGTCCTCATGTCACCCCATATATTATTAAGAAAAAAATCAAACCATAGAAAAACTAGAAGACAATGAAAATGATTATCAACTACGTGGAAGGAGAAGGACTGCCTAAATGGAGAGCAACAAATAAGAAAAATTAGTTAAATTATGTAAAAATTAAAAGCATCTAGATAAAAAATTAAAAGGTAAATGATGCAGAAAATATGATATAAACATGATGAGAAGTTAATATTTTTGCTATATAAATAGCTCAATTTGATAAAGAAAACACAAAAACTCCAAAAAAAGTAAAAATAAAATAATTTAATAATTCAGAGAAAAATGTTCAACATTAAAAAGAAATGTCAATTAAAATGAGAAGCCATTGCTTGTTCAATTACCAAAAAGATTTTTTAAAATAATAATCTGGCAAGGATGCTATAAAAATATACTCACATATTGTCAGTAAAGGCATAAACTTTTATCTTTTCAGAAAGTGGTATGATGACAAATTCTAAGAACATGTTCATGCCCTTTAATTTAATAATTTCTAGAAATGTACGTTAAAGAAATAATTCTAAATATTGAAACATGCCTAACATAAAGGAATTGTTAAATAAATTACAATCACTTGATGAAATATGGAACAATTTAAAAAATTAGAAAAGATGGCATCAAAAAAAGTATATATGATATAATATTATAAAAGGCAGGATACAAATTAAAACTGTTTAACTTTTTTTTAAAAGGGGGGAAAACAATAAATAAGAACACATTATATGGCAGAGAAATCTCTCTGACCCATTACGTCAGTTTGTGAGCAAGGCATTAAGTACAGCCCCCTGTATCTTCTATCCCGGATTATAGGAATAGTCTACCAACAGACCTCTGTCTTACTGATGATACATTGAAATACAACTTTCACACTGCTGTCAGAGTAATGTACAGAGTTTAAAAATATTAATATGAATGTGTCGCCTTCCTGATTCAAACTCTTTCCATCAAGCTGCTCAGGAAGTTACACAATGGCAATAGTTGGATAGTGTATCCAAATAGACCGAACTGTTTTATACCTCATGTATTTAAGTAACTTCCCTTAATTATAGCTTCTAC
Organism: Balaenoptera musculus; assembly: GCF_009873245.2. Classification (NCBI taxonomy): domain Eukaryota; kingdom Metazoa; phylum Chordata; class Mammalia; order Artiodactyla; family Balaenopteridae; genus Balaenoptera; species Balaenoptera musculus. Next base: position 50,151,574 of record NC_045794.1, on the reverse strand, counting down.
ACCTTATTTGCCTGGCTAACTCCTTTTCAAGCATCAAGACTCAGCTTCAGATTCCCAGGTTGGGTTAGGAGCCTTCCCAATGTTCTTGTAACAAGCCTGTCTATACTTCCATCTTGCCATTTACCATACATACAGCCTCAGAATTCTCTGTTTAGGGTCTGTCTCCTTCATTACTCTATTAACTGGCTGACATGAACTAAATATGACAAAATTCATGTACTCAAATAATCATAACATGAAAAGTTAAAGAAAGGTAGAAAAATATACTAGAGGCAGAACTCAGAGACTTACTTGCATTTTGGAGTGACTCACTTATTAGCCTACATTTAAGGAGGGCTTACTATTTATTTCCCATGTAATGTGCTAACTACTAGCAATATAAGGGAGAATAAGACATTGATCCTGACCTCAGGAAGTATGTCACCTGGAAGGGAAAATTTCTGGCAAAGAACTACAAAAAGTAAATGGAGGAGCAGGTAAGCTAAACAGAACGAATGGCACAAACATACTTTTCAAATATATTTCTTGTATTAACATATAGATTGCAGGTGAATAATATTACCCATCTTTTTATCTCCCCTAGTGATTCTTACATAATTATTTCTTTATTAAGAATATGTTATATGATATATTCTATAGATGTTTGCAAAATATCACAGGTATATGTACTGATAAAATATAATATACTGAAAAAAATCAACAGATAAATTACCTTTTAATGTCAGAAAAAAAATTCCAAAGTATATTTACTCACTGCTACTTAAATTAGAGACCTTTTAGTAATAAGACTATGTAGATATGAAAAGGATGAGGGAAACTGTGAGGAAAGAAGAACACAAATCATACATAATGATTATCTATGTAAAAATTCTCTATGCATACTGACAGTAGATGAAAGCAGTCATAGGTGGATGTAACTGTTATGGTTTTCAGTTAGGGGTTAAATATACAATTTTAAAATATCACAACTTCATTGAGCTCCTTGTTTCAAATATTTATTAAAATAGCAGATTCTCTGTTTATGTAATTTTTGTGTAACACAAGCCTTCTCAATTTCAAGCATACTTATTGTAAGCTGGGATAATAAAAAGTTTGTAATATATGGCAGTCAAATGTAAGATTAAGGCACCTGGCCTTCTAAATGAAAAACTTTATGTTGCTTGCTATCTCTCATTTGCAGTTTTAAAAAGGCAATGTTGAGATAATGATCTGTATATTTGCATCGATGCTGACATTACCTGGCATAGCATTCCCACTTATGTCAGCATTCATGACAGCAGTGAAAACAAAGAAAAATAAACATTAAAGGAGGATGCTTAAAAGAAGGGGAGATGTAAAGCAAAGACTTATTCTTCAATGTAAATAAACTTTCCTTGGAAAATAAATCTAAGAAAACTAAAGTTGGTTAAAATCTATGCTAAGTACTGCTTAATCAGATTAGTCGATCCTAATTAAGGGTTCTGATTTTTATAGCAACCTTTTATATTTTCTGAATATGCAGAGATATCTGAGAATTCAGTATCTCATTCCATTTGAGACTCCTCAATTGTTTGATATCTTTAACATCCATTACAGCACAGAAGTAGTAACCTATAGTCTTTAGAACTACAGAGAAGTAAACACTTCTCAGGAAATAAAAAAGTTAACTAAAAATTTTTCTCAGTGTTAACTATACCTTGAATTAAGTACTTTAGAAATGACATATTGACTAATTTAAACTCTTTCCTTTTTCTTAGGAGCCTTTGATTTTTCAAGATGACAATGGTCTAAAATCTACAAATTTTTACTTATCGATTGCTATAAATACTTGGTTAAAATACTAGAAAAAAGTTTAAATGCTAATATAGCTCCTCAAGTACATGGTTGGATGCTATGGATATTAAAGCATGAACTATTAACTGCATGTGCATAAAGATTTGTTCTAACTTGATTTACATAAAGCTAACTGAACTAAAATGAAATTAGTAGCCAGCTTATATATTAAACTCATACTGAGACAAAATTTTTCTTACTTGTCCTTAATATGAATTAGACACTTTACTTGGTACAGAACTCTGTAACAGACAGTGATTCTCTGAAGAAATCAGTCTTTTTAAAAATTCTTCTATCAACTACAGACTTAACGAAAATTTCTATTATTGGAGATTAAGGACTTACCATGATATCAGCAATGACAGTAGCAAAAGTAAATATTTGTAATGATATTCTAATATGATCGGCCTATGATGTCTCCAACTTAAAAATACCCAGGCCCATAATTTATCTTGAAACATTAATTTCCTCATGGTAGCTAATCAACCCAACATGCATCTCCCAAACCCACTTGCCCATCCTCCCAATCCAACCATACATACCTGTGCCTTTACCCACCACTTCACTATACCCCTTTTCTCAACATGCACACAGAGCATTATCCAATGCTGTGAATAATGTTATAAAACTCTTTGGTGTTTTGTCAGAATGTTCAAAATCAGAGAAGCTGTGAAAAACAGATGCAACTTAACAGGGCTAACCCTAAGCTGACAAGTGAAATCCACTCTCACCTGTCACCCCTAAACTGCCCCCAAAGTCTTCATTACATTTTGTAATTCTCTTTGAAATTCCACCATTTAGGGATTTACTGGTATTCTTCTTTTTAAAATGTAAAGAGACTTAAGAGAGTTAAAGAGATTCTTTACTATTTGGACTTTGTGTAAATTAACTTAATAGGACTGCTTTTCTCCTATAACTAGCTGAGACCAATAGCACTACTGGAATTGGAAATGCAGATTGAAGGATCAGCGAAGTAAGCAATGGTTAAATATAAACACTTGGGAGGGAGTAGCTAGTGTCAAAACCTCACGATACCGTGGCAGCACACTGCATCAGGAAGAACATCGGCTCTGAACAGCCCAGGATTTGAATCTGATTCCACCACTTACCATGTGACCTTAGGCCAGTAACTTAAATCTCTTTGCATCTCAATTTGCTCTACTATTAAATATTTCCCCACAAGGTTGTCATATAAGAAAGAGTGGCCCAAATGCCTCACATGTAACAGATTCTCAAAAAATGCCAGTTTCCTTCTTTTCCATGTTCATTACTGAGGCAAGAAGAGAAAGGCACCAAGGAAAAGGAAGAAGCAGACTGAGTATCAAAAGGGTGCCAGAGAGAAACTCTTGAAAATTCCTCCCTGAAAAGCAGGGTCAATCAGAAGAATGTTAAGAAAACACTTTTCTCTGCCGCATTCCCATTTTTTCTTCATGACCATGTTGTCTTAGTCTCAGGACTCAAAACTCATATAGTACTACTAAATTTTTAATGCTATATTATGACCCTCTTATATAGTATTAAAAATAAAATAGGTCTTGGAAGGTGGTCTGAGAACCAATCTTCCATTCAATTCAACAAATATTAATCGAATGTCTCTTATGGGTAAGATGTATCTTAGGTGATTGTTAATAGGTGGAGGACAATACAACGATGAGTAAGCAAGATCCTTTCCTTCAAGGAGTTAGTAGTTTTAAGTTTTCTGATTTCAGAGAATCGTACAGCATTCATCTCTGGGAAACCCAATTAGTTGATAAATTAGGGACTTTCACATGTTCTTTATCATTATGGATAGCATGTTGGGGCATAAGAAAGAGATGCTATAAAAAAACTTACGGGTTTTAAGATTCTACTTTTACTATTAGTCAAATTTTCATTAATTGTTGAATTTTTAATGCAAAAAAATTACCTGCCAAAATTTCGGTGTTTCGTGCAGCTATTGTTTTAACTTTTATTATTCCTGATTCAGCAGCCTGCAAGAATAAAAATAATTAGAACATAAGACTTACTATCAACATGAATTATCTAGGGAAAAGAAATCATATATGATAAAATCTCAAGCACAGAGTCAGTCACTATTATTTTTTTATTTTCCAAACTTCAGATACTAAAGCCTAGTAGTGAAACACACATTAAATGGAATAAAATGTGATTAATTTGATGATTCACATGTAAACTCTGCACTACAGCATGCTGCCTTTCTATGCCTTAAAATGCACCTGGAATCCCCAGTCTCTCACATTTAAATCTTCAGAAAATAAAAAATAATAAACAAAAACAAAGCCTAATGAAAAAAATTAGGTTTCTCTTTCCCATTTCACACTTCTCTCTCAACCATAAAAAAAATTGCAAAACACTGCAAAATCAAGTAAAACTGCTTTGAATTGGAATAGAATGAATAACCAAGAACTCTGTCACTACTTTTAGACTGCGTTTTTTTAAACACCCATTCAGTTTTCATAAGGTGTCTCATCACTTCAACATAAGTATGTTGAGCTGGCAGTACTTGAAAGTCATACGGCATTTTACACTATGCCACAGAACTGTGGTGTTCAATATGGGAGCCATTTGGCTACATGTGGCTACTAAGCACTTTATATGTGGCTAGCCTGAATTGAGTTGTGTTCTAAGTATAAACTATACACTAGATTTTGAAGACTTAGTATGAAAAAAAGAATGTAAACTACCCCTTAAATATGTACATGGATTAAATGTCGAAATGATATATATACTGGGTTATATATATACTGGTTTGAATATACTGGGTTAAATATATATTATTAAAATTAAATGTCTGTTTCTTTTTACTTTTTTAATGCAATTTAAAATTACATATATGGACTGCATATTCAGCCCACATTATACTTCTACTGGACACTGTTGACATAAAATATTGATATATGACATCCATTACAGAAACTCAGGACATTTTTACTATCAAGAAATATGCCTATTTTATACTTATACTGATCTCCATACCTCCAAAAATAATAAGTACTCATATATGTTCAAGTTTTCCTATTCATTTGCTTGCTACTTGTTCATTGATTTTATCTCCTACTGTTTACTAAGGGACAAGTGGTAGCAGGCTCTAAAGGTTTAAAAATAATTATGGAAGAACCCAGTGTCCTTTGGGTTATTAGGTTGAGAACCAGTGGATTAAAGCATAAAACAAATAACACATTGTAGGCTATACAATGTATAGCAGACCTTTGTCATTTTTGTTGGCTTCCAAGCACGTGAAGCCGTTGCCTGTGAGCGGAGAACTCAACTTCATGAGTTTTGATGCAAGACAGAGCCTATCTTCCACTATTCAAAATTTAAAATGCCAGATACTTGTTTTCCCACATACCCTGGCAGCCTCTGATTATCCAAATAGGCACACCCGCCAGGAATTTTGAATACGGAGGCCAGTGGCACAGAAAAGCAGAGCCAAGATGGAATTCTGTCTAACAGCCACAGTGGAGCCAGCATCTAGTTTCCAAGGGCAGTGACGGCAGCAGAACCAGTGGTGGCATGGGGCGGCCAGCACAACCAGCAGTGCAGGCTAAGGCACCCAGTCACCGTCCAGCAGAGACAACAGTAACGGTCTCACTGGCAATGAGTTTTGCTGTGATTCTTCGCTGTTCAGCCTCCCTTCGTTCCTGTAATTTCTAAGGCTCGCTCCATCCAGCCTTCTACCAATTCCGTGAGCCCCTCAATGTTTTATCAGTAAACTTAATTTCTGCTTAAATCAGCCCGAGTCAGCTTTCATTGCTCACAGCTAAGAAGCCTAATGGATACACCACAACTTACTCCTACAACTTTAAGAGATGGAAATGTCCCACATTAAGTGAACACAGCTACTAGCAGGAAAATACAGTCAAAATAAATTACTCCAGGGAAAAATTATTGATTTTCTGATTATCTGGGGGCAGTGCATATTAGAAACACCAGGAGCCTTAAAAAAAAAAAAAAAAAGCCTGATGCCCAGGTTGCAACCCATTTCAATTAAATCAGAATGACTGCCAGTGGGAGTCAAGCACTGGTATTTTTTAAAATCTTCAGGTGATTCCAATATGCAGCAAAATTTAAGAGGCTACTGTAATAACATAAGCAAAAGATGATGGTGGATAGGCCTGAGGTGACAGTGACTGAGATGGTAAGGAGTGGTCAGATTCTGGATACACTATGAAGATATACAAACCATAACAAATTTACTACTATAAAAATTCAGTAACACCGAAATTATTATGTATACTTTGTTATACTCATACACCATCTCAAACTCTCTTAGGTAATTTTCTTACTGAGCCAACTGAAATTAATCTGTGGTCACTGAGCTTTCTTCCATCATCATTTTCAAATGTTCAAACTCTCCCCCTCCTTACTATGGCCCTATGTACCCTGCATATGCTCAATTCAGTATTTCATTCTATTTCAGTATCAACAGAGACTGATCAAACTAAACCATCATAAATCCCACTGTAATCTGTCCTAACTTCCTGAATTCTAGTCAGTTTCCAAAATCAGTCGGGTAGCATAGTGGATGCTAGATGCAGGTAAAGGATTTCAAATTTGCCAGACACTATTTTGATTTCCTCAGATAAATAAGAACTGACCCATGTATGAATCATAAATAAGTTATAAAAAATATATATTTAACAAATATTTTTATATGTACACACGATAAGGAAAATAATGGGTGCTTTTTCCTTAAGTAGTTCCAAAGTAACAAGTGTTTTAAAAGATATATAACCAGTATTTTCATTCAAAGACTCAAGAAATCACCAAAAGGACTGTTACCTCAGATATAATTAGAACTACCTCACAGCTCCTAATTTTTTACATCCAACTTTCTATTGTCAAACTCTGAAACTGTACCATCTTATTCTCATAGGTACCCTGTGTTGCTGGAAAGTTTCACTATCAATGTTTATTGACAACACTTGTATATCACAGTCCCCCCTAGTCACTGCAGTGCTACTTCATACCTCAGGCTAGCTTACATCTTTCAGTGTCCTGTATAAATGCAAGTATTCAGCCCAGATTTCCTTCTATTTATCAGAGACTGTCTGTGTGAAGAAGAGTCTTTAACTTCTTGCTTTAAAAGTAACCCCTACTCTGATTAGATACTTATATATCCATAGGGGAACCACTCAATTTTTTTTAATATATATTTTATTTATTTTATTTTTGGCTGCATTGGGTCTTCGTTCCTGCGCGCAGGCTTTTCTCTGGTTGTGGAGAGCAAGGATTACTCTTTGTTGCGGTGCACAGGCTTCTCATTGCGGTGGCTTCTCTTGTTGCAGAGCATGGGCTCTAGGCATGCAGGTTTCAGTAGTTGTGGCACACGGGCTCAGTAGTTGTGGCTCGCGGGCTCTAGAGCACAAGCTCAGTAGTTGTGGTGCATGGGCTTAGTTGCTCCGCGGCATGTGGGATCTTCCCAGACCAGGGCTCGAACCCGTGTCCCCTGCATTGGCAGGCGGATTCTTAACCACTGCGCCACCAGGGAAGCCCCTCAATTGTAAATATAGTTATTTTTTTCCTGAACTGGCCCTTATGGAAAAAAAAAAAAGTGCCAGTTCTGTAGACTTGAATAGGGATGATATAAGTTATGGTGGGTAACCTAAAATCTCTATTCCTGAGGGCAATCTATGAGTTGGGAAACAAAACCAGAAGTATTATATATACTGCAGCATTTAATATTTGTTAATCTTAAAATTAATGTCTCTCAAGAAATATTTTTTTTCTCTTTCTCAAAATTTTTTGCTTACCCAAACAGACACACCCACCAGGGACTCTGAATATGGAAGCTAGCAGTATAGAAAAGCAGAGACAAGAGAGAATGCTGACTCCTCTTTCAAGAGCACACAGAATATCCTTGGCCTCACTTCTCAATAAACTCTTCCTGGGCAATCTCAATCCTATGGTTTCAATTACTTTCTAAAGGCTGAAGAATCCTAAATTATATTCCTGTCCCTTAACTGTCTCCTAAACTATAAGATTTATTAACCTATATATTTTAAAGGCACCTTAAATTCCAAATATTCAAAACGGATGCTATTATCTCTCACACACACACCCCCAACTTCCACCTCAGCCCCAGAAAAACCTGTTTCTTCTTCCTATCATCTTTATTTTTCCGAACAGCGGCAGCACCCATCCAGTCACTGACCAGACACCTGGGGTTTCTCCCTCATCCCACAAATATAATCAGCCACAAAGGCTATATAGCGAACATCTCTTATACTCTTTTTTCTTCTCAAATGCCACTTCTACACCTTAGTTCAAACTTCTCATTATCAACCTAAACTAAGAGATTTCTCTATTTCAAATCTTGTGCTCCACCCATCCACTGTCTCAACTCTTCAGTGGTCCCCCAGAACCCACCTCTACTAGTGTTTCTCAAAACTGAGTAGTGTAAGGACATCTTTTAAAAGTAAAACAAAAAAATCTCATGGACCTATCCAGTCACTGACAAATTTAAGTATTTATAAATGAAATTAGGAATAAACTCCTTATTTTTATAGCTCTTAAATTATAAAGCCAACACATTCACAATAAAGTGAACACTAAGTTAATGTGACAAATAAAGCTTTGCTGAAATTAAACCACTGCTAACAACATGAAGATAGTGCAGGTTTTTCTGATTTTGGCACTCCTGTAGTACCATGAGCAGTGACAGAAATAATTTTTTCCACCACCTTCTTTCCACGGCAAGTATCAAAAAGCCCTTCCATCTTTGTGGATTGTCTATGGTTTGTACCTATGGTTAATCCCACTCCTCCTACGACGTGTCTGTTTCTCTACTCTAGCTGTAAGCCCCATGAGGATAAGAAATATATTTCATTCATCTCCCCATATTACTAATGCCTATCACAGTGCCTAGCATACAGGGGCTATGTAATAAACATTCCTAAATAAACAAATGAAAAGTTCTAAACAGAGGGAGGGACTTTACTGCCCACTCACTGAAAAATAAAAATACGGAGGAAATTTGATCCAGAGATTCACAACGTCATCAGGACTGCAGTTTCACTTCTCTACCATTCTCTTGGTTCTGTCCTGTTCCCTGGGTAGGTTCATCCTCAGGCTGCTCCCAACCTTGGCAATAAAATTAGTTCCAGCCATTCTACACCTCACAACTTCATATGACACTATCCAGAAAGAGAGAAAAGGTCTCTTCCAGTAGCTCTTGAGGAAGAGAGAGGAAGCTTTCCCTTTCCAGGATCACTCACTGGCATTATGTGACTTGGGCAGAAATAGAGGTGGGGATGGGGAGGGTTAAATTAGATTAAACTAATCAAGGTATCCTGGAGCAAGGAATGAGATTAATTCATCTAAATTCAAAGGGTTGAAAATGAAGGAAGAGTGCAGCCTACCATTGAAAGAAGCAAGAGGGAATGAATGCTAGGAAGGGAATTAGCAAATGTCCACTACTAGAACCACATACAAATTTACAATAATAATAATACTGCTTCTCTTCACCAAAGCTTGTATGTTGTATTTTTAAAAACAAAACAAAAAACATATTTATTTTTTATAACATCAATGAGAGTAGAGCCTCAAAATTAGAAGAAATTTACCAAAGCTCCAAATTAATTATTCACAGGATGTAGCATGAAACAAGAGCTAAAGAAGAAATGTGAAATTCAAGTTAATGGCAAGTTAAGGAGAATAATGTACTCAAAAGATACTAGGGAGGTATGAAGCTGCCTGTAGACTTATGATTTCAGATGTCAGGTAAAATCAAAAGACCTAAAGTCAAGTCCTCACTTGGGAATACCTAATAGATCTAGAACACTCCCTAGAGGACAATATGCTCATTAAACAATTACTACATTGAAACCAATAAGATTTTCTTCTGTAACATGTAATTAGTCTAAAATCCCAAAGCTCTGAAAAATATATACCTATATGGCATCCTATTCAAAACCTCTGGACTAAAAATAAAAACAAAACAAAACAAACAAAGAAAACCTCTGGCTTCTAGGAAACAAATTTCCTTTAAGATACATATCAAATGAAAGACTGAAGTGCAGATTACATGTGGATAGCTAAAAATATATATGTGGTATACCTACATATATGGTATCCCTTTTTTCTCCTTCTTCAAAAATTTAATCTCCAACAAGTATCTAATTAGCACCTCTCAGATATACAAATGTTTTGAACTATGATGGACAGAAGGATAAACAAAGATGCAAAACTGACCCTTAAGGAGCAATTTAGAAAAGAAAATACCATAGCAGAAGGTAAAAAACATGAGAGTTATAAGGGTGCTCGCTTCAGCAGCACATATACTAAAATTGGAATGATACAGAGAAGATTAGCATGGCCCCTGCGCAAGGGTGACACGCAAATTCGTGAAGCGTTCCATATTTTTAAAGATGTTAAAAAAAAAGTTATAAGGAAATAACTTATAAAGTAAGCTTAAATGAAAGTTAAGAAAGCAGAAGAAAACATATTAGCTTGAAAAGTCTGGGCTGGAGCTGCAACTGTTCTTGCCCCAGCAATCAGCTAGTACATGGCACACAGCTGGTGTTCAAAAATTATCTCAGGAACAAATGAATGAATATATGAATGAGTGAATGAGGGAAGAAATGAGAACATTATCTGTAAAGTTGGTTCATTCATGCAACAAATAAATAAGCAACATGGGTTAAATTAAAGGTAGAATTTTAACTTTAAAAAAATGGAAGGAGGTGATTCCAGGACAGCAAAAGGAACCTCAAAAGCCACAGCATGGAAGAGGGAAGGAGTATTTGGAGAATGGGCATATTTGGCATATGAAGAGAATATGGGCATATTTGGAGAATGAATGGCAGGCAATAGAGTTTGGCTGAATTATAAACACATTTGAGGAAAAACTGAGGGTGATGAAAGAAAGTTGGGAAGATCAAGAAGGTCTTAAATGCTATGCTGAGGAGTTCCATAAGTACAGAGTAGCCACTGAGAGTTTCTGACCTGTTCAGGTACATTAATCTGGTGGTAACATGGTCTTTTGTGACATTAATGCACATCAAAGCTCAGTCATAAGATTGAAACCTGGAGCTAGAATAATAGCTAAGAAAATAGAAAAGAGGTGAGATATGTTAGAAATTACAGAGCTGGAAGGAACATCTGACAATGAATACAATGTAAAGAGAGTTGAGGGAGAGAAGACAGCCACATATAACTAAGGTAAGCAACAGTGATAAATACCATTAACAGAACAAGTGAAATGTGGGGACAGGACAAGTTTTAAGAAAAGTAAGTTCAATTACCAGAAGTTCTATCTGAAGTATGTGAAAGATACTCTGGTAGATATGTTTAACAGATAGCTGGGAACACGGGTCTAAGCTCAGTAAAGAGAGCAGAGTTAATGAAGTAGACTTAGAAGTCATCAGCACTGTAGTAAGGCCAGAGCAATGGGAGTAGATGAGAGTGCAAAGGAGATGAGCACAGAGAAAGAAGAGGTCTCAAGACAGAACTTGGGATACACCTATATGTAAAGAAAAAGAGAAGGAATACTGAGAGAGGGAGGAGAAATAGAAAAGTAGAGTGTTGCAAAAGTCAAAATGAGAATGACAAATAGCAACAAATAGCCATGTTGCAATAGAGTCAATGGATGCAACATTCCTAACCTAGTGGAAAGACAGTATTTTACTCAACTCTTGAGTTAACTTCAAGAAGATAAAGGCAGTTTCTCATTGATTTTTGTATTTCCTGCCATGATTTACACTTAAGAAACTAACTTCTATTAAATGATAAGAGTAATAGCAAAACCCTCTATTTTCTACATGGTTAAAAATAAGCTACACTTCTATAAAAGAAAAAAGGAGGAAAATATTTCCATTTTTGGAGACTGTCTTCCTTTTTGGTTTATTAGCCTGAAACAATGTTTTATTTCTTCTATGTCACCAAAGCACAATGCTAAGAAGATAATAGCATTCTTTTTTGACTAAACTATGTTTTCATTGACCTTTAATTTCTATTCATTTTCATGAAAGTAAAAATACAATGGTCAAAATCTTAGTAAAAAAATAAGCTATGTATGCTTTACACTTTAACAATAAATTTCAGTGGCTATGGTACTAACTTTCATAAATATATAAAACATGTTATAGACTAATCAAAAGCTTTTTAAAAAGCTCTCATTGTAAAATGCTCTTAGAATACTGCAATAAGCTTGTAAAATTTTCCTAGATGTCCTGGTGAAAATGTTACTGCTTAAACCGCATAGCACAGGGAGATCAGCTCTGTGCTTTGTGACCACCTAGAGGGGTGGGATAGGGAGGGCGGGAGGGAGGGAGATGCAAGAGGGAAGAGACATGGGAACATATGTATATGTATAACTGATTCACTTTGTTATAAAGCAGAAACTAACACACCATTGTAAAGCAATTATACTCCAATAAAGGTGTTAAAAAAAATGTTACTGCTTATATTATTCTCGAAGTTAACAATCTAAAATATTTATCAGAAGAAAATGAATTTCATAGACCCTAGGAAGCTAATGTACCTTTTCTGGAATAAAGTCAACAGCAGCATAAAAAAAAGAGCAGAGTCAAAATCTAAGATCACTAGCATGTCTACATAACTATGTAAAATTGCATTATACAGGAAAGTAAGTCTTGACCAAAATAATTTATAACTCCTTACCACATTTGTCATACTGTTCTGACTAGTGTTGACACGTTTTTTGAATAAATTGTGAAAACTAGTTTATTTCAGTGTATAAAACATGGATTTATTCTTTATGCTAATGAGGGAAAGAACACAACTGGCTGTATCATGAGCAAATTTCTCTGACCAACGTCAACAGGAAGAAAACTATAGTACGTTATAGGATACTAAACAAAAACAGCTCCCAATTAAGCATGTATAAATGATCCAGCCCTCATTCTTCACTGTCATAAGGTCCTGAAAATGAGATCTTCACCCTAGCGGAAGAGCCAGCTGACTTGGGCCTCAGTCCCCAAATAGCTGGTTGAAGGGAAAATCCTGTCATGGTAAGTAGAGGGCATCTCTCTCACCAAGGGTCCCCGCTCAGCCAGCTAATGCATAAAAACACCAGACACTGAGGAACTCTACCACAGGAACCTTTGCTTTTATAGGCAAAAATCCCTGCCAACCAAAACTTAAATGTGTAAGAAGAAACAAAGTACATAGCCTGGGAAGACTACTTGTACTTTATAATATACACCCTTACTGATTCCACTTCATTTAAAAAGAGAGAGAAAAAAACCATCCTCAATCCTAATTCTAACCACCTCAAGTCAAACGACCTTCATTCCCTTTCCTCTTCTATCACCCACTCCCTGGACTTCATCATCCTCTAGTGCAGCGCCACTTGGCAATCTGAAATCCAATATCTCCATTTTTGTCCCTTTTGTCCTTATCCTTCTAGCTCTCTCACTCCCCAAGACCACTGCTCTTGGATTAAAGTGTTCCAATTCAATTAAATTGCTGCTACTCCCTTAACCTTTCCATCTTCCAGTCAATCAAAGTTGTCTTGGATTGCCTTCTTTGGGAATCCAACCTAGATCTCATGATCCATCATCATTTCAACCACTTTTCCTGCGAAGACTCTTAAGTGTTCCAAGTCAATTTCTCCTTCACTTCTACAAAGTGATCCACTGCTCCCCTCAAACTTCCTACCTATCACTATTTTCACCACAAACTACTCCTAGCAACAAGCTTGTTTCCTATCTTAACAAGAAAACAGAGGCCATAGGTCAAACTGTCCACAACTTCCTATCCCTCCATTATGCCCCTCGTTCAAATTTATTACATTCAAACCATTTTTTTCTTTTACCCTTCTTCTGTCAGAAGATAATGTGTCCCTTCTCAGATTGAAAGCCAGTTCATACACTTAAGCCCTTGAAACTCCAGCTTTCTCAGGGACCTTGCTCTAGCCAAGTATTCCCTTTCTCTCCCATATCCCTAACCTTAGTCACCCCAGCTGCCTCTTTCCCTTTAATGCTGTTATTTCCCAAAGTTCCTCCTGATGTTCTCGTTCTATACACTCTTCCTGGACCATTTTATCTACTCCTATGGTTTCTACTAACATGTATAACCAATACTCCTAAATCTAAAATTCTAGACTTCCCTCTTAAGTGCCAAACCATCATTTTCAAACACCTACTGATCATTTCCACTTGGATGTCACACATAAATCTTAAACTTAATATTCATGACTACTCATTTTCTCCAAAAACATTTTCTCCTCTTAGTGATTTACCCAGTTTCCCAAGCCAGAAACCTGGGAGGCATCACAGATTTCGTTTTCTATGTTATAAAAAGGTCACTGTGCCCTGGTAATTTTACCTGCTAAATCTCTCTAATCCATACTCTCTCTTTCACCCATGTCTACCACAATGCAAGCAACTTTCTGTCTACCCCTACTGCTACCTCAATGCAGACAATCATCTCTATAAAATTTGCTCTCTATGCCTCAATCTCAATCCTCTCTAATTCTTCCCTTCAGTACTGTTACTGTAATGTTACTGAATATAAATTTGATATTACTCCCTCTCTTAAAAAGCCTTAATGGCTTCCAATCACCTTCAGCATGAAATTTCTTTTACGTGGAATACAAACATGTGCTATTTCCTCTGCCTAGAATGACCCCCTTCTTCTGTTGGCTGGCTTCTACTCATCCTATAAAGACTCAGCTCAGGAATTACAAACTCGCTCTGACCACACTTCTAGGCTCAATTAGATCCCCCTCATCTGTTTCCACAGAGTAGTGCCTGCCAATAGAAATGACCAAAAAGGTTTTATTCGTTAAATACATAAAACCTCAGAGTTTACTGCCTCTGAAGGCCACTGAATGAATATCAATTACACAAAAGTGATTTTACAAAGTTTTAAAGTAATTTTTAAGACAATGAAAAAAAATTTTTCATACAAATATTCCAGAACAAATTAGCTAGTACGCCTATGCTAAAAAAAAAAAAAAAAAAGGCTTCCCTGGTGGCGCAGTGGTTGAGAATCCGCCTGCCAATTCAGGGAACATGGGTTCGAGCCCTGGTCCAGGAAGATCCCACATGCCACGGAGCAACTAAGCCCATGCGCCACAACTACTGAGCCTGCACTCTACAGCCCACGAGCCACAACTACTGAGCCTGCGTGCCACAACTACTGAAGCCCGCACGCCTAGACCGCATGCTCCGCAATAAGAGAAGCCACCACAATGAAGCCCGTGCACCACAGTGAGGAGTAGCCCCCCCTAGCGGTAACTGGAGAAAGCCTGCACGCAGCAACAAAGACCCAACGCAGCCAAAAATAAATAAATAAAATAAATAAATTTATTAAAGAAAGAAAGAGAGAGAGAGAGAAAGAAAGAAAGAAAGAAAAGTTATACTGCTGAAGCATGAAAATTCATATTTAAGGAAAATAAGGAGAAAAAAGAGGAAGGACTGTATTGCTGTTATTATTTAATTACTATCTTTATTATAAAATGACAAAATGATATTATAGCCACTATAAAAACAACTTAATATGCAAACTGTTTTGTAAGTGAAAACAATTAAGATGGAGAAAACTGTAGAAAATCCAAAGATAAGTAATAAATATCAGTAAGTAAGGCGTTACCCTTTATCAACACTCTTTTCTTCTGTTTTTGTAACAGATTTGAAATCTTAAAAAATCCAGCTTATTATTAAGAAAAATATTAGAGCCAAGCACTATGGCCAAAAAGGTAGAAATTATTAATACTTAAAGACTAAACATAGAATGTCTCACTTCATTCTACCTTGTTTATAAAGTAATGGAGAGGGACTTCCCTGGTGGCACAGTGGTTAAGAATCCGCCTGCCAATGCAGGGGACACGGGTTCAAGCCCTGGTCCGAGAAGATCCCACACGTCGCTGAGCAACTAAGCCCGTGCACCACAACTACTGAGCCCGCGCTCTAGAGGCCATGAGCCACAAGTACTGAAGTTCGCGCGCCTAGAGCCTGTGCTCCGCAACAAGAGAAGCCACCATTCGCCCCAACTAGAGAAAGCCTTCACACAGCAAAGATCCAAAGCAGCCAAAAAAAAAAAAAAGTAATACGGAAGGAGACAACCGTTCCAAAGCACATGTGCAGTTAGCACTGTATTGTATTAAGTTCTTGTGTAGGCTTCTAAGTAGTTCAAAATGACTATTTTTCAGATAATGTTTGTGAAGATACTGGGAGGATGTTAACCAGCAAATCAGTATACAGATGGAAAAGCTTCTTATACCTAGAAAGGCTTTGCCTTAGAGTCTACCAAGCACACTTCTCCCCTGACACCCACCCTGCTAAAAAATAACTGCTACTAAAAACTTACCAGTTCTTTTAAGAACAAAAGTCAAAATACAGCACTGCTATCAAATTACCAGGGGAAATTTAATTCAGCTAAAATATTTCTTGAAAGTCAAGCCTCCCTCCTAAAAAACCATCACTATTAGGCTAATTACTTCATTCTTGTTTTACACTTGTGACACAGTCAAGGTTTTTTTTTTCAATTCCTAAAGGACTGCCCTAAGCATATTAAAAGTGCCACTGGTTAAGAAGTCAAAGTTCTTATATCCAACAAATTCTTGTGGAGCCTGTACTATACACAAAATTATGTATCAGAGATAATCACACCAAAAGTTACTTTTGCCATAACCTAAAAGACTAGGTGCAATTACTAAATACCTCTTTAGCTAAGGTTCAAGTAAAAAAAGCTAATGAGCTTTATTGAAAGTTCCTAGATTAGAAAGGGATTGAGTTTTAGAACTTTGTAAATTAGCTGTTTGGAGCTCTGAATGCATTTTCCAATAGAAACAATGTAATAAACGGCAATTAAATCCGCAAGCCAGCCCACAAAAGCCTATGATACAGAGGAATCACAATTTTTATATGGATTATAAGAACTGGGGATAGCCGGTTCTATAAATTATTGTTAAAATTACAAAACAGGATTTGAAATTTTCTAATTTCCTTACAGTTAGAACAGCCTATTTCTTTAAAATTATTTAAAATGACCAAATTCTTTAAAATACTTTTTATAACTTTGAACAGCTCATATAGAGAAAATAATGAAAATCGATATCAAAACAAACTACTGACTGTCTGAAATAAAACTTATAATAGTCATATTTCCAAAAGTGGCACATCTGGTTTCCATCATTGGGTAGGTAATATTTTCTTACTTTATTAAAAAAATTACTAGATGGAGTTTGTTGAAGAATGATGAGACCAAAGCACTTACAGAAAAGTTAAGGTTCCTTAGAAGTCTAAAATTCAAACTTTACTGGGTAAGTTCTAATTATGAAATTGCAGGTACTCCAAACTACATTAAATAGGAAGAAATATAAAATAATTGCTTTTACAAAAATGTCACTGAAATATCTTATTTCAGAAACGTGAAAAGAAATTGAGTAGCATCTTTAAAAAGTTTAGGAGAAATAAAATGGCATCTTAAGATAAAAAGCCAACAGAGACTAAATGTTAATAATTTCAATTCAGGAACTATTTGGAGAATTTAATTTGTATTTATTATTAACTTGAGCCTATTTAATAATATGTTTTTTTCCCTCTTAAGACTTTCTCACCATAATGTAATAAACCCACTATTTAACCCTATTTTACATCTGAAAGAAAACTGAAGCTCAACGAGGTTAAGTAAGATGTCTTTCTGTTTTGCTAGCACTTAAATTCAGGTGTATTCTATTTGAGTCTAAGCCCAAACTTCTCAGTACAGTATTGCTCATAACAAGGCTTAAATGGTTCCTGTGGCTCTTCACTGTTTGTCGTAAGTCAGGTGTCTCTAGATAATTGAATACTTCATGAGATTGATAAGAGTTAAGCTGCATGACCCATGACAAGAAGGAAAGCTACTTCCAATTGAGCGATATATACTATAAAGGCAAAGGGGCACAGACTGTACAACAACTATGATTATTAGTTTTTAGAAGCAACAAACATAAGTTTCTGACCAATTTCGTGTTTGAAACCGGCCAGAAAAAGGGAGGGTACCATACACCTAGCTGAATTCGCTGAATCGGCTCACGCCGCGAACTTCGTTCCTAAATCTGGTGGACAGGACGGTAGAGAAAATGAAAGCGCCTCACACTCGCCAAAGCAAACTATAAAAACGCTTGTGAAAAACCCACCGGCTCGTACATCTGGAAAGGTGGAGGGCCAAAGGGGAATCAGACAGGGCTGGAGGATGCAAGTGAAGGACGGGGTCTAACAGGACCGGCTATGCTCACCGTGCCTTCTCCCGAAGTCGCCCGAAGCTTACCTCCTTGACAGGTGGGAATTTCTTCTTGCATTCCAGGGACAGGGCCCGCAAGTCGCTCTGCATATTCTCCAGCAGCTTCTTAACCGCCTCGGGGCTGTTGGTGCCAGACATGATCCACCAAGCTCCGTGTCAATTTCTGAGCGGCGAAAACGAACTCCGGCACTTGTCAGCTCCGTGGGCGACAGGCAGCTCCTTCCAGGCGCCTCCGGCCCTTGGGCTGTCCGCCTCTAGGGCTCCGCGGGGGCTCGGCCCGGCCTGGGCAGCGAGCCCGAGCGCCCCCGACAGCCTCCTCGCAACTCCCCCGGCTCTTATCCGAGGGGCCCCCGCAGTCGCCCCGCCCCGCTAGCCTCCGCCGGCTCTGGCAGAAGAGCCCACAAGGTGGGCAAGTCCCTCCCGCTGACGCAGGCCGGGCCACACCGGTTGTCACCAGCCAAGCTGGTGAGAAGCTTCAGCGCTGTCTCCCCAGACCTCCCAGACTCCCCGACGCCATTAGCCGAGTCGCCCACAATTCCGAGCGCGGCCGGGACACGTCAGCTGCACTTCCGGGCACCGCGGCCACCGCCTCCGCCGCGGCCAACCCGGGCGGCGAGCCTCAGGCAGGGCGTGGCCAGGGGCGTGGTCACGCTCCGGGCAGGCCCGGATCAGGCCCGGGGAGCTTCACGGGGTCCCAGCTCCCGGCCTCCGAGCCGGCTTAAGGCGCAGTTTGCCTCGAGATTTGCTTCCTTTTAGGTGACAGGTGTCTGAATAGAGCCCCTGGTACTCGTTGTTGTACCTCTTTGCGTATGTTTGTGTTAAATTGTATTTCGGTGTAAACAGTTTGCTTCCTTTCGGATTAATCTTCATTTGTCTTGTCCCTCTTCATTTCTGCCCCTTCGAATCTCGGGGCTAGTGGCCCCAAATCAACGCTTACCTTCTGTTAATTTTTTCCCCCCTGAGGACCTAAATTGCAATTCCTCCACAGAGTTGTACAAAGCATGCTGGTGCACTTACTGCGGAGCAGTCACTTATTTTCCTAATCTGTGAAATGGAACATTAAACTGCCCTCTATTCCAAACCCTCCGCTGGTTTTCCATTTTACCCAAAGTAAAAGCCAGAATTCCTCTTTTCACCTACCTGGCGCTCTGCGATCTGTCTCGCCTCCTTTACTGCGGGTCTGTCTCCTCGCTAAAATGAAAGTTTCAGAAGCGTTGGGCTTTTTTTGTTTTGTTTTGTTTTTTTCTGTTTTGTTCCCTGCTGTATCTCCAGTGTTTAGAACAGTGCTTGGCGCAAAGTATTTGTTGAATGAATGGATACCCTACTAAAAACAGCATTTTGATGCTCAAATAAGGAACCCATATAAAAGCCTTCATTAGGTCTGAAGTGCCAAATACATGGGAGGCAAAGATAAACAGAAACGTCATCTGTGCTTCTCCGAAGATCCAGGTCAGTATACTTTTGCCCAAGACATTTCGCAGCTAATGAGTAGGAAGCAAAGAAAGGTAGAGGGAAAGCCTGAACCAGGGTAAAGGTAGGAGATGAAGAAATGAACACCTTCAGACAACTGAGCTAATGACACCTTAACAGGACGGAAGACAGGGACCTATGAGATTTTCAGTGGGTGGCAGTGTTGATTGTAAAATAAGAAGGCCTTGCGCCACAAGTAATTTGTAAACTAAGTAATTTCTTTTTTTTTTTTTTTTTTTTTCCTCTGAGACAAAGCAAAGCAAGGGTGAATAAAGGTGGCAGATGAGGTAAAAGTAGGGAGGTCCTAGAACAGTAACTTGGATCATTTGTGCCTATCACACAACTTCTGGGAAACTTGACAGCTGTATTAAAAGATGTGAATTTAGCAAAAAAATAAAAATAAAAGCTTCGGCAGAATTGTCACAAAAGCAGCCACAGACAATGTGCAAAGGAATGGGCACAGCTGTGTTCCAATAAAGCTTTATTTCCAAAAAAAAAAAAGGAAAAAATACTTTGGCAGAATACAGGAATATGTGGCAGATGTTATTCTTGAGGTCCCAGGGAGCTTTTTAAAAATGAGCCTCTAATAACTGGCCTAGTAATCTATGACAAGGGTCCCCAACTCCCCAGGCCATGGACGGGTACTGGTCCACAGCCTGTTAGGAACCTGGCCACACGGCAGGAGGTGAGCGGCCAGCAAGCAAAGCTCCATCTGCCGCTCCCCAGTGCTCCCCATCGCTCGCATTACCACCTGAACCATTCCCCCCGCACCGTCCGTGGAAAAATTGTCTTCCACGAAACCAGTCCTTGGTGCCAAAAAGGTTGGGGACTGCTGCTCTAGGATCAAGATCCCATCTAGTGCCTTTTCCTATGTAGCCAATTTTTCTATTGAAATTTGTTTTTTTAATAAATTTATTTATTTAATTTATTTAGTTTTGGCTGCGTTGGGTCTTCGTTGCTGTGCATGGGCTTTCTCCAGTTGCGGTGAGCGGGGGCTACTCATGGTTGCAGTGCACAGGCTTCTCATTGCGGTGGCTTCTCTCGTCGCGGAGCACGGGCTCTAGGCGCGCGGACTTCAGTAGTTGTGGCACGTGGGCTCAGTAGTTGTGGCTTGCGGGCTCAGCAGTTGTGGCGCACGGGCTTAGTTGCTCCACGGCATGTGGGATCTTCCCGGACCAGGGCTCGAACCAGTGTCCCCTGCATTGCAGGTGGATTCCTAACCACTGTGCCAGGAGGGAAGCCCTATTTGTTTTCATTATTAGTAACTTTGGCATGATTTACTCAAAATCAATCTTCCTAGAGTCTTTTACATCTCTATTATATATAGTTGAGGGAATGCAGTTGGAATTCATTAATTAAAAGCAACACAAAATGATTTGAAAAGCCAAAATTTTCTTAATGTGTAACAATTACCTATAGCTAGTACTCTGTAAATTTCTTTAAAAAAAAACAAAAACAAATAGTTTTCCACTTACATATGCCCAGAGAGGCTGTATTGCCCTGGGAACTATGCATGACTTTATGCCAAAACCAAGCAAGTTAGCAAAGGTAAAAACAATTTTTGGTTTCACAAGTTAAGAAATCAGATAAACTCAGGAGTTAGCATTCTGAAAATAGAATCATTTCTCTTTTAGTACCAAAAACAAATTTTTCAAATATGTATTATTGTTTTCAGGTATATCAAGAAGTACTTTTAAAATTGTAGCACACCTGTAAATGTTGGTATGAGTGTAATGTGCCTACAAAATCTGTCTTCATTGAAAATTACACTAATAAATGCCTGATAAATCTAACCTTTTATTACCATAAGTAATGCTTTCAAATAGTAGCTAAGCCTCAGGCTCTCAAGTCAAAAAGCCCTCCATTTGAATCTCTGCCCTGTTAGTTACTACCTGGGTGACTCCAGCAAATTATTTAACCTCTCAAATTTTCAGTTTCCACTTCTTTATTTATTATTTTTTTTTAATTTTTAAATTTTATTTTATTTATTTTTTTATACAGCAGGTTCTAATTAGTCATCAATTTTATACACATCAGTGTATACATGTCAATCCCAATCGCCCAGTTCATCACCCCACATCCCCACCCTGCCACGGCTTTCCCCCCTTGGTGTCCATACGTTTGTTCTCTACATCTGTGTCTCAACTTCTGCCCTGCAAACCGGTTCATCTGTACCATTTTTCTAGGTTCCACATATATGCATTAATATATGATATTTGTTTTTCTCTTTCTGACTTACTTCACTCTGTATGACAGTCTCTAGATCCATCCACGTCTCAACAAATGACCCAATATCATTCCTTTTTATGGCTGAGTAATATTCCATTGTATATATGTACCACATCTTCTTTAACCATTTGTCTGTCGATGGGCATTTAGGTTGCTTCCATGACCTGGCGAATGTAAACAGTGCTGCAATGAACATTGGGGTGCATTCCACTTCTTTAAAAGAAGAAAATACAAGTGCCATCCTCATGAGGTAGTTCTAATATCTAAATGAGATATTGCAGGTAAAGCACAATACCTAGCACACGTTAAGTATTGAGTAAATGTTTTAAATAGAAAAAGGTAACTTTTGAGGTCATTACTCATGCTAAGTCTTTTATTAACTTATAAATAGACTTAGTTATCAGCAAGTTTTAACTTTCTAGTTGAAAATTAGGAAACCCATCTTTTTCTGAGCCTTTGTTATGAATCTTTTAGAAAGTTAATCTAACAATGAGCATGTATTCATGTGTAACAAGAAAACATCTGTCTCAGTTTAATGATGACATACAAATATTACTCAATCTACCTTTCTAGTTGTTCAATCCCTGAGATTTCGTCATCATTCATTTATTCTCCTCTTGGACTTTTCTCTCTTTCACCTACTCCTTAAATATTAGTGTTTCCCAGGATTCTGTTCCCTGCTCTCTTTTCTTAATTTATCCTCCCAAGTGATCTTATACACACCATGAGTTCAATTCCTACCAATCCATTGATATCACCCTATATAACCTCCATTTTGACAAATACCAATAGAATGTCCAGATTAACAGAAATACCACAGTAGGGACAACACTTGGATTTACATATCTAAGGAATACAGAAAGGAATATAGTTGTAATATCAGCCAAGATATGAAAGTGCAAGCTTCTAGACCTTCCAAATACTCAGACCTTCTGGAATATATAACATCAGACCTGGAAACTTTACTTCCCCTTCTAGTCCTAGCCTTATATACGTAAAGCTAAACTGGTCCTATACATAGCCTTCTGAAGAGACTGCCTCACCTAGGCAAGGTAACTCATCAATCTCAGAGTTATACAATGTACAGTGTGATAGCTAAGGTGCAGTACAGAGGATATTCAGACATGAACACATCCTATATTCTCAGCTTCCCTAGGCTAACACAGCCTAGTCCAAGAGCATCCCTAAAGTTAGTGCTATGGAAATAAAACAAATTGTTATTCAGATATCTCTGAAATTCATGATATCAAGCCCTTATACACAAAATTATAACTCCAGAGCTCTTGTGTGAGATCCAGATATGAACATTCCACTGCCTACTGGACATCTTTACCTGGAAGTTCCACTGGCACCTGCCACTCCTCCCCAAAAAGGAGTCAGCCCTCTTCATATGTCACCTTTCTCAATGAAAGGCATCACCGTCCATCTGGTTGCCCAGACAAGGAAACTAGGAATCAGACTTGATTCTTCCTACTCCCTTACTGACTACATCTAAGCTGAATCAAATTCTGTTCATTCATCCCCCTTCGTAATCCAATTCATCGATCACCCATCACCATCTCTCGCTGATTTAAAACAGATTCCAAAGTATAATCTCTACCTCTAGTCCATTTTCAACTTATTTCCACATTGGTCCCAGGGTCTTCCTTCTGAAATGAAAATGTGAATCCCTTTTATAATTATTGTTTTCAGATTGAAGTCCAAACTCCTTTTCATGGTGTACTAGTTAGATTATTTTTAGATACCTCAGGCAGTAGGGGTTCAAAGAACAGTGCATGAGAAAATAAGAGAGAAAGGAGTTTCAACCACAAAGCCAGGCCCCATGGGAATACAGAGAAAGCTTGGCTTCAAAGAGCCTAGAATGTAGTTTGAAAACTAGAAACACCATTGGTGTCCATACGGCTTGATTGATCAGCAGCAGATGCATTTTGCTTCCTTCTCCCTCAATGCTCAAGTATTACCAAGACACAGCTACTCTATGTTTCTACTAATATTTCTCCTGCCTCTTCCAACCAGTTACCTCACTCCAATTCTACACATCAGTGAGATTCTGTTTTCTTATGGCTTCTGCTTCCCCGTGTCTTTTGCTACCTCATGGTCTTTGCTGCTTTTCTTATTTCTCTGTGTCTATTTAGCTTCTGTCTCACTACCCTACCAACTACATATGTTCTCTTTATGTGTCACATTCATATTTCTAAAGAGAAACAATCTAAGTAGTTCTGCAAATCACATACATACCGTATATTCCTATTTTGCTGTGCTTTTTGCTGGACCACCTCATAGGTCACTGAAAAGAATACAGATTAACTGTTTCTGGAGCAAGGGACACACCTGGTTCAAACAGCTGTGGTCAAGGGTGATGGATCTATGTGGTCAGGGGAAGGGTCTCACGTGGTACAGAACATGGGCATCTGTGCTGAAGAAAATGTATCAGAGATCTGTTAGTTGAATGAATTAATAAGAAATTTTATTTGCAAATGTGTAAGTGCTTTCTTATTCACTCTTTATATGCAATTATATTTTAATTATTATTTATAATCTAAAGCGTTTGGAGATTAAAACTATGTTAAACTCATAATTAATAGCTGTTATGAATTTAATTTTAGTTTTATTTTAGTCTCACTCTATTATTTTTCCTTTGTCATCATTAATTCTCTCTGAATTATTTTTCCTGAAATCAATTCATTTCCACAGTTTTCTTTTTCAAAGAATTTTACTTAGTCCAGAAATAGTCTTTAATGCCTCTTGGCACATACTGTCTGTGTATTTCTTAAAGAATATTCTCAAAGAATCCCTTAAGCTTTAATTTTCAGAATTAAAAATTATAACTTGCTGGCTGGCCTAAATTACATACTAACTGAAGAACACAGATGATTTCTTTACACAATAAGAAAATGATTATGAAAGACAAATTGTGAATAGAGAACCTATAATCTACTATTTCAAACATCATGTTCCTAAATGTAAAAAATAAGTTGTTTATATATTACTTATGCTTACTCTCCAAAATGATTTTTTAAACATTTCATTTTCTGTCTTTTTTGTAACCTCTTTACAAACATAAAAATGATTCTTACCTATGACCCATCAAAGTTTGGTCCCTGTTGTGTGGAATGGCAGTAACAATGAAGTAACAATGAAGGAGCAAGTTTTTTAACAAGATAGCCATCTTTACTGCAAAACTGCTCTTAGTTGGTCCTTCCCAAAATCATTGTATCAATCAGCTACTAGAGTGCAAATGGTGAAGAAATAGTTCTGCTTTGAGAAAGAAGAGGGAACAGTCAGTCACCTCTGATAGATGTCCTCCACTCCTAGCAGCTCACTGAATGTTTTAACCAGCCGAGGGAGGAGTGGCAGTATATAGATTTGCCGGGTTGTTTCTATATTACAGAGATTGAAATACTCCACTGCACCATTTTCAGAGTCCAGTGGATTAGACTCTTTCATCCTGTGATGATGAATTCTCTAGAGAGATTTAATATTAACAAGAACTCATTTTAGAGATATTTCTTCTAATAGTTGTTATTTCTACAGCATCTTAAAGCCTTGTGGTTTATTCTTGCTTTCAATCTTGTTCCTGAGACCAAGACCACATTGTCTGGTTGCCCCCAGCTCCTTTCAATCAGTTCTCTCGTTGCAGGTCTCACACTGGAAACCCATATGATGGGGGCTTCAGGCCAGCTTATCCTTCATAGTCTTCATTCTGAGCTGCTCTCCTGGACTTGTTTCTCAAACCTGACTCTGTCCTTTGACCCCAGCCTTCCTGGCTGTATTAAGCTGGGTTCCCTGGGAGCAGACCCTAAGGAGAGATTTGTGTGCAAGTAATTTATTAAGGACGTGTTCCCAGAAGAAGCCAGTAGAGAGCAGGGGAAGCAGGGAAATGGAAGAGGCCAATCAGGCAAAGCCCCCAAAGAGGGCAGGGGAACATTAGGGAACCCTCTAGGCAAGGGAGCTGTCTCACGTACATCGGCCACATCAGCCGTTGGCCAAAGGCTCTCCCAGGTCTTTTGGCTCTCCATGTGTAGGAGGCAAAGAAACCAGAAGCCCAAGAGCAGCTCAAGACGCAAAAGCACACTGAAAGGGGAGTAGAGAAAACAGGACAGGCTGCACAGAAATGATGAAAGCGACAGATCTGGCAGAACGCTTCACTACACTTGTCTTACTGGGCCACTGTCAGTCATTCCATCCTCTAGATCAAACCATCCCTGAGACCCTCTTACCCCAGCCTCCACCATTGGAGCAGTGCTCTCCCACCAGGCATACGCAAGCCCAGTGGTTCTCAATTAGGGGTGACTTTTCCCCTGCTCCCGTCTCCCCATCCACCCTGCCCTGGGACATTGGGCAATGTCTGGAGACATTTTAGATTGTCACAACTTGAGGAGGGGATACTAATGGCATCTGGTGGGTAGAGGCCAGAGCTGATGCCAAACATTTTACAATGCCCAGGGCGGCCCCCCCTAACAAAGAGTTCTCCAGTCCAAAATGTCAGTGGTGCCAAGGTTGACAAACCTTGCATCTAGCATCAGTTTCAGTACTTAGATCACTGCTTTGTTCTCCAGTGTTTGAAAACCTGGCTTGTGACCTGTCTGGTACCCCGATTCTCTAGAATGATTCTCATGAATCCCCAGGCTCCTTCTCAAACTGAGAGTCAGTCCCTGAGCCCCAGCCTCATGTCATGTCCACCTGCCTGCATGTCAGAATATTGCCTGCTTCTAGGTCCCTATATCTAGGAGCTTTGTCTGCACACATGGGTGAACAAGCAGTTCCTCTAACTGGAACTTCTTGAAGTCAGTTATCCTCCCTGAATATTAATATCATCTGTGTTTTTTTTATAAATGTATTTATTTATTTATTTTTGGCTGTGTTGGGTCTTCGTTTCTGTGCGAGGGCTTTCTCCAGTTGCGGTGAGCGGGGGCCACTCTTCATTGCGGTGCGTGGGCCTCTCACTATCGCGGCCTCTCTTGTTGCGGAGCACAGGCTCCAGACGCGCAGGCTCAGTAGTTGTGGCTCACAGGCCTAGTTGCTCCGCAGCATGTGGGATCTTCCCAGACCAGGGCTTGAACCCGTGTCCCCTGCATTGGCAGGCAGATTCTCAACCACTGCGCCACCAGGGAAGCCCTATCATCTGTGTTTGTTAATCTGTTCTTGGATATCAAATGCCATCTCCCTGTCTAGACTTCTTCCTATGGCCTCAGTTTCATTTGTTCTCCTCTGGCCGATTCTTCCCACTTCTCACCCTACTGCTCTTTCATCAAATGGGCACACACAGTTTCACACTCCCATCCTTCCTGGTTAGCCCAACCTCACTGTAGTTAATACATCTGTGTCCAGCTGCTTGACTAGACACCTCAAAATGTGTTTTAGAGTTAGAAGATGTGTCCCATAGAGAACTAGGAGATCGCATTGGTTTAGCTCAATATTTCCTAACTGGGAAAATCAGGAGAGAGGCGTCCACGCAAAGCAGCATCCAGGCTAGGTTTGTCTTGTAAGTTCTCCTCTAAGTCTGAAGCGAGAACAGTTCCCACTTCTAGAGCAACTGTGTGGGAATCTCTATAATAAATGCATTTACTTTTAGACCCACTAATTTTTTTTGCTTAGTTTAATATCAAATTTAAAAAAAAATCCCTCTTGAAATTTTTAAAGGACTCAGCAGCAATAAATTGGCTGTGTGGTCTAACACACTGCATGATATGCATATCCTGCTCCCAAAACAACAAAATAAATAAATAAATGAAAACAGTGAAATTAATTTATGTTTTATGATGTGAATATAAACTGATGAGAGAATTAAATCTCTTGGGTCAGTAATAATAAAAAGTCTAACTTGTAAAAAAAAAATGTATTTACTCTCTCATTTAATTTAACCTTTGCAAAAGAATCCTGTGAATTAAGAATTACTGTTTCTATTTTACAGATGAGGAAACTCAGACTCAAAGAGATTAATTCACTTACTAAAAGTCCTCTAAATAGAAAGTTGTGAGTCAGGATTCCCAGTCAGTGTTTTTTTGTTTGTTTTTTGTGTTTTTTTTTGCCACACTCCATGGCGTGTGGGATCTTAGTTCCCCAACCAGGGATCGAACCCATGCCCCCTGCATTAGAAGGGCAGAGTCTTAACCTCTGGACCACCAGGGAAGTCCCTCAACTCAGGTTTTTTGACTATAAAATTTGTGCTCCTACTTCATCTGTATTTCAGAAATGACATGTTGTCCCACAAAAATCTGGTAAAGCTTGAGGCGTCTCCCCCCTTAATCTATTTCCTGAACATTTTATTGATTATTCCTTTCAGATTGATTATTTGTTTAAAAAGAAAAAACTTTAGGTTTGTCATAACACTCAGTACATTTCCCTGTGGAGAATAACATACGTTCCATTTAATTATAAGCTTATTTTTCTGTCTCCCCACTATACTACAAGTTCTTCAGTGGAAAGGCCCTTGTATTATTCATTGCTATACGCCTGGCAACTGGCAAATATATACCTGGCTTCAATAAACATTCATTTTGGTTACATGGATTCTTGTCCTCTATCAAAGAGGAGCAAAGATACTGAGAAAGTTATCAAGACAAGAATTCAAGCAAAGGACAACAAAATAAGGGATAGGGTATACACACTAGGCAATCTGATCCCACAGAGAGAACTGGGATAAATTTTGGAAGTGAGGGCCGCCACGTACCTGCCACTCTGCGTCTTTTCCCACATAGCTGTTTCCTTCCCTCAAGAAACATCAATACTTGTTGCGTGAGTGAGTGAATGAGTGATTGACTGAATAAAAGAATGCTGCTACTAGGATGAGATTTCTTTCTTCAAATTTTAAGACCTGAACTGTAAAAAATATCTGGTCATTGTGGAAACAACTGTATGTGGCATATGGTGTGTGCCAGACATAAATGTCTCAAATCTTTGAAATAAAACTTGAGTAACAACCAGGATTTCTTCTTGAGATCAGTGAAAACAATGTAGATTCTTGATCAAGGTTTGGTTACTCTGCAGGCAGTCAAGGATGACTTTCAAGACTCTGGTAATATATCTGACATTTGATAAATCTTTTCTTTTATAAATTACTGTGTTACAGGATTAGTGACTTTACATTTTTAAAATCAGTTTTACAAGAATTAAAATCACACCATAGCAGGAATACAAAAACAAACCAATCCACTCACATTCCCACCATCTGATTAAATTTTTGGTCTTCATTTTTCTTGTTTCTTTATAGTTCCTGTCTACATTTATGCCTAATTTTTACACATTACCTGGCAGAGTGCCAGATAGGTGAACAGAGGAACCCTTTGTGTACTTTTTTAAAAAAATATTTATTTATTCATTTGGCTGTGCTGGGTCTTAGTTGTAGCACGCGGGATCTTTGTTGCGGCATGCGGGATCTTCTTTTTTAGTTGTGGCATGCGGGATCTTTAGTTGCAGCATGTGGGCTCTAGTTCCCTGACCAGGGATCGAACCGGGGGCCCCTGCATTGGGAGCACGGAGTCTTAGCCACTGGACCACCAGGGAAGTCCCCACTTTGTGTACTTTTGATAATAAACATTATCTGTTTGCTGAGAAAGTCACTTGTTCCCTAGACTAGGATCTGAAGATCATGTTGTTTGGTCCTAGAGTTATTAAATCACTCTAGTTTCAGTTTTGTAGCTTTTTATTCATTTTTCTCACTTGTCTATTTTCATTTAATTTCAGACTACAAAAAAAGGGAAGAGATGGGGTAATTCAACAGCTCTTGAATCCATAAATACATTTAAGAAGCTCTTTGTCTCAGTCTACCACCTGCGCTTTCCCCTGGCAGTTCTAACCCCCTTCTCTTTCCATCTTCTCCCAGTTTTCCCATCTCCAGCCCTCAATACCCCAGGGCATGTTATCTTTTCTGCAGCCAAAAAGACAAGCAACAGGAAAAAAACAGAAAAGGTTTTAAAAACAGGAATTTATTTATTTTTTTTGTTCCCTTTCCCCAACCATCCCGTTTCCCGGTTGCCTACTCTTTGCCTGACTCTACCATTAGCCAGACTGACATCTAGAAGCCCCATCTTCAGTCATCAGTATTACATCAGGTACAGCACTGCATTTATTTCTCAGCAACTGATCTTTTCTTTTTTCTAACATGTTTCCATTTCAACAGTAAGTATACTCTGGTTCTTTTCAAAACACAAAGCAAGATCTGTTTAGAGTCATACAGGATTAGAGCTAGAAAGGACGTTAGAGATCATCTAACCCTCTTGTTTTACAGAGGCCACAGATGACCCAAGCTAGTCAGTGATGATTTAATAAATGTAAGATTTCTAGCACTGCGCTTGCAGCATGACCGGTACTCAAAAAGTATGCGCTCCATGTCCTCTTAATACAAAACCTAGAATAGTCAGCGAATGTATTTTCCTCACTACTTTTATGCACTAAATAGTATATATTTTCATTGTAAGGCATTTAGGGGCAACTGGCTTTATTTTTAAAAAATTCTTGGTGAGGCCAGACGTCAGTCAAAATGGTAGAGTAGGTAGCCTGAAGGACCTGTCCTTTCATAGAAACACCAAAAAAATGAACAAAAACTGCCAGAATCAACTTTGTCAGAACTCTGGAATGTGGTCAAAGATTTATAGCAACCAAGAGAACACTGAATCGAGAAAAAAGTGTCTATAGTGTTTTAACTTAGCCTTGCCCCACCCCCTCCCCACAGAGCAGCGGGTCTTCTGGCCGGCAGCTCACGCTCCTGGTGTGGATACCTGGTCCTGGAGGGAAGGAGAGGGGGCCTTGTTCCCAAGGAATTGTGTTTGTCTGCGATCATCTGTCTGGGAGTTCTCTGAAGGACTGACACAACACAACTGCCTTTTTTTCGCCTGACTCAGAGCTCTCTCAGGGCAAAAACGCAGCTAAAGGAAGGTAGTTTTTGAAAACATGGAAAGGCAAATGAACAAACTTAGGAATCTCTCTCTTGAACATATAACTATAGTCTAAATATCTATAATCTATTTATATACACATATATGCAAATATGTGTATATAAATTATATACATACTATATATACATATATATAACTATGTAAATGCAATTTACATATATATTTAGACTATATATTCATATATGTATGAATACGTATATTTAGACCATGGACTGCCAGATATCTTTACAGAATGGACGAACAAACCTAATTTGTCACCAGCAGCACATGAGGGTTCCTGTATCTCCACCTTCCCACTAACATTTCGCATTAATAGACTATTTACTTTTTGCTAATCTGATGGATAGAAAGTCTTATCTCACTGATTTAATTTGTATTTAGGTACTTACTAATGGCTTCGTATGTCTTTTCATGTGCATATCAGACACTTGGGGTTCCTTGTCTGAGAGTCTGCCCCTGTTTCCATTGGGTTTCCTTGTCAATGTTGACTTGGAGGCATTTCTCATATATTCTACATATCAATACCTCGTCGGTATTAGACAATACTAATGCTTTCTCCTAATTTTTTGGATGTTTATTAACTTTGTTCACAATGTCCTTCATCGAAAAGAAATCCTTAATTTTGATAAAGTCAAACTTTTTATCCAGGTCCTAGAGCAAGGGTCTTCATTATTTTTTCTCATCATTTCTTCATCTTCAGGATTGTGCTTTTTGTAGTCCTGTTCAACCTCCAATTTTCTTCAAGTTGTTTAAGTTGAAGAGTCAGGAGCTTGCATTTTGTGGATTTAATTTTATCAGCCTATGCATGGATTTTGGAGAGAGGAGCATTCTACCAATTAATATGTTTCTGAACAGCCTAAGTTCTGCACAGAACCCATTAACAAACCGGTATCTAAAGCACATACCGTGTGGTCATCAGGGTTAGGCCTGAATAATCCTTCCAGATGTTTCCTAATAATATAATTAGATATGCCTATAATTAGAGACTCATTTGCCTCTTTAGTATCTATACCCTTGAATCTTTGACCAGTCTATTCTGTAGGGATGAAATCTGAGTTATTCTCCACTCTCCTTAGCCCTATGATTGACCTAGGTTATATTTTGATTTAATTATGAGTCTTTGGCTTTTTCAGACTATAAGTGGATCCTGGCATCTCCAGGACCCACAAGAAGTTTGGCTAATTGATAAAGGTCTGGAAGCCCTGGAGAATATGCCTCTAAAACTAATCTGAATTATGTAGAAATTTTCTGTTTTTTCATGGTTCAGGAAAGTCCTTTCTTATCTCATTTAAGGCGGATTGAGACCAATGCTTAAAAATGACTTGTTGGGAATTCCTTGGCGGTCCAGTGGTTAGGACTCTGTGCTTCCACTGCTGGGGCCCCAGGTTCCATCTCTGGTTGGGGAGCTAAGATCCTGCCATGCAGCGGGGCCAAAAAAAAAAAAAAAAAAGACTTGTTGAGAAGTGACAATTGAAGTCCTTCAACTTTCCTTCCTTGGAGTCCAAGTACCAGAAAAGTAGAGCCAAAGTCTTGAGTAACTATAGGGTAGTGGGGAGACAGCAAAGTGGACCAGGTTTGGCAGGGGTGTGGGGTGGGTAGATACAAGGGAGGTCAGGACATGGTGGAGAGAGAGAAAAGAAGGAGTCTGAAGGAGCAGATGGATAAGGAGAGGAAAAGGAGGCAGGTATGAGTGTCTTTAAGGTTGGAATAGATGAAGGAGTAATGGGTGAGGAGGACAGGTGATCCTTGAGAGGTTAAATAGCTTCAGATAAAGTTGATTGAGATTGTTGAATGGCCCCACTAAAGTGAGACTGAGAAAGCCACTTTTCAGTTTCTTCATACCAAGAGAAACAACACCATTATCTAGAGGGGGTTTTTGATCCTTAGGATGCATGGGCCTCCCATAGACAAACCAGCCTGGGGAGATCCCAAGAACCCCAGAGAGAGGATATTGTAGCTCCAAACTATCCTTTGTAAAAATGTTGACATTTTTGGAGATCTTAGACTGCATTAGTGCCATAGTGATGGAGCATATAGTCAGGAGGAGAGGAGCCTGGTGTAGTGAGAATTACTCACGTGTCTAGGCTAGTACTCAAACAAAAAAAGACCTCATGAAAGATCTAGGAGTAATATTCGACTCAGCAGAAAAGAGCCTAGAAGAATTCCACTCAACAGAAAGAGTCAGGGATTGAATCCTCACTCAAAAAAAAAAAAAAAAAAAACCTAAGAAGACTTCCATCCAGAAAAATTCTCACCCAGACAGAAAAGGCCAGAAAGAGTTCCTCTCAATGGAAAGAGTCAAGG
Organism: Balaenoptera musculus; assembly: GCF_009873245.2. Lineage (NCBI taxonomy): Eukaryota > Metazoa > Chordata > Mammalia > Artiodactyla > Balaenopteridae > Balaenoptera > Balaenoptera musculus. The sequence goes on along the minus strand of NC_045794.1, from coordinate 50,118,668 downwards.
ATTAAATCCGCACTGCAATAGTGCCAAGATGCGGCTATGGAAAATAATATAGCGGTTCTTCAAAAAATTGAAAATAGAACTACCATATAACCCAACAATACCACTTCTGGTCATATATCCAAAAGAATAGAAAGCAGGGTCTCAAAGAGATATTTGTGCACCCATCACATTCATAGCAGCATTATTTATGATAGCCAAAACAGTAGAAGAAACCCAAAATGTCCATTGACATTTGGGATAAATAAATGGATGAATGGATTCACAGATGAATGAATAAAAAAACATGTAGTTTATACATACAGTGAAATATTATTAGCCTTAAAAAGGAGGAAAAATCTGACACATGCAACAATATGGATGAACCTTGAGGACATAATGCTAAGTGAAATAAGCCAGCCATAAAACGACAAATGCTCTATGGTTCCACTTATACGAGGTATCTTGAGTAGTCAAACTCATAGAAACAGAAAGTATAATTGTGGTTGCAGGGACTGGTGGGGAGGGGAAATGGGGCATTGTTTAAAGGGAATAGAATTTCAGTTTTTCAAGACAAAAAAGTTCTGAAGATTGGTTGCACAAAATGTGAATACACTTAACACTGCCAAACTATACACTTAAGATGGTTAAGATGGTAAATTTTATGTTATGCCTATTTTACTACAATTAAATTAAAAAATATATTTTTTAAAGAGCCAAGATAACTTTTGTCCAGGAAGACTCTTTCTCAAACAGAAAAGAATCAGGAAGAGCCCCATTCAATAGAACCAAAGTAATTCCTTCTTATGTTACAACAGACAAATGTCTGGATGACTGGATTAGGAGTTGTGACTTATCCCTGCGTGTTATTGGGCTGAATTGTGTCCCCTCAAAATTCATATGTTGAAGTCCTAACCCCTAGCACCACAGAATACCACAACGATACAGATGACTCTTGAACAACACAGGTTTGCACCACATGGGTCCACTTTCACGTGGATTTTTCTTTGATAGTACATACTACAGTACTACACCATCCAAGCTTGGCTGACTCCATGGATACAGAGGAAGCTCTAATACGGAGGACCAACTATAAATTATACGTGATTTTCAACTGCACAGAAGCTTGGCACCTGTAACACCCAGTTTGTTCAAGGGTCAACTGCATTTGTAGACAGGACCTTTAAAGAGGTAATTAAGGTAAACTAAAATCACATGGGTAGGACCTAATCCAATATGACTGGTATCCTTGTAGGAAGAGGAGGTCAAGACACTGACACAGAGAGACAACCATTTGAGGACACAGCAAGAGGACAACTGGGGCTACATAATTTTCCATTATCTTTGTGAATTTAAAGTTCACATTTAGTCTTTAATATATTTAGGGTCCACATTCAACTATCATATTTGGAAGGAACATGGTTTTATTTTTTTCTCTATTTGGTGATCTAGTTTTCCCCAAACCATCCATGAAAAAGTTTAGTTTGTCCTTTCCCTGTTTTGTGGTAATAACTCTCAAATATATATGGCTGTATCTCTGAACTCCCTATTCTGTTCCAGTGTTTATTTATCTGTTCTTGTACTTTACTGTTTTATTTCCATGGCTTTGTAGTATGTCTTACCACCTGCTCCTCTGCATTTGGCTCTTCTTTTACAACTAAAAAAGATAAACTTTGTTCTTTCAAGTAACTTCAGACTGTTTGTTGAGTTTATAAATAAATAAATAAAGCTGGAATTTTTATTGAGATTGCACAGAATTTATGGATTAATTTGGGGAGAATAGATGTCTTTATAATAATGTTATCTCATTCAAAAGTAAAATATTTTCCCATTTATTTGAGTATTTTCCTATGTCTTTTAATAAAGGTTAAACTTTTTTCATAGGTAATTTCTATATTATTTGATAAATTAAATTCTTAGATATTTATATATTTGCTTTTAAATTATGTTTTCCAGTTGATCATTACTCATATAGAGAAATGTTATTGATTTTTATCAATGCATCTTGTATCTGGTGCTTTTTCTCAATGCTCTCATTCGTGCCAATAGTTTGCTTGTTGATTCTGAGTTTTCTATATAGATGATCACATCATCTACAAATAGTGAGAACATTATCGTTTTTTTCCTGATTCTTACATCTTTTTTTTCTTTTCCTATACAGCTTACTAGGTACTGCAGAACCATGTAAAATAGTACAAATGAATGTGAGCAAACTTGTGTTTTCCTGATCTTAAAGCAAATGCATCTAAATTTTTTCCATTAAGTAAAAAGTTTGCTCTACGTTTTTTGTATTAAACATTAATCAAGATGAGGGAGTTTCCTTCTATTTCATGTTTTTTAAGGATTTTTTAAAATTAGCATAAATGGTAATCATTATTAAAGTCTTCTGAGTTTATCATATGATATTCTCCTTTAGAATATTAGGGAGGAATTATATTGCCAGACTTTTCTGACATAGATTATGCTTACATTCTTAAGATAAACTTGATAATAATGAATTTTTTATGACACTATTGGACTTAGTTTGCTAATATAGGCATTTCCTGCTTAATGTCATTAATCCATTTTTGAAGATGAGATGCTCTGAGTGAAGTCACTAGCCAGTGGAAGTTATAATACATTTCACATCAACCCCAAACCCCAAATAAATTTCTTAAAACGTAAGAAAACTCATAAAAAGCCTATAAGTAACAAACACTACTGTAAGACTATAAAATGCTTAAAACATCACTTCCCAATCACCTTAAAACTAAGTGGAAGTTGGTACATAGGACTTTGGGGAGATCAGCTGAGGTACAGTCCTGGCCCTCCTGCCTTTCTTCCTGTTCCCTACCTGGAAAGCAGATACGATGGTTGAACTTTCAAGCAGCCACTTTGTGAGGTAAGGGTGGAAACACTAAGAATGGTAGAGAAGAAAGCCTGGCTCCTTTATGCCTTTGTAGAGCTGCTCTATTAGCCTTTGATTGCCTATTTCCCTAGATTTCCATTAAGTGGGAAATATATATCCTTATGTATCATAATAGGTGTGTCTGTTACTAGCAGCAACTGAACATCCTTCCTAACTGATCCAGGTACCTTATTATTCAGGCCTATGACCTCATTTCCTCAGAGGTATCAGTTACCTGCACTGATCTCATGTATTGCAGGATGGGCCAAAGCCCTGCCCTAGGTTTTATTCTTCCCGGTGAGTTTAAGCTGGGGGATGGGAAGGGAGGAAATAGGGATGAGCCCCCAGGGCAGAAGGTCTCCAGCTGTTGACCACTTCCTTTTTCTGCCACTTCTTCAGGTGACTCTTCAAAGACTTTTTTCGTATTAAAAGAAGCAGCACGGGAAGAGGATAGTTTTCTTACACTGTAATATACTAGTCCTGAGGATGAGAAAGGGAGAGGGGGATTCTGAAGCCTAATTTTGTAAAAGATGCCAAGCATGGCCACATTCCTTCAGCTCATTCTCAGCACCATCAGCGCTACGGCTGACAGCTGCTATAATGAAAATTTGGCTGGAGTATCCTTGGAAAAGAGCTTGTTTCATGTAATGTCACAGAAACAGCAAAATCTCTCAGCCTGCAAATATCTGATATGTAAGGTTTCAGGCACCTACTTCATATCCTGAATCCTATTTGTACATCCCAGCAACTATTTTGCCAACTCTCTTTGAAGTCATCACTCAAATGTTACTTCCTCACTGAAGCTCTCACTGAGCATCCAATTTAAAATTGCACATCTTCCAACTCCCCCATCTTTCTTCCCTGCCTTTATTTTTCCTTCGTAGCATCTAACATACGGTATGTATTTTATTTATGTATTCTGCTCATCATCTATCTCCTCCAACTGCATAGAGGTCCACAAGCGCAGTGGTGTTTGTTTTCTTCACTGCTGTATCACCAGTGCCTGGCACCTAACATATGCTCAATAATTATTTATTGAATAGATGAATTCCAAGGTGTTAAACGGACATCTCCCCATCACAGGGGTTGCTGCATTCCTTTAAATCAAAAAACTAAATTGTATTATTCAGAAGCACCCCTCAATACCCCAAGCCACCCCTGAACTGCTCAGGCTCATAAGGAGTTCCCATGGTGGAGGATCTATTCCTTAGTTTGCGTGATGTATGAGTCAGGAGACAAGCAAGAGATAGATGGCGCTCTTAAGAGGAGTATTTGAGGATTGCTTAATAAAGGGACTATTTACAGAGGTTTGGGCAGGCTTAAAAGAATCCTTAAAAGGGAAGGTGAAACACCCTGGACTAAAATCCATTAGGAGCTCTTATCCACCCCCAAACCTGTCCCCTGCTTCCCCCTTGAAGAGACAAGGAGAAGGCCAGTCACTGGAACCTGATGAGAGTAGTTGTGATTGTAGGAGTTGTGGCCTGTGTATAGACAGAGCTAGCCTGCAGTGAGCTTGCAGGCAGGGAGCTGAGGAATAACGCCTGGCCATTACTCTCTGCCCTCCTTCTGCCCTCCTGCCAGTGCCTCTCAAGCCCAACAGGAAGCCTGAGAGTATGGAATCTTATTGATGCAGTCTATTAAATTCAATTTCCAAGATTACTGAGAAGGGAGGAAACAGTGGGGAGTGGACTTAGAAGAGAAAAAGGAAAATATCCAGTACAAACGGTAATAATATACTGGTCAATTATGCAATCTGTAACTCTTTTTTCTAGAAAACTCTTTTCTGCCATTGCCCAAGCCCCAAACTGATAAATTCCTGAAAGCCAACTGTATGTGACCCTGATTATTTTCATCAGGGTGTCTACTACCCATCAGCATCTCTACCTGGAACTCCTACACTTTAGCACACTCAGTACCTCTGTCTACAATCCATGGGATCCACCTGTTCTCGGCAGTAGTTGTAGGTAGCATGATGCCCCCCTTAATTAAGAACGTGTTTTAACCACAATCTACCCGTTTACTGACTGCACACGTACCTAATGTACTTTTCCCCTTCAGCCCCTATGTCAGCAGACACTGGTAGCCAATGACAGAATTAATAGTATTCTTTATTCTTTTCTTAGGATAGTAAGGGCCTTTAACATCTCCTTCTTCTAACTGAACCAAAGCATCATCTTTCTAACATCGAACTTGACTGCTACAGTATAGTTGGAAAAGCTTATGGAAATTAGGCATTCCCCAGGACTAAGTAATCAATGTATTTCCCTCACCTACCTGCCCCTGCAGGTTGTCATTGTATCAGATGGTTCCAGTTGCTACAGAGGGTGATCTCTCCATCTTAGGTTCTGTCTAGGTTTCTGGTCACGAACTAGGAGTATCCATATTAAGTAAGTCTCACTCTTGCCTGGATCATTCAAATACAGTTCCTTTGATCAGATCGCAAATTCAAACCCCTGCTCTGCCAAAGCATTAGATTAAAATAGGCAATTCTCCTCAGCTTTGCATCCCTGTGTCTTGTAGTCATTCCCCACAGATCAAAGTATGATAGAAACTTGGTTCACAAATCTCATACCGTAAGTAGGGCCACATTGGTATCCTGGTACCTCCCAACTACATGACCACCCTAGGATGTAACCAACGTTCCTAGAATTTCACAGGTGTATGTGGTAAACAGAAAAATGTTCCCCCAAAGATGTCCATAGCCTAACCCCTGGTAACTCCCTCCACAGCAAAAGGAATGTTGTAGATGTGATTGAGTTACTTAAGGATCTTCAGCTGGGAAGAGTATCCTGGACTATCCAGGTGGCCCCAATATAATCACAAGGGTTTTAAGAGAGATGTAGGAGGGTCAGAGTCACAGAAGGAGGTGCGGCAACAGAAGTATAGGTATGTGACTGCCAGGGAGAGAGAAAAATTTGAAGATGTTGTGTTGCTGGCCCTACAGATGGAGAAAGGGACCATAAGCCAAGGAATGTAGATGAATTTTAGAAGCTGAAAAAGACAAGGAAACAAATTCTCCCCTAGAATCTCCAGAAGGAGCATAGCTCTGCTAAAATCTTGACTTCATCCCATAAGACTCATTTCTGACTTTGTATTTCCAGAATTTTAAAATCATAAATTTCTCTTATTTTAAGCAATTACATTTGTTGTAATTGTGTTACAGCAGCAATAGGAAATTAATACTGGTGCCACCCTATCTCTGGGTGATAAATAATGGAATGAAGTGGCTCCAGGACAGCAAAATGAATAACAGGTGAGTACAGGTCTTGTACTCACTCTTTCTCTCTTTTCACTAAACTTTGTACCAGCACACCTCAAAGATATTGCAAGTTCGGTTCTAGACCACCACAGTAAAGCAAACATCGCAATAAAGTCAGTCATATGAACTTTTTGGTTTCCCAATGCATAAAAAAGTTATGTTTATGAAGAACCTAGTGGCAAGACGGGAATAAAGACACAGACCTACTAGAGAATGGACTTGAGGATATGGGGAGGGGGAGGGGTAAGATGTGACAGGGTGAGAGAGTGGCATGGACATATATACACTACCAAATGTAAAATAGATAGCTAGTGGGAAGCAGCCGCATAGCACAGGGAGATCAGCTCTGTGCTTTGTGACCACCTAGAGGGGTGGGATAGGGAGGGTGGGAGGGAGGGAGACACAAGAGGGAAGAGATATGGGAACATATGTATATGTATAACTGATTCACTTTGTTATAAAGCAGAAACTAACACACCACTGTAAAGCAATTATACTTCAATAAAGATGTTAAAAAAAAAAGGTATGTTTACACTATACTGTAGTCTGTTAAGTGTGCGACAGCATTATGTCTAAAACAACAATGTACACATACCTTAATTGAAAAATGCTTTACTAACACAGCATTGTAAAGCAACTATACTCCAATAAAAAATTAATTTAAAAAATAAAAAAAGCTTTATTGCTAAAACATGCTAACCATCATCTGAGCCTTCAGCAAGTCATAGTATTTTTGCTGGTGGAGGGTCTTGCCTTGATGTTGATGGCTGCTGACTGATCATGGTGGCGGTTTCTGAAGGCTGGGGTGACTGGTAATTTCTTAAAATAGACAACAATGAAGTCGGCCACATCAATTGACTCTTTTTTCACAAATGATTTATCAGTAGCATGCAATGCCGTGTGATAGCATTTTACCCAGAGTAGAACTTCTTTCAAAGTTGGAATCAATCCTCTCAAAACTTGCCACTGCTTTATCAACCACGTTTACGTAATATTCTAAATCCTTTGTTGTCATTTAAACAATTTTCGGGCTTCCCTGGTGGCGCAGTGGTTGAGAATCTGCCTGCCAATGCAGGGGACACGGGTTCAAGCCCTGGTCTGGGAAGATCCCACATTCCGCGGAGCCACTGGGCCCGTGAGCCACAACTACTGAGCCTGCGCGTCTGGAGCCTGTGCTCCGCAACAAGAGAGGCCGCGACAGTGAGAGGCCCGCGCATCGCGATGAAGAGTGGCCCCCGCTTGCCGCAACTGGAGAAAGCCCTCGCGCAGAAACGAAGACCCAACACAGACAAAAATAAATAATTAAACAATTTTCATAGCATCTTCACCAGGAGTAGATTCTATTTCAAGAAACTACTTTTTTTTTTACTTATCCATAAGAAGCAACTCCTCCTCTACGAAAGTTTTATCAGAGATTAAAGCAATTCAGTCACATCTTCAGTCTCCACTTCTAATTGCATTTTTCTTGCTATTTCTACCACATCTGTAGTTACTTCCTCCACTAATATCTTGAACCCCTCAAAGTCATCCATGAGGGTTGGAATCAACTTCTTCCAAACTCCTGTTCATGTTGATATTTTTACTCCTTTCCATGAATTGTGAATGTTCTTAATGGCATCTAGAATGATGAATCCTTTTCAGAAGTTTTTCAACTGACTTTGCCCAGATCCATCAGAGGAATCACTATCTATGGCAGCTATAGCCTTATGAAATGTATTTCTTAAAATAATAAGATTTGAAAGTTGAAATTGCTCCTTGATCCACAGGCTGCAGAATGGGTGTTGTATTATCAGGCATGGAAACAATATGAATCTCATTGTACATCTCCATCAGAGCTCCTGGGTGACCAGGTGCGGTCAATGGGCAGTACTATTTGAAAGGAATCTCTTTTTCTGAGTAGTAGTAGGTGTCAACAGTGGGCTTAAAATATTCAGTAAACCCTGTTGTAAACAGATGTGCTATCATGCAGGCTTTGTTGTTTCACTTACAGAGCACAGGAGGACTAGATTTAGCATAATTCCTAAAGGCCCTAGGATTTTCAGAATGGTAAATGATCATTGACTTCAACTCGAAGTCACCAGCTGCTTTAGCCCCTAACAGGAGAGGTCAGCCTGTCCTTTGAAGCTTTGAGGCCAGGCCTTGCCTTCTCCTCTTTAACAGTGAAAGTCCTAGATTGCATCTTCTTCCAATATAAGGCTGTTTGGTCTACATTGAAAATCCGTTGTTTGGTGTAGCCACCTTTATTCATTATCTTAGCTAAATATTCTGGATAACTCGCTGCGGCTTCTACCTCAGCACTTGTGGCTTCACCTTGCACTTTCATGTTATGGAGGTGGCTTCTTTCCTTTAACCTCAAAAACCAACCTCTGCTAGCTTCAAACTATTCTTCTGCAGCTCCCTTGCCTCTCTCAGCCTACATAGAATTGAAGAGAGTTAGGATATTGTTCTGGATTAGGCTTAAGGAAACGTTGTGGCCAGTTTGATATTCTGTCCAGACCACTACAACTTTCTCCATATCAGCAATCAGGGTGTTTTGCTTTCTTATCAGTCCTGTGTTCACTGGAGTAACACTTTTAATTTCCTTCAAGAACTTTTCCTTTGCATTCACAACTTGGCTAATTGGCACAAGAGGCCTAGTTTTGACCCATCTCATCTTTCAGCATGCTTTCCTCACTAAGCTTAATCATTTCTAGCTTTTGATTTAAAGTGAGAGACGGGCAACTCTTACCTGAACACTTGGAGGCCATTGTAGGGTTATTAATTGGCCCAATTTCAATACTGTTGTGCTTCAGGGAATCGGGAGGCCTGAGGAGAGGGAGAGAGACGGGGGAATGGTTAATTGGTGGAGCAGTCAGAACACACACGACATTTACCGATTAAGCTCACTGTCTTAAATGGGTGCAGTTTCTGGTGCCCCAAAACAATTATAATAGTAACATCAGAAATCACTGATCATAGATCACCACAACAAATATAATGATAATGAAAAAGTCTGAAATATTTCAAGAATTACCAAAATGTGACACAGAAACATGAAGTGAGCAAATGCTATTGGAAAAATGTCGCCTATAGACTTGCTCAACGCAGTGTTGCCACAAAACTTTGTCAAAAAAAAAAAAAAAGGTAATATCTGCCAAGCACAACAAAACATGGTATGCCTGTATTTGAAATAATTTTAGCTCTACAGAAAAATTGTAAATGTAATTTCAGAATACGCTCCCATGCCCTCCCATGCAGTGGTGCCAGGGGCCACGGGCAAGAGGAGAGAATTGTCTAAAAAAGGGCATGGAGAAAGTTTCTGGGGTGAGATGTTACGTTATGATTGTGGTGATGGTTATAGAACTGTATACATTTGTCAAAAGAAATTGAATTGAACGCCTAAAATTTGTTAATTTTATATGTAAATTATATTTCAATAAAATTAATTTTAAAATATTTAAAGGTGGTCAAAAAATACAAGATTTTATGTTTGTATTTAATTTAATTTTGGCCACACTGCACGGTTTGTAAGACCTCAGTTTGCAGACCAGGGTTTGAACCTGGGCCCCAGCAGTGAAAGAGCCGAGTCCTAACCACTAGACCATCAGGGAATTCCCTGTATTTACTTAATTAATTCCTGCTAAGTATATTGTTTTCATAATTATGATATTATTTAGTTTTTATGCTCACCTTTTTAAGTAAAAAGAAACTGTATAGTGAAAAATAATTTATGAGAAAAATAGAAAATCAAGTTGAGAAATCTCTCAGGAAGTGGAACAAAAAGGACAACATAGTACAAAAAAAGATGCATATTTATCACATGGATGAAACTTGAGGGCATTATGCTAAATGAAATAAGCCAGTCACAAACAGACAAATACTGTGTGATTCCACTTATGACATATCTAAACTAGTCAAATTTACAGAAATAGAAGATCCGAATAGTGGTTGCCAGAGGCTGGAGGGAGGGGGAAATGCAGGGTTGTTGTTTAATTGGCATAGGCTTTCAGCTCTGCGAGATGAACAACTTCTGGAGAGCTGTTTTACAACACTGCGAATATATTTAATATTACTTAACTATATACTTTACAATGGTTAAGGTGGTATGTTTTATCTAATGTTTATTTTTATGTAACAGTTAAAAATAATTTTTTAAAATCAAGAAAACAGGAATATCCTTTACTCCAAAAATTCCGTTTGTAAAACTTTATCCCACAGACATGCTAACAAGATCCCAGAGGCATATGTGTAAATGTATATAAATGTTTATATACACATTTGTGCATAAGTATATATAAATCAACAAGGAAACAACCTAAATGTCCATCAAGAGAAGAATGGCTAATTAAACAATGACATAGACAGCAAAATATCAAACTATGGTGAAAATGAATTAATTACAGTCATACAGACAAACATGGGTAAACCAGACATATAATATTGAGTAGAGGGACTTCCCTGGAGGTGCAGTGGTTAAGAATCCACCTGCCAATGCAGGGGACACGGGTTCAAGCCCGGGTCCGGGAAGATCCCACATGCCGTGGAGCAACTAAGCCCCTGAGCCACAACTACTGAGCCTGTGCTCGAGAGCCCGTGAGCCACAACTACTGAGCCCATGTACCACAACTACTGAAGCCCGTGCGCCTAGAGCCCGTGCTCTGCAACAACAGAAGCCACTGCAATGAGAAGCCCGCACACTGCAACGAAGAGCAGCTCCTGCTCACCGCAACTAAAGCCCGCGTGCAGCAACGAAGACCCAACGCAGCAAAAAATAAATTAATTAAATAAATAAATTAATTTTAAAAATGTGTAAAAAAAACATTGAGTAGATAAAGCAAGACATAGATGTAGATGTAGAGGAGGATACCATTTTCATAAAACTCAGAAGCCACAAAGCTAAACAATATATGGTATGAGAATATATACACTCAATTCAATTTTGATTCAACAAATGTGTTTTGAGTACCTACTATATTCCAAGCAGAGTTCTAGACACCAAAGATAGAGGCAGCAGTAAACACAAAAGACAAAAAAGCCTGCCCTCATGGTGCTTACTTTCAAGTGATGGAACAGACAACAAACAAATCAGTAAATTAAACATGTTACACAGTAGAAAGTGAATCTTAAAGGAAGGGGCTAGGAAGTGGTAGGGAGATTAATTAGATAGGGTGGCCAGGGAAGGCCTCTCTGAGAAGATATATTTGAGGGAAGACTTGAACGAAGCAAGGAGTTAGCTGTGCAGAGATTTGGGGAGAGAGCCTTCCAGACAGGAGACACAGCAAATACAAAAGCCCCAAGGTCTGAGTGTGTTCAGAGAAGCAAGGTTGAGAGGGAGGGGTGGGACCAACCATGTGATATTGTAGGGTTTTTCTCCGAGATAGAGAGCCATTGTGCAAAGACCTGACTTCGTGCACCATCTGACTTAGGTTTAGACGGAATTACTTGGGCCGCTGTATTGAAAGTGGACGGGAAGGGGGCATGGATGGAAACAGGGAACCAAGTTAGGGGGCTTCATTGGTAATGCAGGTGAGAGATGGTGGCTTGGAATAGAATGTTGCTGTGGTGGTGAATTCCGGATATGTTTTTAAAGGCAGAGCCAGCAGGATTTGCTGACAGATTGGATGTGAGGGGTAAGACTAATAAGAGTTCAAGAGTGACTCCAATACTTTTGGCTTCAGGAACTGAGTGATGTATATGTGGTAAGACAAATAACAACAAAAAAGGGCGAGATGACAGCAACAAACTTGAGTACAGTATTTTTCTCTGGAGGTTAGTAGGGGTTAAGACTAGGGAGGAGCCCACATGCAGCTTCAAATATTGATAGTGGTTGAGTTCTGAGATTGGATAAAGGGTTCCATGGTGTTTATTTTCTTCTTCTTCTTTAAACTTACATAGTCATCACACAAATATTCTTTTATAAGTATCAAACACTACATACTTTTTTTCTAAAAATAACAATAAAATCCCAACAGTAGATAAAAGTGAAAATATAAAAACTAATCACATGTAGGACTATTTCCTAAAATAATTAGCAATGTGCACAAAGGTTTATATACAAGGAGATTCCCTCTTCCTCATTAGAAATAAGAGTAATACATTGGGGGAAATACAGGAATGGTTAAACTATGACACAATATAATATTATGCAGCCATTAAAAACCGTATTTTCAAAGCTATTTACATGGGCACTGCTCCCCTATTTTAAGCAATAAAGCTATGTGGTAGGATGCTACTTATTGTATTATATATACATAAAGAAAAGAGACTGGATATTATAGATAACTATAGATATTATAGTTCTAATTATAGAACTACATATAGATCTAGCATATTAGTTTGAATGAAGTGCGGCTTTGAGTTACAAAAATACACAAAAAAAGTGACTTTAACAAGATTGAGGTTTACTTTGCCTTCATGTAAACAGAATTCCAGCTTGGGATGGTTGTTCCAGGGTAATCAGAGACACAGGCTCCTTGCATGTGATTGTTCTGCAACATTCAGCACAGGGCTTCTTGCAGTCTAAGCTGGCTACTCCAGCTCTAATCATTATGTTTGCATTCTAACTACGGGGAAGGAAGAGAAGGAGATGGAAGGGTATGTCCCCGCTTCACGAAACTCTGCTAGAACTTTTCATCATTGCACTTGTAGCCCATTGGCTAGAACTTAATTTGAATGGCCACACCAGCTTGCAAGCTGAGGTCATATGCTGAGCTAAAAGCTTGGGATCTTACTATATAGAAAGAAAAGGAGAACAAATCCTGGGAGACAACTCTTAGTCTCTGTCACATCCAGTGTGATTCCACTTTTCTTAAAGACAGAGACAGCCAGACCAGAAAGTTGTATAGCAAAATATGAGTGCTGGTTATCGCTGGTTGGTAGAATGTTGGACAATTTTTGCTTTCAATCTTTTTCAATTTTTTTTTTATACAACATGTACTATTGTTAAATATTAAAAATAAAAATACTTAGAATTAAGAAGAAACTATATAACAAAAACAAGGAAATTGAAGAGTATTCTTCTCTGTCCCAAATCAGTTTGTTTTAAGGGATGTTTAGAAAGCACCAATAAAGACTATAGAAAGCACCTTGAGTGCTAGAGGATAATTTCTATGTTGAATAGAAACTCAAAATGTATCTTTTGTAAAACAAGTATCAAATGAAGGGATAAAAGGTAAGTTCCTTGGAAACATTCAAGAACCCCAACTTTTTAACACAGTTGAGGTGGGTCTGACTTTTGGGAAGGCCCCTGTTGTGACAGCTGTGAGTGCAGAAAGCCAAGAGATCAGAAAGCAAGGTCATACCCTTGGCTTAGCCTTTCAATGTCAACTGCACATGTCTTCCTAATGTCCACAGTCCCTGAAGAGTGTGGTTCCCTGGGCAGTCCAATATAGCCTTCATCCTGGTCTTTGCAAACTTCTCCAGTAAAAACTCAGGGAATTTAAATGAGAAGCCCAAGATTGCTGGTGAGGCCTGATGTCTTGGGAGTGTAAGTTTTTCCATCCATCCCTGTCTCCAGTTGAAATTATCTGCTGAATATAAAAAGGCAGAAAATTTTGTTATTTGGAGGTCTAAGGAGAGGCTAAATCCTTGTGTGAGAACAAAATCAACATTCATGATCAGTAGAAACTTATTCCAATTTGCCAAATTGGAATTGTTTTAACATGACAATACCAATAGTCATTTTTGCTATGTAACAATTATACAGCTTAAAAATTGAAAGAATTCCACAGAACAAATTAAAAGAACTTTTTTTTTTTTTAAACTAACTTATGGTTACCAGGGGGTAAGGGGAAGAGGGATAAACTGGGATATTTGGGTTGACATATACACACTATTATGTATAAAGTAGATAACTAATAAGGACCTACTGTAGAGCACAGGGAAGTCTACTCAATACTCTGTAATGGCCTATATGGGAAAAGGATCTAAAAAAGAGTGGATATATGTATATGTATAACTGATTCACTTTGCTGTACACCTGAAACTAACACAACATTGTAAATCAACTATACTCCGATAAAATTTTTTTTAAAAAAAGCACTTTTTAAAAGTAGGTCTTAGAAACATTTAACTGCACTGATTTATACAGCTGGACACTCCTGCCCCCTGCTGGCTAGAATTGGCTACAACCAGACTATCCCAGGTTAACTGTACTCATACAATAAGTTCTTCCTGTACTTTGGGAAATCTCTTAATTTCCTTCAAGAGGCGTACACACAGACACAGAGGAAGAGAGGGACAAAGTCAGACAGAAACAGACAGACAGAAACACAAAGAATAGATAGACACAGAATACCTTGTGTTCCTGCCTTCCCCTCCCTCTTTCCACCTTACTGCACTGCAATAGCCTGCTCAAGTACTGATTTGTTTCATTATATTGTAAAAAGAGAGGGAAAATGCTTTTCTGATTCAAAATATAATCATCAGCCTAAAATAGTGCCTGGTACGTAGAAGGTGCTCAGTAGATATTTGTTGAGAGAATGAGAGGGAGCCAGAGAAAAAGTTGCAGAGGGACTGAGAGAGAGGAGGAAGAGAGACAAGACCTATTCTTTCAAGGACTCCTCCCACCTCTATTTGAGAGACAAATTTATATCAGAAATACTAACATCACAGTACGTTGCAGACATAGGAAATAGGAACTCGATTAAGTTGGCACACACAGGCATTGACCTAAGCCTTTTACTATTATTCTTATATTGTCCTTATAATAATCCTATAAAATAAACACTATTATATCCACTTTAGAGATGAGAAGCCTCAGGCAGGAAGAGGTTAAGTTAAATTTCCCGAGGCCACTAAGTGGTGGGGCTGGGATTTCAATCCAGGAAGTTTGACTCCACAGTTCACACTTTTAACCAGCAGCAAGGTGCCTCTTCAAAGGATGTGAAGAAGAGGGCAGAGCAGAGATAGAGGAAAAAAATATCTTTGGGAGTATTGTACCAATCTTTCCATGTAAGTCATCTGCCTGCTGGAGAATAATTTTATCAGAGATGACATAGCTATAGCAGAGAACCAACTTCATCAATCCAGTGCTTCTTACACTTGATCACTAAAGGAGAACTAATAGCAGAGGTGGATCAGAGTGGTTTAAAGGACCCGAAACAGTCTCAGGGGAGAAATTTCTTGTTAGTTTTCTATTATAGCTTAAAAATTCATTAAATCTTTCAACTTTCAACAACAGATAGTTTATCCAGACAGAAAATCAATAAGGAAATGTTGGACTTAAACTACATTTTAGGTCAGATGGACCTAACAGACATTTACAGAACATTCCATTCAACAGCAGCAGAATATTCTTCTCAAGCGCATGTGGAACATTCTTTAGGATAGATCATATGTTAGACCACAAAGCAAGTCTTAATAAGTTTAAGAAGATTATAATCATATCAAGTATGTTTTCTGACCATGATGGTATGAAACTAGAAATTAATTATAAGTGGAAAACTGGGAAAATCACAAATATGTGGAGATTAAACAACAAGCTCCTGAAACCAATGGGTCAAAGAAGAAATCAAAGGGAAAACCAAAAAATATCTTGAGACAAATGAAAATGGAAACAACATACTAAAACTTAAGAAATGTAGCAAAAGCAGTTCTAAGAGGGAAGTTTATAGTGGTAAATGCCTTCATTAAGAAAAATGAAAGATCTCAAATAAACAGCCTAACTTTATACCTCAAGGAACTAAAAAAAGAGCAAACTAAGCCCAAAGTTAGAAGGAAGGAAATAAGGATCAGAATGGAAATAAATGAAACAGAGACTAAAAAGACAATAGAAAAGATCGGTGAAACTAAGAGCTGGTTCTTTGAAAAGATAAACAAAATTGACAAACTTTAACTAGATTCACCAAGAAAAAAAGAGACTACTGAAATAAATAAATCAGAAATGAAAGAGACCTTACAAGTGATACCACAGAAATACTAAAGATTGTAAGAAACTGCTATGAACAATTATATGCCAACAAATTAAAAACCTTGAAGAAATAGATAAATTCCTAGAAACATACATCCTACCAAGTTTGAATCATGAAGAAACAAACAATCTGAACAGACTGATTACTAGTAAGGAGATTGAATTAGTATATAGCATAATGACAGAAGTAAGTCCTTCCTTATCAGTAATAATTTTAAATGTAAATGGATTACTCTCCAATGAAAAGGACAGAGATTGCCAGGATGGTATTATGCCAGATGGATAAATACACATGATCCAACTATATGCTGTCCGTGAGAGATTCACTTGAGATCCAAAGATACAAACAGGTTTAAAGTGAAAGGATGGAAAAAGATATTCCATGCAAATAGTAACCAAAAGAACCACTCCTGTTATGCTAATACCAGACAAAATGGACTTAAATCAAAAAAGGCTACAAGAGACAAGGAAAGACATTATACATTAATAAAAGTTTAATACAGCAAGAAGTTATAACAATTTTAAATATTTACACACTTAATGAGAGACCATCAAAATATGTGAAGCGTATGGTTCTGTAACAGATCTCTAGGAAATTTTTCATTTTGGAAAACAGAAATTCCATATACATTGAGCAACAACTCATTGATTTTTTAACTAACCTTGCATTTCTGGGATAAACCCTACTTGGTTATGATGTACAATTATTTTTGTAAATTGCTGGAGTCCTATGCTAACTTTGTGTGTGTGTGTGTGTATTTCTGCATTTATGTTTATTGGGTTTGACAGGTTTTAGTATCAAGTGGCCTTATAAAATGAATTGGAGGGTGTTCCCTTTATTTTCTGGAAGAGTTTGTGTAAGATTAGTGTTATTTCTTCCTTAAGTGTGTGATAGATAGAATTCAAAAGTGAAACTTCAAACCTTTTGTTTGTTTTTCTGGTCAGTATTTAAAAATTTTTTTTTTATAGTTAGGTATAATTTATATACAGTAAAAGTAACTTTTTGTGTGTATACAACTATGAATTCTATGAACCTATTAATTAAACTAGTTTTCATTTCTCTCAAGTAAATACTTGGAAATGGGATTGCTGGGTTGTATGGTTAACTTTATAAGAAACTGTCAGACTGTTTTCCAAAATGGCTATACCATTCTTTCTGCTCTGTTCAATTTATTCTTTTTTTAAAAAATTTTATTGAAGTATAGTTGATTTACAATGTTGTGCTGGTTTCTTCTGTACTGACTCAGTTATACATATATATTCTTTTTCATATTCTTTTCCATTATGGTTTGTCACAGGATATTGAATACAGTTCCCTGTGCTATACAGTAGGACCTTGTTGTTTATCCATCCTATATGTAATAGTTTGCCTCTACTAATCCCAAACTCTCAATCCTTCCCTCCCCCTTGGCAACCACAAGTCTGTTCTCTATGTCTGTGAGTCTGTTTCTGTTTTGTAGATATGTTCATGTGTCATATTTTAGATTCCACATATAAGTGATATCATATGGTGTGTTTCTCTTTCTGACTTACTTTTTAGTATGATAATCTCTAGGTCCATCCATGTTGCTGCAAATGGCATTATTTCATTCTTTTTGATGACTGAGTAATATTCCACTGTATATATGTACCATATCTTCTTTATCCATTTATCTGTTGATGGACATTTAGGTTGATTCCATGTCTTGGCTATGGTAAATAGTGCTGCTATGAACATAGGGGTGCATGGATCTTTTCAAATTATAGTTTTGTCTGGGTATGTGCCCAGGAGTGGGATTGCTGGATCATACAGCAACTCTATTTTTAGTTTTTTGAGGAAACTCCATACTGTTTTCCATAGTGGCTGTACCAATTTCATTCCCACCAACAGTGTAAGAGGGTTCCTTTTTCTCCACTCCCTCTCCAGCATTTGTTATTTGTAGACTTTTTAGTGATGGCCATTCTGACTGGTGTGAGGTGATACCTCATTGTAGTTTTGATTTGCATTTCTCTAATAATCAGCAATGTTGAGCATCTTTTCATGTGCCTATTGGCCATCTGTATATCTTCTTTGGAGAAATGTCTATTTAGGTCTTCTGCCCATTTTTCGATTGGGTTTTTTTTGTTGTTGTTGAGTTGTATGAGCTGTTACTATATTTTTGAAATTAAGCCCTTGTCGCTCGCATTGTTTGCCAATATTTTCTCCCATTCTGTAGATTGTCTTTTCATTCTGTTTATGGTTTCCTTTGCTGTGCAAAAGCTTGTAAGTTTGATTAGGTCCCATTTGTTGACTTTTGTTTTTATTTCTATTGCCATGGGAGACTGACCTAAGAAAACACTGGTACAATTTATGCCAGAGAATGTTTTGCCTATGATCTCTTCTAGGAGTTTTATGGTGTCATATATTATGTTTAAGTCTTTAAGCCATTTTGAGTTTATTTTTGTGCATGGTGTAAGGATGTGTTCTAACTTCATTGATTTACATGCAGCTGTCCAACTTTCCCAGCACCACTTGCTGAGGAGATCTTTTCCCATTTTATATTCTTGCCTCTTCTGCCAAAGATTAATTGACCGTAGGCATGTGGGTTTTTTCTGGGCTCTCTATTCCGTTCCATTGATCTGTATGTCTGTTTTTGTGCCAGTACCACATTGTTTTGATTACTGTATAAAATGGCTATACCATTTTGCATTCCCACTAGTAGTGGAGTGTTCCACCTGCTCCACATCCTCACGAAAACTTGGTATTTACTTTAGCCGTTCTAATAGGTCTATAGTGGTATCGCACTGTGGTTTAATTTGCATTTCTCTAATGATTTATGTTGAGCATCTTTTCATCTGTTTATAGGCCATCAATATATCTTCTTTAGTGGAATACCTATTCAAATCTCTTGCCCTTTTTTAAAAAAATTGAGTTGTTTCCTTCCTTACTGTTGAGTTTTGAGAGTTCTTTTTTATATTTTGGGTACAAGTTTTTTTTTACCAGATATATCAGTTGCAAAGATTTTCCTCCCAGTCTGTGGACTGCCTTTTCATTCTTTAACAGTGTCTTCTGCAGAACAGAAGTTTTGCAATTTTTGTAAAGTCTAATTTATCAAATATTTTCATTTCATATTATGCATTAGCTGTCATAACTATGATATCTTTGCCTGACCCATAGTCAAAAAGATTTTCTCTTCGTTTTTCCCCAAAGTTTATAGTTTTAGATTTTTACCTTTTGATCTGTGATCCATTTTGAGTTAATTTTTGCATAACGTGTAAGTTATGGGTTGGGGTTTGCTATTTTGCATAGGAATGTTCCATTGTTCCAGCACTGTTTGTTAAAATGACTATCTGTTCTCCATTGAATTGCTATTAAACTTGTGTAAAAAATCAATTGATCAAATCAACTGATCTATTTCTGGACTCTATTCTGTTCCATTGATCTTTGTGTCCATCTTTTACCAATACTGCACTGTCTGATTATAGTTTTATAGTAAGTTTTACAATCAGGTTGTGTGAGCCCTCCAACTTTGTTCTTTTTTTTAAAAGTTTTTAGTTTTGGTCTCGTTGGGTCTTCGTTGCTGTGTGCGGGCTTTCTCTAGTTGCGGTGAGCGGGGGCTAGTCTTCATTGCGGTGCACGGGCTTCTCATTGCAGTGGCTTCCCTTGTTGTAGAGCACAGGCTCTAGGTGCACAGCCTTCAGCAGTTGCAGCACGCAGGCTCAGTAGTTGTGGCACACAGGCCCTAGAGCACGTGGGCTTCAGTAGTTGCAGCATGTAGGCTCAGTAGTTGCGGTGTGTGGGCTCTAGGGCATGCAGGCTTCAGTAGTTGTGGCACGTGGGCTCAGCATTTGTGGTGCGTGGACTCTAGGGTGTGCAGGCTTCAGTAGTTGTAGCACAGAGGCTCAGTAGTTGTGGCTCATGGGCTCTAGAGCACAGGCTCCATAGTTGTGGTGCAATGGCTTAGTTGCTCTGTGGCATGTGGGATCTTCCTGGACCAGGGATTGAATCCGTGTCCCTTGTATTGGCAGGCAGATTCTTAACTACTGTGCCACCAGCGAAGTCCCCTCCAACTTCGTTCTTATTCAAAATTCTTAGGCTATTTCTTTTGATTTTCTATATAAATTTTATAATGATATTGTCAATTTCTATAAAAAGTTTTGCTGGGATTTTGATTGAGATTGTGTAGATTCTATAGATCTCTTAGGATAAAATTGACAGCTTAACAATATTAACATATCCATAAATATGATATATTCTTTTATTTAATGGGTCACAGATCATCAGTGTTTTATAGTTTTCACCATATAGCTTTGGCACGTTTTTCTGAGATTTATTCTTGAATTTATGCTTGATACTTTTACAAATGGTACTTTTAAAAATGATTTCCAATTTTCATTCCTTATATAGAGAAATACAACTGATGTTTTATACTGAATCTTGTGATCTTGTTAAACTATGTATAGTACTATTTTTTGATATTCTTTGAGATTTTATATGTAGACAATTATGCTCTCTATGAATACAGACAGTGTTATTTCTTCTTTTCCAATCTATGTGCCTTTTATTTCTTTTTCATGATTTATTACACTGGCTAGACCCTCCAACACGTGGGCACATTGAGAGGAGACATCCTTGATGTCAGGCAGAACACTGAACACTGGTTACCAATGTCAGGGGAGGACTCCAACAACATGGAGGATAGAAAGATCATTACTATGCAAATCACCAGGAATAGAAGTCCAAATACTTCCACTCACTTCCATTCCACTATACTTGGTAATGGAGTTGCCAAGGAAAACATAACACAGTCAAACACTAGGTGGAACAACAATTTTACTTACATGGAGAAGAGACAGAAAGATCAGCTCCAATTGTGTGCATCAGTCCCCTATGGCCAGTGGGTCCCACCAGGCAGCCAACACAGGGCAATTAGCCTGCATGCACCCCTCTTGTGCTGTAGCAGAAGGACACCTCTTCCTCCTCCGTGGAGTCTGAAATAAACGAAGGCTGGAGAGTGCCTGAGAGTCATTGACGCATTGAGTATAAATACTTAAGCAGAACAAAGGAATACACATTGAGTCTGAAAAAGAAGATATTCCCATACAAGGTGATAAATCTGGCACTGACCATATGGGTTCCTTATCTCTTGGTAAAGAAGTACTCCAGGCCCAAGCCCTGTTCTTCTGAAACTAGATGGGGAGGGGGGGTCAACAGGCAGTGCACATTAGACTGCCTTTCCCAACATTTGCCTTGTTAATCCTAGGGGGAAACCGTGGAATCTTTGATCGTTAAGTATGATAATGACTGTAGACTTTTTGTAGATGTCCTTTGCAAAACTGAGGAGGTTCCCTTCTGTTACTAGTGTTAAGGATTTTAAACTCATGAATGTGTGCTGAATTTTGTCAAATGCCTTTTCTGCATTTACTGAGATGGCAATATAATTTTTCTTTTCAAGTTAGTTAAAATGGTGAATTATATTGATTGGTTTTTGAATGTTAGACTAGCCTTGCATTCCCAGAACAAATCCCACTTGCTCATGGTGTATGATAATACATCTTTATATATTGTTAGATTCAATTTGCTAATATTTTATTGAGGATATTTGTGTCTAGGTTCATAAAAGGTATTTGTCTGTGGTTTTCTTGTATTCTTATTTTTCTGTTTTTGGTGTCAGGATAATGCTGGCTGTGTGATTTAGGATATCTTCTCTTCTGTTTTTTGAAAAAGTTTGTGTGTAATTAGTATTACTTCTTCCTTAAGTGTTTGGTAGAACTCACCAGTGGAGTCATTTGGACCTGAGTTCTTTTTGGAAGAGTTTTATATACTAATTCAATTCTTCTAGTAGCTATAGGACTGTTCAGGTTATCCATTTTGTCTTCAGTTAGCCCTTTTAGTTTTTCTTTTTTCAAGGAATCTGTTCTTTTTACCTAAGGTCAAATTTATGGGTATCAAGTTGTTTGTTAATATTCTCTTATTCTTTTAATATCTGTATACTCTGTAGTGATGTCATCTCTCATTTCTGAAATTGGTCATTTTGGTTTTCTATTTTTCTTCATCATTATCGTTAGAGTTTATCAATTTTATTGATCTTTTCAAAGAATTAGCCCTATGGTTTTATTCTCTCAATTGTTTTTCTGTTATTCATTTTACTAATCTCTGCTCTTATCATTATTTCTTTTCTTCTGCTTGCTTTGGGTTTAATTTGCTCTTTTTTTAATAGTCTCTAGGTAGAGGCTTAGATGACTTGACACTATTCTTCTTTAGTAAACATTTAATGTTCTAAATTTCCCCAAAGCATTGCTTAAGCTGCATCACACACATTTTGGTATGTTATGCTTTTTCACTTCCATTCAATTCAAAATATTTTCTAATTTCCCCTGTAACTGCCTCTTGGATCCTTAGGTTATTTAGAAGTAGGTTATAAAATTTCTAAATATTTAAGTATTTTCCAGATTAAAAAAATTGATTTCTAGTTTTAATTCTATTATGTTTACAAAACATACTTGGTATGATTTAAATTTTTAAAATGCCCTGAAGGTTGTTTTATGGCCCAGAATATGGTCTATCCTGGCAAATGTTCCATGTATACTTGCAAAGAGTGTATTTGGGTGTTGTTAGGTGGAGTATTCCATAAAGGTCAATTAGGTCAGTTTGGTCGGTAGCACTATTCATGGCTACTATATCCCTTTTGATTTTCGGTCTACTTGCTCTACCAGTTAGGGGTGATGGTATCTTTAGTTATAATTGTAGATTTGTCCACTTTGAAATTAATATAGTTACTCCAGTTTTCTTTTGATTGGTGTTAGCACAGCACATCTTTTCCTTTTCATTTACATTTCACCTGTGTCTTTATATTTAATGCAAGTTTCTCATAGGCAGCATATGTTTAGGACTTGAATTTATCATCTATGAGTTTATCGTTTATGGGTTGAATTGTGTGTCCCCCCAGATTCACATGTTGACATCCTAACTAGTACCTCAGAATGTGACCTTATTTGGAAATAAGGTCTTTGTGGATATAATTAGTTAAGATGAGACCATGCTGGTGTAGGGTTAAGCACCTAATCCAGTATGGCTGGTGTCGTTATAAAGTGGGTTAATGGAGAAAGACACACATACAGGGAGAATGTCATGTGAATATGGAGGCAGAGATTGGGGTGATGCAGACAAGCCAAGAAACACCAAAGATTGCCAGCTAACCACTAGGAGCTAGAAGGGGAGCAGATTCTTCCTCATAGCCCTCAGAAGGCTCAACCCTGCTCACACCTTGATCTCAGACTTTTAACCTCCAAAACTGTAAGAAAATTTCTGTTGTTTAAGCCACTCAGGTGGTGGTACTTTTTTAACAGCAGCCCCAGAAAACTAAAACACCATCTAATCTAACAATCTCTATCTTTTAATTGGTATGTTTAGATCATTTATATTAATGTAATTATTGATATAGTTGGTTTAAGTCTTCTACTTTGTTTACTGGCTGTCTCCTCTGTATTTTGATCTTCTTTCTTACCTCCATTTCTATTATTTGGATACTTTCATATTCCATTTTAATTTATTGGCTTTTGGGCAATCTTTTGGGTTTCTTTTTTGTCTTAATGGTTTCTCTATAGATTAAATTACACATACCCAACCTTTCCCACTATATCCAGGTTAATATTTTACCACCCCAAGTGAAATGTAGAAGGCTTACAACCATGTAGGTTGCTTTACCCTGCCCTCTTTATGTTATAGTTGTCATATATATCTACATATATTGATATTCCTACCAGGCAGTGTTACAATTTTGAGAGGGGATTTATTTTAATCGACTTTCAAGCTATTAAGTTAGCATGCTACCATTTCATGGATACTGAACACACTAGAATCCTAGGTAAAGTACACTAGACTATGTACAGTAGACATGCACACTAGACTCTGAAACTTATGGTGACAGCAGAGGCAAGAGTATTTTTATGCTGATTATCTGAGCCACAAGACCCACAAGGCAATGCAGAAGGCCTGATGAAGCCTGCAAAATTAGTGGATTTTTGGGCCACAGGAAAGGAGCTTTAAGGGGTCTACCACTTTTACGGCAATCAGTAAGCAGATCAGCTTTTTATGTGATGGAAGATATTACCTCACCTTTCATACTTTCCAGTTGCAAAAACAATCCTGAGAAATGACCTGGATGAAAGAGTTGTCAGGGTCTTGCAATCCTTTACACACTTAGCAACATGTGTCAGAGTTAGAGAGACCCATTGACTACATCCCAATCATTTTTTGCTTTCATCAGTTATGCATATTTTAAAGAATCTAATAGGAGAAAAATAGACTGTTAAATTTACTCAGATCTTTACCATTTGTGTTGCTTTTCCTTCATTTTTCAACTTCTAAGTTTCTCTTTGGTATTCCTCTTTAGCCTGAATCATTTCCTTTAAGTATTCTCAAATCAATCTGCTGATGATGAATTCTCATAATTTTCTTTCATCTCAGAATATCTTTCTTTATTCTGATGGATATTTTTGCTGGACATATAATACTGTGTTGACCACTCTTTTCTTTGAGCACGTTAAAGATGTTCTTCCATTGTCTGGGTTTCATGGCTTCTGATGAGAAATCCAAGAGCATCCCAATCATTGTTTCCCCATATGTAATGTTTCGTTTTTCTCTAGTTCTGTTAAGATTTTTAAAAATCTTTTTACAAAATAGTCTTCAGTAGTTTCATTAAAATGTGTCTAAATATTATTTTATCTTGTTTGGGGTGCATCAAATTTTTTGCCTCTGTAAATGTATGTCTCATTAAATTTGTGATGTTTGGGGCATTATTTCTTCAAATAATTTTTTTGGCCCCAATCTCTTTATCCTCTCTTTCTGGAACTCCAGGGGCAAGTATGTTAGATTTTTAAAATATTGTTCCATAGATCCTTGATGCTATGCTCTTTTTTTCCTCTTTCTTTCTTTTAAAAATCTTTCCCTGCTGCTGTCCTTCAGATTCTATAACTTCTGTTTATCACTCTTCAGGTTCATTGAGCGATTATATCTTTAATTTTTGAGAATGTTTTAATTTGAAATAATTATAGAATAAAAAGTTGCAAAGGTAATACAGAAAGGCACTATGCATCTTTCATCCTGTTTACCTCAATGGTTACATCTTATACAATTATAGTACAATATCAAATGACATTGACAGGAAATGACATTAATATGGTGTGTATATGTAGTTCTATATCATTTAATCACATGTATAGATTTGTGTAATGACTACTGCAGTCAAGATAGCAAACTATTCCATCACCACAAAAACCTCTCTGGTGCTATTGTTTTATAATTACACCCCTAACTTCACCAACCACTAATCTTTCCATTTTTGTAATTTTGTCATTTTGAGAACCATATATATATATATGGAATTTATACAGTATGAGTTTTTGGAATTGCATTTTTTTTTTCACTCAGTACAATGCCCTTGAGATTCAGTGAAGTTGTTATATGAAGAGATAGTTTTTTTCCTTTTTACTGCTGAGTAGAATTCCATAGTCTGCATTTATCAGTTTAACTATTCACCTATTGAGAGACATTTTGGTTGTTTCAATTTTGGGCTATTACAAATAGAGCTATGAACAATCATGTTCAGGTTTTAATGAAGACTTATGTATTCATTTCTCTAGAATAAATGTCAACAGTGATTGCTGGGTTGCATGATAAATGTCTTTAAAGAAAATGCAAAATTATTTACCAGAGTGGCTGTACTATTGTATATTCCCATCAGCAATGTACAAGATTGTTTTTCTGTATCTTCATCAGCATTTGGAATTGTCACCATGCTTTATTCTTTTGTGTTATTTTCTTTTAGTTTTATAGTTTTATGCTTTGCATTTAAATCTATGATTCACTTCGAGTTAATTTTTGTATAAGGTGTGAGTTTTAGGTCTAGGCTTATTCTTTTGCTTATGGATATTTAATTACTCCACACCATTGTTGAAAACAGTGTCCTCTCTACATCAAAATGCTTTTGCAACTTTGTCAAATATCAGTTGGCCATACTTGTGTGATGCAATTTTGGAGCTCTCCCTTCTGTTGCATTGATCTGTGTGTTTATTCCTCTGCCAATACCACCATCTTGATTACCACAGCTGTATGTCTTGAAATCTGTTGGTTGTCTTTGCCTGGTTAATTAGTCACTTTACTCATACTTTATATGCTAAGTAACTTTGAATTATATCCTGGAAATTGTGACTACAATACTGTGTAGAATGTGGGTTCTCTTATAATCTTGTGGAGGATGTTAATTTTTTTAGCCAGTCTATCAACTCAGTTTAGACTCAGACCAAAGGTTCTGTCTTGCCATACAACCATCACCCAGGATTAGTCTGAGATTTGGGCCCTGGTTTAAAATCATAGTTCGGGTCATAGAACATTTGCCATACTGTTTTGGGTCCGACCTGCACATGTGCTTTTCAGGGGTTAGTATGAGACTTGAGCAATGGTCAAAATGTTAAGTGTTATGACATTTTAGATTTGTCCTGTCCATGCACAAACCAGGGGTGAACCTGTTACACCAAATTAGGTAATCCCCTTCCCCAAATCCAGAATTCTTGTTACACTTTCTGACCTGCAAGTTTCCCTTTTAGTGGCTCCTTTGGACAGGAAAACAAGGTTCTATTGGAGGCTAGCCATCTACATGATCACACATTTCTACAACTGAGCCCGCCCTTGGGGGCATAGCTATAAAACAGAAACTCAGAAAATTTACTCCTTTACGGATTGCTTTTCCAACTGCTGACTTCCTTCCACAATTTTTGTTTACTTTTCAGAATGCTCAGGTAGTTGCTTATGAATATTCTCAAGAGATTTTAGTTGTAATTCAAAAAGAGATAAGCTGTAGTGGACTTTAGTGTCCCGATGGAACCAAAATCTTCCTTTTATCTCTCTGGGAAGGTTTTTAGATACAAATTCAGCGTGTTTAAGATGTAGAGCTTGGGGACTTCCCTGGTGGCGCAGTGGTTGAGAATCTGCCTGCCAATGCAGGGGACACGGGTTCGAGCCCTGGTCTGGGAAGATCCCACATGCCGTGGAGCGACTAGGCCCGTGAGCCACAATTGCTGAGCCTGCGCATCTGGAGCCTCTGCTCCGCGACAAGAGAGGCCGCGACAGTGAGAGGCCCGCGCACCGCGATGAAGAGTGGCCCCCACTTGCCGCAACTAGAGAAAGCTCTCGCACAGAAACGAAGACCCAACACAGCCATAAATAAATAAATAAAATTTAAAAAATAAATAAATAAAATAAATAAATAAAACAAATAATAATAAAAAAAAGATGTAGAGCTTTTCAGAGTTTCTATGTCTCCTGTGTCAATTGTGATAAGTTGTGTTTTTGTTAAGTTGTTATCTTTAAGGAAACTGTCCATCTAATTGAATTTATTGTCAGTTGTTCAAAATCTTTTATTATCCTTTTAATCTTTGTAAAATCTACAGTCATGTCCTTGCTTTCATTCCTGATATTGATAATTTATTCTATCAGTGTTATGGGCTGAATTGTGTTCCCCTCAAGTTGAAGGCTTACCCCTCAGTACCTCAAAATTGACTGTATTTGGACTGTATTTTGAAGAGGTAATTAAGTTAAAATGAGAGCATTAGAGAGGGCTCTAATCCAATTATGACTGGTGTCCTTATAAGACTAGAACACACAGAAAGACACCAAGGGTACACTGCATGATGACCATGTGAAGAGAAGGCAAGAAAGTGGCCATCTGCAAGCCAAGGAGAGAGGCCTCAGAGGAAACCAACTCTGCCAGCACCTTGATCTTGTACTTCCAGTCTCTAGAACCATAAGAAAATAAATTTCTGTTGTTTAAGCCACTTACTCTGGCTATTTTGTTATGGAAGCCCTAGCAAACTAATGCAATTGGTCTTGCTAATTTACTGCAGGCATACCACATTTTATTGCACTTTGCTCTATTGTATTTTGCAGATATTCCTCTTTTTACAAATTGAAGGTTTGTGATAATCATTCATTGAGCAAGTTTACTGGTACCATTTTTCCAACAGCATTTGCTCACTTTGTGTCTGTGTCAACATTTTGGTAATTCTCACAATATTTCAAACTTTTTTCATTATTATTGTATTTGTTATGGTGATCTGTGATCAGTGATCTTTGATGTTACTATTGCAAAAAGATTAGGACTTGCTGAAGGCTCAGATGATGGTTAACATTTTTTAGCAATGTAAGTGGTTTTAAATTAAGGTATACACATTGCTTTTTATAGACATATGCTAAATAGCACACTTAATAGACTACAGAATAAACATAATTTTTATAAGATGTGTTAGCTTCACCCCACAAATTTTCATGCAGTTTTCTTCTTTGACCCATGTTAATTTTCTAGATATCTTGTATCTGCTGGGGATTGGTTTCAGGACCGCCCCCCCCAACAGATATCAAAATCCATGGATGCTCAAGTCCCTTATATAAAATGGTGTATTTGCATAGAGCCTTTGCACATCCTCCTGTATACTTTAAATCATCTCTAGATTACTTATAATACCTAATCCAATGTAAATGCTATATAAATACTTGCTGGCATGCAGCAAATTCAAGTTTTGTTTTTTGGAACTTTCTGGAAATTTTTTTCAAATATTTTGGATCCTAGGTTGGCTGAATCCACCAACGTGGAACCTGCAGATACCGAGGGGGCTGACTGTATTTCTAATTTAATTATTTGGTGGTGCAAAAGCATATTCTATATGACATCAATCCTTTGCAATTTACTGAAACTTAATTATGGACCAGCATTTTGTCTTAGAGACTATTCCATGTGCATTTGTTGTGCGTAGTGTTCTATAAGTGTCAATCACCTTATAGTAATATGGCCACACTAAATTTCCTATGCTAGGTGTATCATTTTCCATCTTTTTACTTATAACTTGTTTGGTCTTTATAAAGTGTCTCTTGGAAAAAGCATATGGTTGGATCTTTCTTTCTCCTGCCTTATTCAGTTTAGTCCATTACATTTAATTATTAATATGGTTGGATTTAAATCTACCATCATCCTTTGTTTACCATTTGTTCTTTCTCTGTTCCTTTTCCCTCCTTTTCTACCTTTACTTTTTTTGTGTGTGGGGGAGGGGTTGACATGAGTATTATTTATTATTACATTTTATCTGTTTTATTGGCTTTTAGTTATGCCTCTTGTTCTTTTTCTTTTTTTGTGTGGTTGCTCTAGGGTTTATAGTATACTTTTTTTTTTAAGATTTTTTTTTGATGTGGACCATTTTTAAAGTCTTTATTGAATTTGTTACAATATTGCTTGTTTTATGTTTTGGTTTTTTGGCCACAAGGCATGTGGGATCTTAGCTCCCTGACCAGGGATGGAATCCACACCCCCTGCATTGGACGGCGAAGCCTTAACCACTGGACTGCCAGGGAAGTCCCTATAGTATACGTTCTTAATATATCATGATCTTTTGCATTCATATTATATTAATTCACATATAAGAACTTTATAACAGTATAATTTCACATAAACCCCACTCCTTTGTCTGATGTCATATATTTTATTCACACGTTACAAATCCCACAGTACATTTTCATTCATTTTGTTTTGAACAACCATTTGATTTTTATCTAAGAAAGAAAAAATTTTCTATTTATCTACATACTCTACTCACCATTTCCAGAGGTTTTATTCCTTCCTGTAGATCTGAAATTTCCATCTGGAAATTCTTTGAGCATTTCCCTAAGCACTTCTGTATTATGGGTTACTGATGGACAAATTATTTTTAATCTGAAAATGTTTAATTTGCCTTCATTTTAGAAGGATATTTTCTTGTGTATTAATCCTAAATTTGACAGGTTTCCCTCCCCCTTCCCCCACCTTAGCACCTCAGAGATGCCATTCCATTTTCTCCTGGCCTTTGCTGTTTCTAATGAAATGTCAGCTGTCACATTATTTGCTAGTAATGTGACTTTTTTTCCCCATGGCTGCTTTTGAGAATTAATTTTTATCTTGGAATTTTATTAATTTGACTATTTAAGGGTATGGATGTGGTCTTCTTTTCTTCTTATCCTGCTTGGGGTATGCTGGCTTAAGTTGATATTTTTAGTCAAATTTGGGAAAACTTCAGCCATCTGTTTTCAATTATTTTTTTCTACTTCATTCTTCTCCTGTTTGGTTCTCTCTCACAAGTCTTTGTGTCCCTGTTAATTTAGGGGAAAAAAAAATCTCTATGCCTTATTTTGGATAATTTCTAGACTTATTTTTAAGTTGTGTTCTGCATTAATCTCATCCAATTAATAGATTTTTGATTTCAGTTATTATATTTAGTTTTAATATTTACATTTGGTTATTTCTTATAGTTTTCATATATATTTCCTGAAATTCCCTATTTCTTACTCATTCTATCTTTTCCTGTGGATTCTTTAATGTATTTATTATAGTTATTTTAAAGTCCTTGTTTACCAATTCTAACATCTGGGTTATCTTTGGATCTGTTTCCATTTACCATGGGTTTACACTTCCTGTTTCTTTATATTTCTAGTAATTGTGAATGATACATGTTATTTTCTATTTTACGACATATGGAGGCAATGTAACAATATCAATGCCTCATCAAGGCAACTGAAATGAACATTTTAATGAATATCCTTGGAATGTATTTCTCATTTTTTTAATGATATACTAAATTTCATTGAATTATTTGGATCCTGACCTTTTTTCTCCAAGAACTTGGTTTTCCTATATTTGAAATTACATGAAGAAAACAACAACAATGACGTGACAGTTGTGGAAATATATCCACAAAATATTTACTATAGAATAACATCCCTGATCCTTGAAGTTAACAGTCTAGTTACAGGGAGTGTAGTCTATTACAGTTTTCCTATGGGTTTCCTATGGGCAGATTTACAGAGTCCAAGAAAATATACCTTAGGCAAAGACAGAGACGACAAAACAGTAACCTTGATTTTAGGGGTGAATCCCAACATTACATTTTGAAAAACCAAGCCAAGACTGCAGAATATGAGCAAACATCACAGTCTGAACAGATAAGCCATGCCCCTGGAAATCCAATGTAGCTGTGGAAACAGACAGCAGTAACAGAAGGATGATTAGGTAAAAATTCAAGTTTACCAGCTAAATACCAGCTACATGTAAGGGTAGAAACAAATAGGCATTAAAAACTTGAAGTAAATAGAGGTGTCCCAGAATGTGGAAAGAGTATGTGGGTCCAGTGACAGGAGAGGGAGATATAGCTAGCATCTAAGACAAGGAGCTGTCTTCTCTCTGCCCTGGTTTTAGGTTGTCTCACAGTTTGAGGGCAGGCTGTTAGGACTCACTGAACTCTGAAGCTAAATTCTGTATTTGCTAATAATTGTAGTATGAAAGTGGTTTCCAGAGTTACACCAATTTCGCTAGCACCAAAGAAAACACCTGGTCTTAGCACGATTCATTGTGAGCCTCACACATATTAAAATTACACAAATACTTCTGTACTACTTATTTCTAGAATATGTGTCAATTAGATGGTTTGCCATGTGTTTCAAAAAGCAGATTTTGAACAAGCCAAGCAATTTAATTTTCCTTCTGGGTCTATCATTGAGGGTTTAAAAATCTTGTTAATGGATTGTGTACAAGTAATTCCGGTTGGGCTATTTTATTTTTACACAATCACAATTGGTGTCATTATATAGTTCATCTTTTGTGTGCCGTTTTTAAGAAAAGTGGGAAGATCCAGGATGTTCCCAGTCTACCTAGTTGTTTAAAGGGAATTTTGAGGGATCTGTCCAAGAAAATACTTTTATAGCTTAAACCACCCACGAAAGAAAAAAACCACAGAAAATCTCTCCTTTCCAATCAAACTTGACTATCTTCTCTTTCCTTAACATTTGGCTCCTTTTGTTTTCAAAATTAATTTACCCTGTTGGGAAACTGAGTCTTACCCTTGGCCATCAACAAGACTCTTTTTTGCTTCAAAAGTGAGGTTGTTTTTTTTTTTCCCCCACATTACTTCTTGTTTAATTTTTATTTCTTATCGGAGTAAAATTGAAAAAGTGAGGTCTTTTTAAAATGGGAATTCAAGTCTGAAAACTATGGACTGTTTCACTTCCCAAATTAGTAATTTGTACACCTATCTTTGTATATTCCAACCAAATACTATACAGTATCTTTACTATTTCAATGTGCTTGAGGGTGATTTAGGGACTTCTATTTTGGGACAGCAGTAACAACTCATCCAGGCTTATTAATACTATACAAATTGTGGGCTCTCATGGGGATGGGGTCTCAAGGCAGTGTTTGTTTAAACATAGTACCACTATACAGGTTGCTTGGAAGCAATCAGTAGGTAAACTCTCATTAGTATTTAGTAACTCTGAGACCCTTCTCAGAAGATGCATGAAGACAAACTTGGTGACTACACTGTTGGTCAATGCAGAGGCAAAAAGGATCTAGATCTAACTTTTGATAGTTAATTCTCCTGGAAAACCTTGGACTCAAGAAAAATGGACAATCTTAAGGGAAACTAGACTTCAGAATGTTGTATATGTGATACTAGATAAGGAGGCTATTAGCCTAGTCACAGAATGGTTACTTTGCCATGGAAACCAGACAAAAACTGGGTGAAAGACAGATTTCTTTGCAATAAAAATGTCTTTAGAAAATGTAAATGAAATGTTGCTATTCTTTACATTTAATCTTGAATATTCTAAATTCCATAAATACTGAATTTATTATTCTTAATAATACTGAATTTAGAATGTTACTGTATTTTAAACATATCTCTTTTTAATGCACATTCATAAGGTAGATTTACTTTGAAGCTTTAAAAATACTTACTCAGTAATACATCAGGGATAAAACAAAATCACAGTAATACAGTGATGCTTCAGATATTGAGGCAAATCCTTCATTTAATAATTATCACATTAGGAACACATACTATACCCAACACCATCTTAGCATCTATGAACAAGACTCTTCCATCAGATTAATTCAGTCTAATGGGGGATGAGAGATATGCATAGCCCAAGGTGACAACTGATGTGTCAGGAAGAGCAAGCCAGTGTATGTTGGGACTGGTCCTGAAGAATGTGTGTAGGAGTTTGCCTGGTAGGAGATAAGGCAGACCATTAAACAGAATAGTATGTGGGAAAGCCCAGAGTTGTCAAATTGTGTATGTTTGAGGGAAGGTGAGGAGTTGGATAAGGGCTAGTTCTCAATCTTTTCCCTCAAGCACCAGTTGAACAGGCAATCTGGGTGGAATAATTGTTACCCTATTCTTTGTTCTCTTGCTGAAGAAAGCTTATTGGAACTTGAGTGTGAATGATATTGAATAATGATAATTAGTCTCATTTGTAAAGAGAGAACAATCATTCCCACACTTGGGTGTACTTCTTTGTTAGTAATAATACCTGCTGCGTTCTTCATAATGATCAGGACACAATTTATACCTCACAATTATTCTAAAAGGTATGGTAATACTCAGTGCCAGGAGTGAATGGCTTAGGTAGATGGGGAGTTTGGTTTCCTCACAAATAACTATTAGTAGCCCTCTACCACAAGTAAACTGTACATTCCAAGAAAAACCATGTGCTTGCTGAGCAAACATGCAGTTTTAAGAGTCTCACACTTCCTTCTACTCAGACTGTTCACCCCAAGCCCTCCTAGATGGAAATTCTGGAGCTGCTCTAGTTTGCAAATTGGGAGTCAGAGAGGTAACAAGACTTACAGAAAAGTGGTAGGCCCAGAACTCAGGCGGTTAAAGTCCTAAGCCTATGTTCTGAACCACTCTTTTATTCATGGAGGGTTTGGAGGAGGACTTTAAGCTGAAGAGAGGAATAGAATCTGACTTTTACTACTTATATCCCAACAATAAAAGTCATAACCTCTGGAGTTTGGATTTTACTTCACTCAAATGATTTTAGATACTGATTAATAAAATTGGGAGGAAAAGACAACATAATCCATGACTGCTGAAGGCAGAGAAAAGGGTTTTAAGTGTAAAATGTTTAGTTATGCTCATAAATAGCTTTAAAAAACAAATCTGTTAGTATGTAACTGGATTCTAGTATCCGTGATGAAATTTTAATTTTCAAGCTTACCATCACATTAAGACTTCTGCTCCAAGTCTTTTAGAGGAGCTAGGAGAACATCTTAAAAAAAAAAATGAAAAAACAAATATTAATTTGATCCATCCTACTGGTTATTCTTCTGCTAAAAATATATGTACTTAACAATAACTTTAAAAGCTGAATTTGAGCCTTCAATTGAAGAAGTCTTTCATCAGCAATGATACAGCACTCTAGTTGTCCATAATAGGAAATATGCCTTATTTTGCAAAACCTCGAAGTTTATACCTCTATATCCATTAACTCTTAATCCTCGCAAGAAACTGGTATCATTTTATGGTTTAGAAAACTAAAATTCAGAAGCCAATGACTGAAGAGCTAGCTGTGGGGAAACGGTTTTAAATACAGAATGTTTCTACCCTATCTCACTGTCTCCCAACAAACATCTTACCCAAGTATTCGTGATTATTGATGTTTACTGTTTGAATTTGCAATATTACAACTCATACAATAGATACATGGCACAAAACTGAATGAAATTGTTTTATAAATCAAGGAGTTTTATCTTACTAAAGTCACTCAATATGAGTCCTACAGGAATAAAAAATGTACTATCAATAATTTCTCCATATTTACAATTTATTTTTTGGTTTTCTTAAGTGAGGGCAATTCTAAAATAATTCATATATGCTTGGAGGTTGCTCTGTCTTAAGTAGTTTTCAGGACACTGATAATTCACTACAGGAGTTAGGGAGCTCAGGGGATGAACAATGATCTGGACGTCTTGAACTTCTTTGGGAAATGACTTAAAAGGTCATGATGTGATTAATTCTGACGAACTCAAGAGAATTTTAAAATTGTCCACTTCATATAATCAAAAGATTGTTTTCAGTATAGAGAAAATGAAATACTTTCACTACTTATAGGGAGACCTCAAGGTCAGAAGAAAAGCAGGCCAGATGAAAGAGTGAAGGCACACATGTAAGGCCAGACTAAGAAGAACACTTTAATACATGAGTCTAAACTATTCAAAACCTAGCATACCTAACAATCAATGAACAGAGGAGGAATAAGGAGTTACAATGCCTGTTAACCTACAATATTCTTTCATAAAGTTTAAAAGAAAAACAAAATAAGTTTTAATGAGAAACTTCGGTTTGAGATATTACAGAGTTTAAGAATCCTGAAAGATTTTAACTAAGAATTAAAAAGCAAGGTGATACTTAAGGTTTAAAACAGTCTGGGAAATGTAAAGAATTTGTCATTACTGAGAAAAATGTAAGAATACACATTATGGGAAAAGACTGTTGGGATGTTTCCGTATTTATTGTTTTACTTTTATGTACGTAGATTTAACTCCAGCTAGCAATGGATTTGAAGGTCACAGCAAATAAAACTATTTTTTTGTTTCATCAAACTATATAGAACTACAAGTTCCTGATATGAGGGAAAACTTTGAGCAAAATGAGCACCAACTTCAACCATGATTTTCTACAGTAGAACATAGTTAATTACCAAAACAATTTAAACATTTAAAATATTTGATTCTGTGCATATTGAAAATGTGCAGTCTTATTTTTACAGCATTTCCATTTAAAAGAACAACTTCCAAAGAGATAGCTGTATTTTTAGCTGCTTTGTATAATCATACGTAATAGGCATTTCTAGAAAAAAAATGACAAAACCCATTTGACTGATTTTTCTCTCTGTCCTTTGAGACTCTAGTCCACAATATTATGTCAACTCTTGATTTTCCCTGAATGGTTTATCCATAACCCAGAGTCTTTTCCCTTTCACTATCCTGGCAATTTCCAGGCTTCCAAAGATAGAGCTGGTTATAATTAGACCATGGTATGATGTAGTGTATGTTTCCCAATGCATATATTTGCCAAAAATAATTTTTGTACTGTCTGTTTTATATTATCCATTTAAAAATTTTTACCCCATCATTAGTGCAAATAAGGCCTGATCAATATTTGAATTTTTACTATGTACGTTTTACATGTATATTTTATCTTCCTGATTCTGATATTTAAAAACCTATTCTATGCTGATTAAAAATTTGAATATACCTAATCCAGTTTTAAATGAAAGTGTTATCTGAGCTATTTTGAAATTCTTTTGCTTTAATATATGGTAAATATGAATTAAACACAGGAAAAAATATATAGAATTGAAATGCCCCCCAACCTAGAATAATGCTTATAAGAAAAATTATACATGTTTCTCATTAAAAAACTCTGATAATGAAACAATAGACTATATAGCTCTACAACTTAATATATGTCAGCAAGAATATAAATACACTCTCCTTCCCCCTTTCTCTATCCTCTGGCACTTAAAAAAAAGTATTTGTGAGTTATCAACATAGTTACCTTTTCAAGAGAAGCTGTTTCAAATAAAAATTTAAAAAATCACTTTATTGTAGAGCAAAAAATATGACCAAAGATTTCCACTATTCTTCTTTGGCTTCAGAAATAAAATTTATTTTCCTTTCCTTCTCACTCCTCTGAGATTTTAAAGACTTTTGGTTCCTTCCCCTTGTATACAAGAATTCTCCACATTTCTACCTTAAAAACTAAACTGGAGAGAATGTACTCATCTATACTGCACAAGCAAAGATCAGAAGCATAGCTACAAGTAGGGAGGATGGGAAGCAGGCAGTAATGAAACGTACTGTCTGTAAAGTACTTAAAGATAATAAAACAG
The DNA here is from genome assembly GCF_009873245.2 of Balaenoptera musculus. NCBI lineage: Eukaryota > Metazoa > Chordata > Mammalia > Artiodactyla > Balaenopteridae > Balaenoptera > Balaenoptera musculus. Next base: position 50,081,947 of record NC_045794.1, on the reverse strand, counting down.
ACTAAAAGTTGGCTTACTTTTTGTTATCACCATGTACCAGTGATAGGGTCAGAGACAGTACATTCTTCTCTGGGGTGAAAGGTTCCTACTGGCATGCCCCCTCCCCGCCCCCCGCTTCATAAGCCACTGAAGGAGACTCTACTCATTTTATCTCATAGTCTCCTGGTTTATTTCTCATAAGATGCCCTCACCCTCAATGAAATTAGTTGATGAACAAGCACTGTCCTTATACTGTATCAACGGCTTTGACACTTAACTAATTTTCTTCATGCCCAAACCACTGTTTCGTGTGGCTTTATATCTACCTGCCAGAAAAGCAAGGACAAATATAGGACTACTAAAAGAATACAGATTATAAGAGAAAGCAAGATATTTAAAGAAAACATTAGGCTGCAGCTTTTTCATATAGATTAATTAAAACTAAATCATAGGTGAAGAAAAAAAGTCCTGAAAATCAGGGTTGCATTTGGGGAAATGTAAAGAAGGGCACAGTTGAGTTAGATGAACAAGGAAAAAAAATGCCACATTTAAAATGTAATTAAAATTGTAATAAATGTATGTAAGTTGAACAAAGTTAGTTTTAAAAGGGAATGGTTAGTCAGTGTTCCAGCTGGTATTTTTCTTATTCAGTACTCAAATATTCACCTGAAGTTACTTTTGGGAGCAAAGTTATTAGACTTCAAGATGACTTTGTATTCAGACTGAAAAAGTCAGTAATGAGTATACCACATAGCTTACAAAGCACCTTCCCATAAAATGCATTATCTTGTTTGAGCTCCAAACAATCCTGTGAGTCAGACACTATATAACTAGTGGGAAGCAGCACATGTACCTGAGGATAGAATATTGGCCACCACATAGTATCTACCACATAGCAATTGTGTGAACTTGGGAATATTGGCTGCTTTGTACCTTGGTTTCTCTGTATGAAAAATGGGGATGATGAATGTTCCTACCTCGTAGCTATTGTGGAATTATATGAGGTAATACACGTAACACTTTAATATAGTACCTGGTCCATGAAAGTGCTCAATAAATGCTCCTATTATTATTTTACAGGCGAAGAAACAGACCAGGAGAGATTAAATTCAAAGTCATGTGATTACTAAGTAGCAAAGCTAGAAGCAGAATTCTAGACTGGATATATTCCTACTACCCTGTACTACCTATGAATATCTACTTTTAATTAGAGTATGGATTAGCCTTTGCACTATTTTTACAGTTTATTTTTTGCAGCTGAAAATGCCATTTGAGTTTGACAAATTCAATGGTATTATTAACATCATTTTCTTTTCTTTCAGTGGGAATATAAGTTAATCACAGGAAAAACGAATGGTCTCTATGGACAACTAGGGTAGAGACTACAATTTAGAGCTAGAAAAAATTTTGTCTTTTCTTTAAACCTCAGAAAAATGGAAATAAAGTTTGCTAGTTGGTAGGTAGCGGAAAGACTGCAAACTCTGTGAGCACAGGGATATTTGTTTACTGCTAAATCTCAAGACTCTAGATTAGTAGGTATACAAACAAACATTTGCTCAATGACTAAATATTTAAACTGAAAAAGTCAACTTTAAAACATGTCCTTAACAGTAGGATTTACTTAGCTATGACATGCTTTCCTTTCTATTTTTAACTGTGTAACTAAAAAGTCTATGGTCACCTACCATAAAATAGAGGATTTTTATTAAAAGATTCAGAGTAAGAAATAAAAGACTAAATAAGGCCTTGAATAGCTTTATTGAAATCTGTATAAATAAACATGCACATTTCAAATGTAAACTCAAGTGAACTCAAGTGCAGACAAAATTTTAACCTCTGTCATGCAGGAGGTTAGTTTACATTAAAAAAAAAAAAAAAAAAAGAAAGAAAAAAAAGAAAAGAAGAGAAAAAAGGAAAAACCCAAAGCAGCTTTAAAAATACCAGGATGAAAAACCAGCTTTAATATCACGGTATAAAGCAAAGCCATGATCAACATACCTCATTTATCCTGGTCAAATGCATTTCTCTTTCACTTTTAAATGCTAACATAAATAAATAATTTACCAAAATGTGCACTCACAGAGTGAACTTTTATTTACAATACACAATTTATAATCTATTGTATTTGATTAGTTCAAGTGAAGAACATTATACTTTTTGCTTTAATAACAGTGGGACACAAAGCAATTTCTCAGGTAGTCGATATGTGAAATGTGCCCCAGCATTTATTTTCTATTAAAGGCAGTATTGTATGCCAACTGACAATACATTCTTTCAACTAGATCAAAGGGAAAAAGCAGCAAATGAAAAATGTTTCAAATGTTCACACATATTTTTGGCATCCTGGATCCTTGAATGTGGTGAACTAAAATAAAATTCAAGGTTTGTATACTTTATATACTGTACAGGTTCTGACTCTGGAACATGCAAATGCCAATTCTCTTGTAACAAGTTACCTTCTGAGAAAAGCTGTAAGGCTATGGTGAATTCCATCAGGAACACACAAAGAAAGTTAACAGACCTACCTGTAAAGCCAATTGTCCATTAGTGATTTAAAGGCCAGTATATGAAAAAAAATTCTCATCTAAGCTTGATGTAATTATTACTATGGATACAGAATACTATTAAGTTTGTCCTTATATTATAATACTTGGGAGAGCTAAAAGTTGCCAAATTACCAAAAAATGGGGTAGAGAAAAACAGACAGCCAAAATTTTAATTTTGGACCAACACCAGATTAAAGATATGCATTTTAAAGTAAGTCAAAAAGAATTTGAATATCTAAGGAATAGATCCCAATAGCAGTAAAAAATACTTACATTTAACTGAAAAGTGACTTTCGATGAAGTGTGAAATCTAGAACCTGTTTCCACAGTAGTAATAAGATGAACATAACATTCTGGATTTTTTATGATACTACAAAAGGAAATAACTTTTTCAAGATTATTTCTTGTACCATGATTTGGTTTTTTAACAGGCCCACATTGACTACCAGGTAAAGATTTGAAAATTTGGTTTTCCAAGAATACTACTGCAGTATTTATGCCACATGGATACCGCAGCTAAATATCATAGTAGTATATGTGGCAGCTTAATGCACATGAATTAGATTATCCAAAAACTAAGTTCAGCCATAGTTTTCTTGCATTATTATTTGAGCAAAATAAATGACCAACATCCACAAATTTAACGTTTGTCATCAATTAACTCACATCCAAAAAATTAAAGAAAACATAATTCATCAAAACAGCAGCAAACTTAAAAGGGATTTATTTGTGATTTCCTATATATATTTAGCTTGTAAATACAAGACTGTAAATGTATTAAGAGACAATTTCTGTTAAAGTTTTCATTGTGTTTCACTTCAAGTACTGCACAAGTTAAAATCTGATAAAGGATTTACATTCAGTTATCTGAAACTCCCCATCTCAGACTTTTGTTTAATGTGGTGGGTAACTTCATCATTTTGATACCACCAGCAGGAAAGTCTCTCTTTTATGGCTTCTAGGACTTTCATTAGTTAGTGTGCATACAGTTTTCGTTTTCTATATCATTGTCATTATCATTGCTATCTTCATCACTTTCTAATGGGATGCCTGTGGCAGCTGAAGCACCTTTAGTTTCTCGGTCAAGAGGAAAAAAGCCAGTTCCACTGAAAGTGTCTTGCCTCTGGTAGAAGAGTACATATGCTGCTTTGGACTGTTAAAACAAAAAAAAAGAATGTTAAAATGGTTATGATTCTTAAAGGTTACATTAAATACAGTATGAATTTTTAGCTGGTAACCAATTTTGGTGACAGGACATAAATCAAGAAAACCACACATGGTCAAATGGGGGTTACTAAAATTGAGTAAATATAAGATGACTTCTATATATAAAGGAAGAATGGTCATTGGATTTAACATTTTTATTCTCTTCTAAGTTAGCTGGATAGATAAATAAATCCAACTGTATCACAGATTAACCTAGTTACTCTAAAATGAAATAGAATTCTATGCTTTCTTCCCTCCTGTCTCTAAGGAAAAGGTAAGCTTCTTTCTAATAGTAATAACTTCATTCTGTATTTGCTCTAGATTCTAACTTTTCTTACCATCTTAAGGATATTGCTCCATCAATCATCACTGTGTATCTTTAATGAGTCCTTATCTACTGGACTTTTGGGCATAAAAAATACTTAAGTCGTTTCCCATCAAAAATCCCTCTCCATTGTACCTCTTCTTCTGGCTGCCATATACCTCTTCCTCTTCCTCACAGCCAGGCTGGAGACAGAAAATCTAATATTCATCATTCACGCTCACGTACACTCCTCAATTCAATGTGACTGCCGCAACCATTCCAATGAAATGGCTTTCACTAGGCTCAAAAACCTCCTATTAACAAATTAAATGGATGCCTTTTTTAGCCAATCTTTCTGTAGCATTTAATGCTTTACTACTCCTCTTTCCTGCATTAAAGCATTTTTGGCTTCTGTTACACCACTTTTCCTTAGATCTTCCATCTACAGTTTCTTCTACTTTTCTGTGGGCTCTTTAAATCCTGACCTTCAAAAAAAATCATGTTCTGTCCTCAGCCTACTGCTCTTTCTCAATCTGTATCTTCCCATAGGTGACTCATTCGAACCTATGGTTTTAACTGCTACCTAAGACAGACAATTCAGATTTATAACTGAAGCCAGTTCTCACCCTTGAGTTAACTCACCCTAGTCCTATTAGTCCAATTTCCTAATGGAAATTTCCACATAGCTATTATACATGTATCTCAAACTTCACAGCAAATTTTCTTCCTATGTTTACTATCTTAGTGAATGTTGAAGAGTCATCTTCATCTTCTCCCTCTCTACATCTTTATATCTAATCTTAATCAAGTTCTATTATTTCTATCCATTAAGTAGCTCACAAATCCATTCTCCCCTTGCCTATATACTTACTACCACTACTTTAAATTTAGAAGCTCTTGTTGCTTAACTTACATGACAGCCTCCTTTCCTCTGGAGACAATAATGACCTTTCTGCTTCTTTACTCAGTGCCCTCCAACCTGTCTTCTAAAGTGTTCTTAAGACATGTTAAGATGCAAATTTAATAATGTTATTCTATTACTTAACAACCATCCAATACTTCTTACAAACTTTAAGAAAAGGTCTAAACAACGAAAAACGTCATCTTTCTTGATCTGAGTGCTAGGTTTAGCCCAAGCCTAATTTCTGCTCCATATCCCCAACAAGAGAGTCTTTCCTTTCAGTAACACCAAATTATTTGCTGTTCCCCTAAATGCTATATTCTGTCATGCCTCCTTGCTTTTGTAGGTACTGTTCTTTTTGCCTAGAATACCTTTGCATCTTTTGTCTAATTTACCACTATTTGTATCTGCAACTCAGGTCAAACACCACTTTCTCTATGCAAACTTCCCTGCACTGGCCCTGTCTCCTTAAACCCCAAATCAGTTGAGACAGATGCCTCCAAACTATACAGCCAAGATATTTAATAGTAATTATCATATACAATTGCCAATTCACTTCTCATCACCTTTAGATTGTAAGCCTCTTGAAATCACAGATAGCTGTCTTTTAACCTTGTTTAGAATAAAGTGCTATATATAGAAGGTACTCAAGTACTTGTTGACTAAATGAAGAATTGTCATTGTTAAAATGTAAGGTAACATCAAATTCACTTACTGTATATAAACAAGATATATTATTTATTTGAAAGCAAGATTAGGGTAGTGTTGTCAAATAGACTTTGAAGGACAATGTAGGCAACTTCAGGATGTTTTGGTTGGTAGATTAAGAAGGAGAACAGAATTGAAAAATGAGGGATATGATATGAAATTAGAAGTCTAAATATAAACTGAAAATGTAGTTAACTTAGGCATATACACATTTTAAAAAATATTAAAATATTAAGAGTTCAAAAGTCTTTTTGTTCTTTGTTACAGCTGTAGGGAGATAAGCAACAGTACATAATTTAATATATAAATATATATAAATTATATACACATACATAAAAATATGAAACATCTACAGAGAAACAATTCAAAATAATTTCATAGCTGTTCATCCAATGACCAATTAAAACTATGCCAGTAATTGGGCTCAGAAGTTTATTGATTTATTAAATTGAACAATTTTAGTTGAAGACTTTTAAAGCATTATAAACTAAAAAAGTAAAAAACTAGTCTCTGCCCTCACGGAATATATAATTTGAACGAAGAAATAAAGTAAAGCAGCCAGTGCTCCCCAACATCACCAGAAAACCTCTGTACAGGAAATATCATTACATGAGCAAATACCTTAATTCTCATACTTTGTAATACTGTCATCAACAAGTAAAATTTACAGAAAGGCAAAATTTATAGAATAATAAATTCTTATTAAGCAATTCTTAGTTTTCTTCTTAGAACATACTAGTCATCTGTTCATCAATCAATATCTGATAATAAAAATGTGCTCTGATGGGAAACAAAACAAATGCCAATATTTTGGCTCCAGCTGTGGCTGATAAACTGATCCAAGTGTGAGTAGATGTAACTTCCTAATTTTTCTACTATTCAGAAAACATCAAAGTAACAAATACACAGGGTTAATTTTTTAAAAATCTGTAATTTGTTTTATATAACTATATCATTTTGAGTTTGCATATGTAATTGTCATAAAGGAGAAGACTTCAAAAATCTGAGGTATGGTAAGGCCCTTAAAGAAGTGGTTTTTTTTTCTATTTTAGCATTCTGACTTTAAGCAGTCAATGTCTAGAACGTCTGAGCCTATTTTTCAGGGGAAAATGTAATATTTTCATTAGAAAACTCCAGTTTTCATATTGAAAACCAGAAAAATTTTCATGTTTCAACTTATGCTTCTGTTAGTGGGCAAATTTAGTAGACAGATTTCCACTTAGAGGACAATTTTAAGTTTCTTTAAATCAGACCAAGTCTCTCACCTATTAGAATTGCTAGAATATAGACTATAGTGTTCCATGGGCCCCTTTTAAACAGTAGATTCCTTGATTTTCAGGAATAAAAGACACACTTACCACAATCTGGTCTTCAGATGCAGTTGAGACACTACTGTCATCAAAGTAGTACCATTTTCCATCATCTTTATTTTTTGCGAAAGCAGTATCTAATGAAAAAATATAATCGCTTCTGTGACTTAAATGAGCTGTGGTTTCCTGCGAGGGAACCCTCAAAACTTTAAAACCATTTAATATAGGGAATACCTATTAAAATTACATGATAATCATCTATATAAGGCCTATCTATCATGTATTTAAGTGATTCCAATGATTAAAGGTTTTTAGAGTGATTTCCTATAATCTAGAAGCCTATGATACTTTCATATAAGTTGAAATATGTGACTTTTTCCATCCCAGGGACAAACAGGACAGATTTATTATTTTTTAATTCACAGAATAACAATGCTAATGACAATAACTGGTGATTAACATTTATGTAGTGCTTCTGGTGTATCAGGCACAGGGCTATGCACTTTACATGTATTATCTCGTAAAGAAGGTACTATCATTACTATTCTTCTGATTTTAGAGATGGGGAAAGGGAGGCATCAAGAGAAGTTTAATTTGCCCAACAGTATAGTGGTTAGGTAGCAGAGTTAAGATTTAAACTCAGGCCTGTTTCTGATTCCAAAGTTTGAATATTTAACCAAAATTTAAATTTTCTATGACTAATATTTCTCCAACAATATTATCTCATTGATTTGTAGAGGTTTTTACACCAGAATCTTTTCCAGTCTTTAACAAAGTACAGAACAAAGGAAAGGTAAAAAACGATCAATTGATCTGCACAAATTTTAAAGATCTGCTTCATCTTTAAGTTAAAAAAAAAAAGCCCACTGCTCTCATCCATACTTTGTATAAACTATCCAGTAACTGAGGAAACAAAGTTGCAAAATGTACTCAAAACAATTATTTGCTGTCATAGCTTCTAAAAGTGACCTTACAGGCTTTGTCTTCTAAATAGTTCTACCCCTCTTAAAATTATTGTTCTTCTGGGTGGAGCCCATTATGGGTTATAAATTTGTCAATCTGAAATCAAGACCACCACACTCCCAAATTTAAAGAAACATATTTTCAGACCAGTAAGTCTGAAAATAAAAAGATAAGATTTAACAATAATATAAATTTATAAGAGACAAATCTAACAAAAAGGCACACAGAGTTTGCAAATGAAATCATGGTATCAAAAGAAAGCTAAATTAATATTTGTAATTCTGAGAAAAAGACAAAATGAAAAATGAATGTCAAATTCTGGTAAAAGGAACAATAGAGAAAGAAGAGCTACCCATTTTAAACATAAATGCAACTAATAATGCAAAAGAATTAATAAAACTGTTAGAAGAAACAGATAAATCAACACTTCAGTAGGAGTCCTGACAAATTCCTCTCAGAAAAAGAATGGACATCAAAAATAACCAGAGGGCTTCCCTGGTGGCGCAGTGGTTGAGAATCTGCCTGCCAATGCAGGGGACACGGGTTTGAGCCCTGGTCTGGGAAGGTCCCACATGCCGCGGAGCAACTAGGCCCATGAGCCACAATTACTGAGCCTGCGCGTCTGGAGCCTGTGCTCCGCAACAAGAGAGGCCGCGACAGTGAGAGGCCCGCGCACCGTGATGAAGAGTGGTCCCCGCTCGCCACAACTAGAGAAAGCCCACGCACAGAAACGAAGACCCGACACAGCCAAAAATAAATAAATAAATAAAAAAAATTAAAAACCAAAAAAACAAACAAAAAAACCAGAGATAGTAATGATTCGAATACAACTGATCAGATTAACTGTAACGGAAATATAGAACTTTATGTTTGAATGGGGAATATGTATGCTTTTCAAGTACACAAACATTTAAGGAACAGACCATACATTAAGCCACATGGAAGCCTTAATAAACTCCTAGGATTAATATAATATAGACAATGCCCCTAAATGCTATGAAATAAAATTAAAATTAAGAAAAAAAGGAGAGCTTTATAAAACCATATATTTGAAAAAGCATATGATGAGATAATCTTGGGATAATCAGAAAATTATAAAGGAAACTAAAAACATATATAGAATTGAAAGACAATGAATACTATATTTCAATATTTATGGAATAGTGATAAAGGAATATTTAAAGGGAAATTTACAGCTTTAATTATAGCCTTCAATAGAGGGAGAAAAAAGGAAAACAAAAAGTTAATAAGCATTCAACACAAGAAGCTGGAAAAAGAGAAACAGAGCAAACCCAAATTAACAAGAAGAAAAATATACCAAAGGGAAGAGAAGAAATCAATGAGATAGAATACATACATGTATAACAATAAGAAAAATGTAATAAAATAGAAAGCTAATTCTTTGACAAGACAGAAAAGAACAAAAAAGGGACAAAAATACAGCACAAGAGTATTACAAACAACTACTCTCAAATATATTGGAAAACATACATTTTTAGAAAAATGGAGAATGCCAAAATGTACACATTTTGGAAAAAGAAAACTGAATATACTTCAATAAGCATGACATAAATAGAAAAATTTATGACTGTAAAGCCCAGATAGTTTTACAGGTGAATTCTACTAGACTTTCATGAATAGTTAATTCCTATATTGTACTAGCTGCCCCAGGAAACAGAAAAAAGAGTAAAGTATCCCAGCCTGTTTCATTAGGCTAGACTGTAATCTTGATTCCAAAGTAAGAACAATATAAAAAAATTACAGTATCATTTCACTTATGAATTAAATTTTAACAATCCTAAATAAAATCAGCTAACCAAATCCAACTGGGTATATTAAAAAATACTTCAAGACTAGGATTTATCCCAGAATGCAATGCTGATTCAACAGAAAAACCTATCAATTGGAGAGCACAGACTGGTATAACCGTCCTGGAGAGCCATCTCACAGTACTTTACTCTATAACCCAGCAATCTTACATCTGGGTATGTAGCTCAATGAAATTCTCACGTAGGAGACCATAAACAATGTTTATTGCTCTTGTGGTGGCAGAAAGTTAAAGGCAATTTGGATGTCCACCATGAAGCGAATACAGAAATAAAATATGGTAGATATATAAATCATGAGTGGTTAGAAGCAATGAATTAAATTGACACAAAGTAATATGGAGACGTCTTAAGTGTCAAGAGAGAAAAGTAAGATCCACAGCAGAGTAACTACCATGTAAATTAACAATGATGCACGATTCATGAGAGCTCATACATCAAACAAGTTAGAAACGGAAGGGGAAGGAGAATGGGGAAGGACAGAAGCCCTGAATGGACCAGTGATTTCCTGTGCTTTGAACTGTGGAGCATGATTAACTCAATCCTCTACTCTTGATGTTAAAAAAAAAAAAGGTTCAAAAGCTGATTCATTCATTAATCAATATCTATTGAATGACTACTATATGTAAGACACATCTCACATTTTCCCTTTAAGAAGTAATAAATAGGGGCTTCCCTGGTGGCGCAGTGGTTGAGAATCTGCCTGCCAATGCAGGGGACACGGGTTTGAGCCCTGGTCTGGGAAGATCCCACATGCTGCGGAGCAACTAGGCTCGTGAGCCACAACTACTGAGCCTGCGCGTCTGGAGCCTGTGCTCCGCAACCAGAGAGGCTGCGACAGTGAGAGGCCCGCGCACCGTGATGAAGAGTGGCCCCCACTCGCCGCAACTAGAGAAAGCCCTCGCACAGAAACGAAGACCCAACACAGCCAAAAATAAATAAATAAAAATTAAAAAAAAAAAAAAAGGTAAACTATCAACTTACAGTGTCCTCCTCCCATCCCTCCATAGTGGTTGGAAACAGCAATCAAATTATAGCGGCAAGGACCTGCATTTGGATTAATTAGGAATTCCGACATATCCAAATCACTGTTTAAAAAAGAGATCAAGTTAGTTTTATGTTTTCCCTAAATGTAATGAATTCTACTCTCTTTTGTCAGTGTTGTTTGACTCTCATTTAAATGTATTCCCATCTATCTATCTATGTATCTATCTATCTCACTAAAGAAATTACGAAGAGCCAAATAACTTTATAAAACAAATTATATAAATACCCTTGAGATTTGAATGTTTTGGCAAAAATTTTCTTAGGGATTGAGAATTTAAAAATTCTCCAATGATTGTTGTTATTCAGATTAATGTTTTCATGCTAATACATTTCTCTCTTAGTATATGAGGAAATACAGACATCACCATTTACCATCTGGGTTCTTTTATTTTTTAAAGTCATTTTCAGAAATGATTTATTTAAGGAAGAATAAAGGGACAGTGAAAAACAACTTTCTTAGAAATTTTATCATAATTTAAATATAAGTATATATTTAAATATAACCCCAATATCTATTCTATATTTTTCAGGTTTTGATGACCTCTGTAACCTAAATGGGTAACATTCTCTGAAATACAACCAACTGTTTATATAATCTAGCATGTATGAAACTGGAATATGACCATTTTATAGCTTATCATTACTTCTGGTTATTCTTCTTATATTTACATAATTAAAAAGCAATTATGATTCTAAATTTCAAATACATCTCTAAAAGGTTCTAGCTTATCATTACTTTTGTTTCATCTTGTACTCACATTTTCAAAATGCTGTATTCTTGAAAACTTTGATGGCTCATAATTTTGTTTTGTTAAAGAGAAAATTAGCATTTTTTGTTCTATAATTGCAAAACGTTTTCAATTTTAAATTTATAAACACCAATTAGAATAAGCAAGCCAAAGAATGTTTTCAATATTACATCACCTATTTCCTTCTAATCACCTCTGCATGCACACACACCTGCCTTCAGTATTTGTTTACTTACTAACTGTATTAAGTAAATTTGGTGCACAAATATCATGAAATATGAAAGAATACTACCAATTTTTTTTTAGCGAAATGGGAGAGTAGCATGTTCTTGTCACAAGATAGCGTGTGATAAAGTCCTTCCTGTACTCCATGAATGAAGATACACTATTCCCTTTTTGTCCTTCTGAATTCTCAATTATGTTTAGTGAAAGCTTAAAAGAAAAACAAAAAAGGCTACCAAGATGCTGTCTCCAGACTTCTTTACACATTTTTACAAATAGGATGTCATACTCTGGATGCTGCAATAGGAAAACTGAAGGATAACAATAGGGATGACTTATTACACTACTGCATCATCCTCCTTCTAAGTAATTCCGTTATTCTGTTTTCACATTAGTCTTTTTAAAAAAGCATTTAGAAATAATTGAGGATTAATGATGAAATAAGTCCTGGGAAAAAGAAAATCACTAAGATCCCATGAAGTATCTTAGATTTATAAACAGGGCCAGTGAACTCATAAGATAATGTAACACAGAACGAGTCTTACTCTGTTTTTTTAAAAAATATATTTTCTCTTTGTTCTTTGAAAGATCTCTTAAGAAGGAATAAAAATTGTTACCGATCCACACAAACTGTCAGAAGTACCCAAAAATACACTCAAAAACTGAGATTGGACGCTAAAAAACATAACAAATGAGCAAATATAACAAAACAGAAATAGACTCACAGATACAGAGAACAAACTGGTGGTTGCCAGAGGGAAGAAGGTGGGGGGATGGGTGAAAAAGGTGAAGGGGATTAAGAGGTACAAACTACCAGTTATAAAATAAGTCAAAGGGACTTAGTATATAGCACAGAAAATATAGTCAGTAGTATTATAATAATTTTGTATGCTGTGTAAGGTATAAAAACATCAAATCACTATGCTGTACACATGAAACCAATATAATATTTAAAGTCAACTACATGTAAAAGTAAATAGACCAAAAAAAAAAAAAACCCTAAAATTTGGGTGCAAAGTTACCTAATGTCTAAAAAAAAGCTAGAGGTGCCCAATGTTTATGAAGCACAATCAGAACTTACTTGATAGGAAAATCAACTAAGGTATCCAACTTGTCTCTCATGTATCGACTGTAAGAAAATCGCTTGAGGTGTACCACAAGTACTGGAGGCAGGGACCATAAATCTAATTTCTTTGTGGCTTGCTGATGTTCTTTACAATTTGGACAATACCTAAAAAAAAAGAGAAATATTTAAAGCTTGTTAGAGATAATGTTAGAGGTAATATTAGGTAATGCCTAATATATAACAGTAGGAACTTCTATTATTATTTTTATCATCAATACATTTTCCAAATAGATTTAACTATTAAAAATGAATATGTAAATAAGTATTCAAAGAAATAATGAGGGCTAGATTATTTACATTACAGTATGCTAAAAAGATATGGATGTATTATAAAACTGTGCTGAGATACAGGCATTAGAAAAATCTCAAAACTTCTGGACTCTAATGGAATTAGTAATACCACAAAACATATTGTGATTTTCCTAAAAAAGCTTCTCTTGAAATAGCTGCACAGCTAAAAGTTCTTGGGAAAATGTAACTAAAATTAATTATTCACAGTAAAATGGCTATTATGGAAAATATAGTAATAAAATTAAAGCTTAACATTATAATAATACTTTTAAAGACATTTTCATCCCTCTTAATACATTATTAGCATATAAAGAAATGCTTATTGTTAAAAATATCAAAGGGAATTTAAATATCACTTTTTCAATTTGATGTACCACATACCTCAGTATAAATCCTTAAAAAATAATTAGAAACAGTTATTTAATTTTGTATCTTACCAGGGATCTTCAGCACCCAGCTTTTCTTTTGTTGTAAAAAGCTCAATGCAATCTTTTAATTTCACAAAGGGCTTTTTAGGAGGTTTGTATTCCACACTTTCATGTTTTTCAAAATCCTAAAGAGAAGTATTTCTTGAGTTAAGAAAACAAATGAAACAAAACTCATTTTAGTGATACCATATTACTATGAATAGTAATGAAAAACTCCTAAATGTTCTCAAAAAAATCAAAGCTTATTTCAGCTGAGATTTACACTACACTTCTAGTAATTCCTGTATACACACCTATATGGACAACCAGGAAGTTTAAACAGAAAGCAGTTTCAAAACCAACAAGCCTTTTCTCTTTTAGCACATAACCAATTTTTTACTGCAAAATAAACATAGTTGGTAGAAGCAAAAGAGTGTAACAAAACAGTGTGATCAACAGGGACAGATAAAGAAGGAATGATTGATGACTTACCTCAGCAGCATTTTCATCAAAATATCTTTTTTTCAAATCAGGATCCCAATCCAAAGCAAGAAAAGATCTTTCTAAGGTGGAAAACATATTTTTTCTTTAAGATTTAATATGCCTTAATGTTAAAAACTAATATATTTTAATGTTAAGATATATACCAGAATAAACAAATAGCAGTCTCTTCTACTTGCACTAGGTGATCAGGGTAAATAGCTGTTTCCAAGCCATTAAGATATTTTAGAGCTAAAAAAAACTTAAGCATAAGTCCAACCTTCATTTAATAAACACCGACATGTGTTTTAGTATACTTAGAAATGAAGGCTTTTCATTTAAAAATGTAGATAGATACATAAATGTTATTTTTCATGATAGTGTTGAATTTCATGGTTTCACCTAAAAAAAGTAACATGCGCTCAAGTTTAGTGTTTAAGCCATTTTCCACAATACTTACCATCTAGCCTAAGCTGCCTATCATCAAATCTTATATGCCTGGTATCATCTTTGATGTAGTTGATATCAGTATTGCCTAAGTTGTTGAACTGGAATGTAAACAATCGTTTTTTGTGTCCCATGAGTTGACCTTTGCAAGTTTCCTCAGTACATAATCCATTTTCAGAATCATTATCTCCTCCAACTGAATCTTCAGACTGACTGTTTTCATTCTCAGAGGGAAGTTCTTGATCCTGGCTGGATTCATCATCTGGCTCATCTGTTTCCATTTCACCTAAAATTAGATATTAGAAATCTTTAAATAAACCCAATGTTACACTTAAAACTTATTAATACTAACACTATTTTTCCCAGGCTTGCAAATATTGTTTAGTTCCTTAATCCCCATCCTCTTAATTTTTCTCTGCAGCAATAACCCAAGTGAAAAGTTTTTACAATTTAATAGGGAAGTCTTACTTGGTGAGCCTTCTTCATGTATGCCATTTGGGCCATTCCCATTAATATTTTGGTCCTTACAGCAGTGTAGGGATCCTTCGGTTTCTTCAGTGTCAGTAGATATTTTGACATATCGGCTTAAATAAAATCAGAAATCAAACAAGTTCAGTTCTATAAAGGCAAAAACTTAAATAAAAGTTTTTCGTTCTTTCAATAAAACAAAACCTCTAAATACAATTAACAGTGGTCATTAATGGATTCAATGATAAATTCAAACTCAAGATATGATACCATAATCATTTGTGTTTGGCTGTCTTTATAAAAATAAGTTAATTTGTTACTTCTAGGGTTTTAACATCTTTCTTTTATACATTAAAAGTTTGTGGCAAATAATTTCTTGACACAAAATTATTTTATAAAGATCCTCATTTAGATGATATATATATCATTGCTAAGACCACTTATAGTTTATAATGTCATCTTTATGTATGGTTTATGGGACTACAATACTAAAATAGGTATGCAAGAAAGAAAACTAAATATGTCAGCTATAAAGGATAAAAGAAAGGGAGCAAATGGCATTCTTGATTACGTTATAATTCAAATCAAGGTTTTAGGAAAACAAAAAGGTGTTGCCTTGCAAAAGGATCAACCATGAAAGTTTATCCTTTTAAATAAAAATATTTATTAGTATGAGTTCTTGTTATCAGTATGAGCACTGTGTATAAAGAAATGAAGCATATGACATTTGTTATGATTTCAGAGTGCAAACATGATAAATTCCTATTTTCTTCCAACTGTAAACTTTTGGTGTAAAACAACTAAAAGAATTTATGCTTCCTGGGTTTAAAATTACCTCAGTAATGTGGTTTACATGATCAAGAAACTGGATTAGACTATAATGTGATTTCTTACATTGCTACCCATCTAAACAAAGGTGAAATAATACAGACAACTAATTATATTCTGATAGTACCTTGCATGTTTACTTTTATTAGCTATTTAATATTTTATTTTGTTAATGTAGAATTGTTTGGCACTTACCACATTCTCACAAGCAGAAGATTATAGAGTTTATCTTCAGTGTTGTTTCGTGGTACAGCCATAAGAAAAGGCTGACCAAAAAGTGAAGAACCAGTATGGTGGGTGTAACTTGAGTGTCTAAATTTTTCTCTCAGGCAAACAGGAATAATCACATGCTCTGTGTCTTCTGTTCTATTGATGTTAATCTCAAACCTACAAGAATAAAAGTGACTATAAACTCTGAAAATTTTATGATATTTCTTTTCAAGTTTTCCTCAAGTAATATTTGCACAATAGATTTCATACTTACACATAAATATCATCCCGTTCCATAATACTACTAAGGTTTTCATCCATTGCGAATATTCTGTGAAATCTATGATTGTATATATCAGTAACTATCATCTAAAAGGAAATAAATTTCTATTAAGCTGGTTTTACAACACTGAAAAACTAAACTCCAACTTACATACTTTAAACCCAGAAACATCCTACCTTATCTGCAGGTACTCCTGACAAAGCAGACAACGCTGTACAAAGATCAAGTATGTTTCCAATTTTGGGGACAACCACTTTGTACTAAAAAACAAAAAAAATTATAATACATTTATTACTTTGGAAAATATTCACTAGATGAGATGGACCTTTTGGTTGCTTCCTCACATTCACGGTGGCATCTGGCTCACCGTGTCTCGCTCCAATCTTGGCATCATTCTGGGTGACAAAATCCACATGGATGGTTTATCTTATTGTTCCCTGACTCCTCAATTCAAAGACCTACACTTGCATTCAACTGTAGTTCACTTCTTTGATCTTGCCATCTACTGCACCACCTCTGACATCTTAAACTCTTAACTGTTTAATCACTATTTACTTTTCCTGGAAACTCATTCTTTCCTATTCTTGGCTTGCACTGAAATATCTAGTCCTTCTAATTCTCAATTTTCTCCTAGTTTATCAGCTCCCTACTATCTCCATGCCCTTCCACCCCCATGATGCATCCCTTCAACCATTCATTGCAAAAACTTTAATTACTTTATTATTCAGTTTTATTCTTGCTATACTTTCTCAGAGTTGTTTAGATTGCTGGAGTAAACTGCTCAACTTCAGAGACTGGTGTACTACAGACTCACAGTGCTCAATCTCAACGGATCCTTCAACACCAGCCAGAAATTCTTCTGTGTAGCCTTTATTCACTTATTCTCTTATTTTTCTCAATAACTACTTAAAATCTTCACCATTTCTTAGGCTTTTAATTTTACCACTTTTCCCCTCACTATCAGCAGAATACCTGTTTCACTGAGAAAAATATAGGCTACTGGATAGGAAAATCTCCAACTTACTGTTCCCCCTACAAACTTGAGTCTAAAAGGTCCTTTTCTCTGTCT
The DNA here is from genome assembly GCF_009873245.2 of Balaenoptera musculus. NCBI lineage: Eukaryota > Metazoa > Chordata > Mammalia > Artiodactyla > Balaenopteridae > Balaenoptera > Balaenoptera musculus. The sequence continues at coordinate 50,064,577 of NC_045794.1, read as the reverse complement.
CTTTTGACACAAGGAAAGAGAATCAGGTGTTACTCTTCCCATTCAAGGCTAACCCTGGCATCTATCCTTTTCTGCCTCCTCTAGAACAGGGGTCCCCAACCCCCGGGCCGCAGACCAGTACTGTTCTGCAGTCTGTTAGGAACTGGGTCGCACAGCAGGAGGTGAGCGGCAGGCGAGTGAGCGAAGCTTCCTCTGCCGCTCCCCATGGCTCCCCATCACTCCCCATCGCTTGCATTACCGCCTGAACCATCCCCCCACCCCCACCCCTGCCTCCATTCCGTGGAAAAACTGTCTTCCACGAAACCAGTCCCTGGTGCTAAAAAGGCTGGGGACCGCTGCTCTAGAACATGAACCCAGCAATTATCCTTTATTTCATTTTATCTTGACTCTTATAAAAGCACTGAACTGTATACAAGTCTCAAAAAACAAAACAGTCTCTCACTGTTTTCTAATAATTTTCCACTAATTATCTCCCTTTCTCCTCTGCTTTATAAATAACCTTGTTAAAAGTAATGTCTACACTGACTATCGTAACTTCTTTATCTCTCATTCATCTATTTATCCACTCCTGGCTTTTGCCTTCACCTCTTTATTTAACCTGTTACCAAGGCTGTCAATACTATCATTTAACCAAATCTTTATCAGTCCTTACTTTATTGAACTCTCTGCAGCATTACTGCTGACGACTGCCTCCTTCAAAATTTTCCTCTCCCTATGACACTACACTTCTTATTCTTTAATGTCCTGGTCACACCTTCTTTTGAGTAAAGAACTACCCTCTAGCATTATCCTTCAGAGTTTTATCCTCAGCCTTCTTGATTCTATATGCGTTCCTTAGACTAGGTGACAATATATCCCAGTTTGCTTTGGTGAGTCCTAGATTAGCCTGCTGTCCTGGTATAATTATTAATATGGCCCTTTTTATTTTTAAAACAGTTCTGATTTAGATTATCATTTGGGTGATCTCATCCTTCTAAGACATTCACTACCATCTTCATAGAGCTAACCACCCAATTTATATCTCAAGCACAGACCTCTCTCCTCTAGTCTACATACATAAAGTCAAGGCCTATTGATATCTCTCCTAAATTTTCCTCATGAATCTCAACTTGTCCAATACTAAACACAGATTTAGGTCATGTTAGGTGAACACATCCAATCCTAAAATAGGTTTCTTCTTAAACCATTCTTCCTATATCTCCCATTAAAACAAATAGTACCATTCTCTCCTCAGTTTTCCAATTCAATAAACTTGAATACTCTCAATACATTTTCAACTCCTATATTCAACTGGTTCTTCTATCTGACTGCCATCCTGACACTTAGTTTAAGAGTTCAAGCCCTTGTCCTCTGTCATTGCATCACTGCAAAAACCTCCGACCTGGTCTTAGTACATCTGATCTAAGCCCCTCCAATCCAATCTTTGCACTAGCCAGAGTGTTCTTTCTGAAATACAAATCTGACCACACAATCTCTTTATACTTAATACATTTTAATGGCTCCCTTAGTCTTTTAGGATGAAGTCCAAACTTCCTATGAAAGCATCAAGGTTCTTTGTGATCTAGCTTCTGCTTACCATATTATCTACTTGTAGTTTCCAGAAGCGGGCCACATTCTCTTTTGCCTTCAGCCCTTTGTACGTGTCACTCTCTTGTTCTATAATACTTTATTCCCAATTTTCATGTGATTAAATTTAAAACCTAATCATCCTTCAGGATTCAGCAAAGGCATCATCACCAGTTTGGGTAGGTTATTCCTTCTGTATATCCCTACAGCACCCTGTCAGAGCACTTTTCACACTGTATGAAAAGCTTCTTGAGAACAAGGACTAGGAACACCCTTGTACTTCCAGCATCTTGCACAGTATGTGAGTCCAATACATAACACATGTTCAACACAATTACAAATAAACTTCCATGACTCAAATCAACTTCAGTGATGGGAAAACTCATCAAGTGGGCTAACCTAGCTAATTACCTTTCCCTCTAGAGCTGGTTAAAGCACAGTGTTAATGAGGTGATCATTTTGGATTTGAGTTGTTACTGTCTCCAAGAGGAAAGAAAAATCCCAATTCCTCTGTGCTGATCATGGCTCTAACCTCCACAAATTTATGCTTCTGGTCACCAAGTGAGAAAAGAGGTAAATTCGTGAAATTCACATTGCTGGAAAAATAATTTAAAACCCAAATTACAGAAGACCATTCAACACATACTTTCCAGGTTAATGTGCAATTTGATTTCAATTTGCTTCTATATAATAGATGTTGTATTATTGGCATGGGAAAGTACTATCTTTAACAAATGAGTATAGAGAAATAGAGTACATTTATTTTATGTTGCAATAAATTTTTACTCATTTTTTTATACTCCTCTCTTATTCCATTACACTCACTGGCATATATTTGTAAAGTTACAAACTAGAGAGGTTAAGGATGTTGTTTAGTATTGCTATACCTTCTCTCCACTGGAAAGAATGTTAAAAATCCTATACTTCTGAACAAGTGAATAAGTAAGTATCTAAAGGATGTGATTTTAGACATGTGAACATATATACCCCTGGCCAAAAATAAAAGCAGGTATTTATTAACCTTGCTCATGGATAAGGGCAAGTGCCATGTCTCTCTTGTTATCTAAAATATTCTCAGCACTGCTGGATGAAATACTGACATGAAGACACCAGGTTCAATGAGTTCATGAAGCAAATATATAAATAGCAAAAGAGATGGGTGAAATTTGCATAACTGAGTACATGACTTGTCTCTACCAACTTTAATTATTTTGGATTAAAGTACTATATTTTTATGAATACTTCATATTCTGTGCCCTGTTGACAGTAAACCCAAACACTTCCACTAAATGAATGGTATGATGACAATTTTGTTCAAAGCATACCTTTCATATAGATTTCATGAACACTGCTATGGACTGAATTCTGTCGTCTCAAAATTCCTATGTGAAGCCCTGACAACCAATGTGATGGTATTTGGAGATGGGGCCTTTGAGAGATTTAGATGAGATCATGAAGGTGGGGGCCTCATGATGGGATTAGCATCCTTGTAAGAAGAGACACCAGAAAGCTTGTGCTCCCAGTCTCTCTCCCTGCCCTGTGAGGACACAGCAGAGCAGGCGGCCATCTGTAAGTGAGGAAGAGTCTGCACTAGAAACCACCAGGCTGGCTCTCTTGTCTTAGACTTCCAGCCTCCAGAACTGTGGGGAAATAAATTTCTGTTGTTTAAGTCCCTCAGTCTATGGTATTTTGTTATGGCAGCCCAAGCAGACTAATACAACTAATAGGCTCTAACAAACTGCACTTCTGGCTGGAACCCTAAACTAAGATCTTTAGTAAAGAATCTTCTAAAGTAGGAACTACGTCTGTTTTGTTTACCAGAGCTTTACAATCAGTAGGTGCCCATTTGAATGAATAAAATTTTTGAACACTTCTAAGTCATGAGGGTTGGGAATACAAAGATTTACGAAGTCCTTTTCTTCAAAGAATTCACGGTCTAGGGGACAAAAGTTAAAGTAAACCAAAGGTCATAATAAAATTTGGTAAGTGCTATAATAGAAATTAGGGTAACAGAAGGTAGAAAAGGAAGGAAATACTTTTATTAGGGTGGGTCAAGTGTCAGAAAAGGATTAACTGATTAATAAAGGGAGAAAATATAGTGTTTTGCTCCATAAAATGTAAAATAATCCAATTATAACACTAGGCAATGGAATCAGGCAGACAACTGATATTAAGGTCTAGCACAGGGCTCTTGCATAGACTAAGTGTTATTTGATACCCCAAACTGTTAAAAGATTAGAACATTATTGAAGCAAGTATTTTTAGCCTAACTAAATCTCCACTTCTTTTCCAGGTTCTTAAGATGCCTAAAAATTACAGGTATTTGAATATACCATTATCGAAACCATTTCCTCTAAGATCAGTAAGAAGGCAAGGTTGCCCACTCTCGCCACTATTATTCAACATAGTTTTGGAAGTTTTAGCCACAGCAAACAGAAAAGACAAAGAAATAAAAGGAATCCAAATTGGAAAAGAAGAAGTAAAACTGTCACTATTTGAAGATGACATGAGACTATACATAGAGAGTCCTAAAGATGCTAACAGAAAACTACTAGAGCTAATCAGTGAATTTGGTAAGGTAGCAGGATACAAAATTAATGCACAGAAATCTCTTGCATTCCTATACACTAATGATGAAAAATCTGAAACAGAAATTAAGGAAACACTCCCGTTTACCACTGCAACAAAAAAATTAAAATACCTAGGGATAAACCTATCTAAGGAGGCAAAAGACCTGTATGCAGAAAACTAAAAGACACTGATGAAAGAAATTAAAGACGATACAAACAGATGGAGAGATATACCATGTTCTTGGATTGGAAGAATCAACATTGTGAAAATGACTATACTATCCAAAGCAAGCTACAGATTCAATGCAATCCCTATCAAACTACCAAGGGCATTTTTCATAGAACTAGAACAAAAAATTTCACAATTTGTATGGAAACACAAAAGACCCTGAATAGCCAAAAGCAATCTTGAGAAAGAAAAACAGAGCTGGAGGAATCAGGCTCCCTGACTTCAGACTATACTACAAAGCTACAGTAATCAAGACAGTATGGGTCTGGCACAAAAACAGCAATACAGATCAATGGAACAGGATAGAAAGCCCAGAGATAAACCCACCCACATATGGTCACATTATCTTTGATAAAGGAGGCAAAAGTATACAATGGAGAAAAGACAGCCTCTTCAATAAGTGGTGCTGGGAAAACTGGACAGCTACATGTAAAAGAATGAAATTAGAACACTCCCTAACACCATACACAAAAATAAACTCAAAATGGATTAAAGACCTAAATGTAAGGTCAGAAACTATAAAACTCTTGGAGGAAAACATAGGCAGAACACTCTATGACATAAATCACAGCATCTTCCTTTTGACCCACCTCCCAGAGAAATGGAAATAGAAACAAAAATAAACAAATGGGACCTAATGAAACTTAAAAGCTTTTGCACAGCAAAGGAAACCATAAACAAGATGAAAAGACAACCCTCAGAATGGGAGAAAACATTTTCAAATGAAGCAACTGACAGAGGATTAATCTCCAGAATATACAAGTAGCTCATGCAGCTCAATATCAAAAAAACAAACAACCCAATCCAAAAATGGGCAGAAGACCTAAATAGACATTTCTCCAAAGAAGATATACAGATTGCCAACAAACACATGAAAGAATGCTCAACATCACTAACCATTAGAGAAATGCAAATCAAAACTACAATGAGGTAGCACCTCACACCAGTCAGAACGAACATCATCAAAAAATCTACAAACAATAAATGCTGGAGAGGGTGTGGAGAAAAGGGAACCCTCTTGCACTCTTGGTGGGAATGTAAATTGATACAGCCACTATGGAGAACAGTATGGAGGTTCCTTAGAAAACTAAAAATGGAACTACCATACAACCCAGCAATCCCACTACTGGGCATATACCCTGAGAAAACCATAATTCAAAAAGAGTCATGTACCACAATATTCATTGCAGCACTATTTACAATAGCCAGGACATGGAAGCAACCTAAGTGTCCATTGACAGGTGAATGGATAAAGAAGATGTGGCACATATATACAATGGAATATTACTCAGCCATAAAAAGAAACGAAATTGAGTTATTTGTAGTGAGGTGGATGGTCCTAGAGTCTGCCATACAGAGTGAAGTAAGAAAGAGAAACACAAATTCCGTATGCTAACACATATATATAGAATCTAAAAAAAAAAAAAGGCAGGGGCAGGACAGGAATAAAGATGCAGACATACAGAATGGACTTGAGGACACAGGGAGGGCAAAGGGTAAGCTGGGACAAAGTGAGAGAGTAGCACTGACATATATACACTACCAAATGTAAAATAGGTAGCTAGTGGGAAGCAGCTGCATCGCACAGGGAGATCAGCTCGGTGCTTTGTGACCACCTAGAGGGGTGGGATAGGCAGGGTGGGAATGAGACGCAAGATGGAGGGGATATGGGGATATATGTATACATATAACTGATTCACTTTGTTATTCAGCAGAAACTAACACAACATTGTAAAGCAATTATACTCCAATAAAGATGTTAAAAAAAAAAAACCATTATCTTATCATAATATGAATCAAAATGTATAGCCAGTATTAGTTTCTCTTCCAACAGCCAGTAGGAGAAAAATTACAGTGAACATTAAAGAAAGTTCAAGTTGGAAAATTGGGAAATTACTGTTATTAATCTTTGTAAGCTAATATTCATACCAATATTGTAAAATCAAACCACCTCCCATTTTTCTTTGATAAGAAAAAGTCTTTGAGAATTTTGTTTTTACATGACAAATAATGGTACTTTACACATCCCACACCCTTTCAAGATTCTGAAAAGTTGTACTAATTAGTGTATAAAAATCTCTTATGCAAAACAGCTTATTATTATAGAATTGTACTTGAGGCATGAGGACTCAACACTAATCTTTTATAAAAATAACAAATGCAAAGAAATTAATCACTTCCTACCTGCATAGGTTTCGTAAGTGGATCCATTCTAACTAAATAAACTTCCAAGGTACGTTCCTTTTTCATGGGCAATGGAAGTGTCAAGTAACAAAAAGGATCAAATGTTACTGAAATCTTAGCACATTCAGGACAAACTAAAGTTGATTTAAAAAGGCCATGAAATATATCTACTATGATAGAATCATTTCTTTTTAAATGGTTTTCCCAGGCTTCTTCAGCAACTACCTGTAAGGAAAACAGACACATATTACAAAGAGATACCACGTTATTATAACAATGGTGACAATAATATGGTTAAATTTACCTTATCTGGTCTTCCATCAGCATCTTTTAATTGTATATATGGTTTTTTCCTAATTCTATTCAAATCCTCATGTAGTCCATCTAATAGGAAAGCTAATAGTTCCTGACAGTCTTGTTGCTGGTATCCAGAGAACTGAGGTGCAAAACGTCCTACCTGTGTCTGTAAGAGAAGCAAAACTATAAAATCAGTTCTAGGGACAAGACTGATTTAAAAAATATATAGTCAATTTTCATTATTCACGGATTCCATATTTGTGAATTCACCTACTTCCTAAAATTTATTTGTAACCCTCAAATCAACTTGAGGCACTTTTGCAGTCATATGCAGATATGATAATTACATATGGATAAATACACGTAAAGAATTACATATCTAGGGGCTTCCCTGGTGGCGCAGTGGTTGAGAATCTGCCTGCCACTGCAGGGGACACGGGTTCGAGCCCTGGTCTGGGAAGACCCCACATGCCACGGAGCAACTGGGCCCGTGAGCCACAATTACTGAGCCTGCGCGTCTGGAGCCTGTGCTCCGCAACAAGAGAGGCCGTGATAGTGAGAAGCCCGCGCACCGCGATGAAGAGTGGTCCCCACTTGCCGCGCAACTGGAGAGAGCCCTCACACAGAAACGAAGACCCAACACAGCCATGAATAAATAAATAAATTAATTAAAAAAAAAAAGAATTACATATCTAAAAATATTTTAATAATGATAACTAACCTGTAAAATAGAAAAGAAATGTTGACCTAAGGAGAGAACATTGAGAAAATATGGTATAGTTTTGTACAAAGGTTTGGGAAACACTAAAGACTTAAAATTCAGTAACATTTCTGGGTCACCTGAAAAAAGTACAATGCTCTCATTTAGTTTGTGTGTAAGGAGAGGATAAATCTCATAGAGCTAAAAAGAATATTCATGTTATATATAATTTTCCTAGTCTTTGCAGTGCTAAGTATTTTTTTGATGAGACTGAAAAGAAATGCAAAAGAAAAAAGTCAGATATCAAGGACCTATTTACACATAATTGAGAACATCTTGTAAAATGAAACTAATTGGAATCATGGATAAGGGTTGAGAAATGACTTGTCTGAACTAGTTTGTCCTAAGTTTGGAAAGTTAAGGAACATAAATGCAGGACTTCTTTTGATTTGTTTTTTATTTTTTAAGAACTAGTACATAGTTAATAAAATGTTGCCCAGTCCATGTTCTATATGAACATCATTTAAGTTGTATAAAAAACGGTTGAAAACTGCTTATTTTCTTCAAACGTTTAAAATTTCTCATAAATCTCACCCATATAATTAATTAGGAAAACTTTAACAATATAAAGCTAAATTTCAGTTCAATTCTTATTTGAATGGCAAACTAAATTACTTGAGATTTTGATTCTAAGAATTAACTACTTCACAAATAAGAAAAAACATAGAAGTTTAAGAATTATATTGAAAATATATTTAATTAATATTTAGTGCTTACTTTGCAGACCAGTTTCATTTCAATAATTTTTCGAACCAACAATGACTTGCAAAATAGAGTTCTTAGAGTTTAATGACATGCCCAAATTTAGTCTTTACATTTGTATAAAATATTTATGTAGGTTTCTTAGAGATGTGCTGTATTCTAAAACAGTATGCAAATGCTCACTGCTGTCTATAGTCATTTTGAACCATACCAGTGTTTCTCAAACTTTATTTCATTATTTCCTTTACCATCCTCCAGAACTCTTTTTGGACAGTTTAAATTAATCATCTATTATGTGCCCCACCCTGAAAATTTAATACCATATATGCTGTGTATGTATTTATGTGCTGAGTCCCTTTGGAGGGCCACAAACCATTGTAATAGCTATGATTTTTTGCCCTTTTCCCAAAGATTTTTGTCCTCTTGGGTGTGATATAGGCCTTGTTGAAAATGTATTTACCATACTAACCTTAAAGGCTCTTGGTGTGACATAGCTAAATTTTCCAGACCACATTTGCTTGATCAATTCAGCATAAGATTTAGCTATTTCACCTCTCATTCCTAAGGGATTGTCAAAATTCAGTTCTTCTTGATACTTATCATTCAGGAAATATTCAGTAAGTGGAGGTGTATTGCTCAAACACTGCAAAGAATAAAATATATTTTCAAGTAAAAGAAACCACACGTTAAACATGTTAAAATGTAGAGAGAAACAAAGTGATAATACACAGAGAAAAATTTACAAAATGACCTCTTGCACTAATAAGTAACTGATCAAATAAACACTCAAATGATGTACTCAACTATTCATTTCCCAAATTTCAAGTCAATTACTTATAGTAAATGAAAACGCTAATATTTGTTGCTGTAAAATCTGCATTAATTTTAACCACAGCAAACTACTGGTTAACTGGGAGAGAAGCTCAGAATTTTCTTTCCTTCTTCTACTTGAGTGGTAGAAATTATGGATTGTCTAATCATCCCAGGCATCTGCAAATTAGCCTGAGTAGGTAAAAACTGAGACAGAGCGCAAGCAAGAAATGAACTTTAAAGAGGTATTTACTGCTTCCATTGTCAGTTCCTTATCATGAAAGAGCAGCCTTCTAAACTTTCCTTTTGGATCAACCATTTTTAGAAGGGAGAGTACAGATCAGCTGAACCTCAGAAAACAAACTTTTGTTATGTGAACTCTGGCTAACTGTGTTCTTACTTCTTCTAGCTCTTCTTTAATAACACAACAATCCAACTTTCCTTTATGGCAAGATTAAAATTAAGAATAAGTTAATTCTCCAGCTCTGTTCCATTTTGAATTAAATAATTTAGGATTTAAAATAAAAGAGACGGCGGAGGTACAGTTTTTCCACAATATTTTATCTCAAGATGAAATAATTTTTTAAGTTGATAATACCATAAAATGTGACTTCATTTTGAACCAAATATTACTTTATCAAGTAGATGTCTAGAGCCATTAATTAGAACATGTAATGACTGACACAGACATACGGTCATATAGGTTAACATTTTTTTGGCTGCAGGAAGATATTTGTCTTGGAGTAAAGTGACAAAGTGCCTTAAGTGAAGCTAGTTGCTTGCACGTAAAGTAGTAGAAACCTGTTCTTATGACAGTTCAGACTTATATTAATGGAAATAAAAGTTTTTCAAAGCTTGCTTACTACTCATATGGAATAAGTTAAATAGTTTTGGTAACTATGAAAGGTTCAGCCTGCTGAGTTCATGCTGATAACTTGGATGCTATAAACTATGACTATATGTCATATACTGTTTGGCTAAAACTCCAAAATTAAGCATATTCAATTCTTAAAAATAGATTATGGCGTTATATTTTGTGGTTTCAATTATAAATCAATTTATGTGTACTCATGTAACTATGATATCTATTTTGGAATTTTCTAATAAAAATAATACTATCCAAACTGGTAGTCTGGCCCCTACCTCAAGGTAAAAGGGAGAACTCTTTATAATATCATGGAACTTGTTACTGTATTATTCTTAGGCAATGAAAATAATATCAACAGTTAAAAAATGTTTGAGGTGGGCTATACAGGCTGTACAGTTATTTACATGTCTTTTTCAGCAGTAAAATATTTTATGTGAACAAGAGGTAAGCTACAGTGTAGGAAATAATTAGGGAAGGGATTTTTTTTCTACCTTTCCTCTTAATTCCTTTTATATCTCAAACTTTCATAATCTTACAGGCCTTCTGAGTTTCATTTTCTCTTTTCTTTTTGTAATATATGTCATTTTAATTATAAACCCAGCACTGGAGGTCGGGCCAGGCAACCCAGAATATACCATGACTACACAGGGCATAAATGCCATCACTTAGCAGTATCATCTCATTTAGTACAAAAAGGACCAACACTAAATAGTCGATGAGGCAAACTGGAGGTCAGACAGCATTTACAACAATTATCAATTAGTTTTCAAATCCTTATATTTGATCAGCTCAGGGTTATACTAAGAATATAATATTCTACTACTGCGTGTAACAATTATATAAAGAACCTAATGCTTTACCGTTTAAACACTTCAAAAAATCAAGTTGTGCAAACATGAATAATTCTTGAGCTTTGTTTTTACCTAATTATTCATGTTTATCCTTATCTTGCAAAGAGCTTCCAACTATAATTGAAAATCTTTTTAGCTTTCCATAGCATCCAGAGTGATCTTTCTAAAATTTGTCACTAAAATTTATGACTTAATTATGTCACTTCCTTGCTACAAATCCTTTAATAGCAATTTCAGATTAAAATTTCAAATCTTTAGAAGGGTCTGTCTTTTGCCCATCTATTTACATGCCTTGTCAATAAAATACCTTTAAAAAAAACAAAAAACAAAAAAACTTCCATCCCAGCCTTATTTGATTACTTGTGGTTCTTTGACCTCCATGCATTCTCTCACTTTATAAGTTCTCATTACTCTACCTATGTGAAATATACCTTCTTTGCCTTACTAACTTCTACTAAACCATTCAGGTATCCTGTCTAGGAAGGATTCCCAGGTTCCCTTATAGTGCTTCCTCCTGTATCTTTCCTTATTGCTTAGTGCTTACTTTTATTACAGCATTTATTTTATAATATACTGTAATTTTAATTTTTAGGTTGTCTGTCTTGCCAAATGGACTGAGACTTCCACGAGAGCAGGAATCATGATATCCTTTAAATTCATGTCTCTAGCACTGAGCACAATGTCCCTTGGCATTTAGCATGTATACAATAAATGCATGCTTAGTTAAAATGTTTTTTGCCTATATTTACTAATGTATTTATCCTCCATTTCTTCTTTTTTTTAACTCTTTTCTTTCAACGTTTGGCACAGAGTACTCAAATTTTGTTGAATGAAATATCACAAAGTGAGGCAAAAATATTTTTGCTTGTAATGAATAATTTCAAAAGTTTCTTCAGGCACTTCTACCTGAATACTAAATCCAAAAAGACAGCACCTATTAAAAACTCCCTGGTCCCCTTTTGTTTGACTTTCATTTAATCTACCATCTGCTTTGTAGTGGGCCTCTACTTGGATTTTTAAAAAGTCAGTGACACAGACCAGTTCTTATTTTCATAGTGACTCATGTCAGTTTGAAACTGATTATAATTCACTGATAACAAACTAAACAACAAAACAGAAATAGTCTTAATAAGTAACTGCCTGTATTTCCTGTCAAGATATCATAACCAATATATTTTGAGATAAACTTTATATTTAAATGTAAACTATTAAATCCTAAATGGTCCCCCAAAGCATCTTATTTGCTGAACATAATGTTTCAAGGAACTCACAACCTTAATTTTTCTAAAAATTTTCTAAAACACAAATACAGAAATTCAATAGCCAGTTTAACTGTTCTAATACATAGATCATAATAGTTTAAAAACTAAACTGATGTTAGACTTTTTTTCCTCATCTTGAAAATACCATAATTTTCTCCTTCACCTTGAATATGTTATTATAGGAGTCACTATATTCTTGAAATAATATGAAAACCAGTTAAACATTAAAAGTTCTCTTTTGGTATAAATTTCAAGGAACTATTGGAATAGAGCTCAAACAACTAAAATATTTCCTCCAGGTGACATCAGTATTCAATGTCATCATTCTGGTAGAAGAAAAGAAGCCCATTTCTTAAATTTGGTCATAATACAGCTTGATTTTTAATTTATGCAACTCATTATTCAATCTTTTAACATGAGGCTATCTTAGAAACATGAACATCTTTGACAATTACAAGAAAATTGGATACTTGGACTGGCTGCCATTAAATACAATGTTTTAAAGAATAAAGATAACTTTCATTAGTTCAATAATAAAAACTATAACCAGAGTTCTGAAGCATTTCTCTCAAAGATTCTTTTATTATAAAAAACATCACTTTCCTATCTGATTGGGACTGTTCCAAAACAATTCCTTTCTTAAGGCATATATATATTAGAAGTCCTACATATGTAGACATAGGAAATGTCCTTTTTAACTCATGATACTTTACTCCAGTAATGTAATATGGACTAGAAATCATACAACATATGTTGTGCCTATGTGGATATATCTCTTATTCTCAATGCTTCCTGAACTGCAAAATAAAAAAAAAACAAAAAACCCTCATCCTTAACATACATGGTTTTTCTTAGCAAAAACTGAGAATTAAAAAACCCCCACAAAACCTGAGAATATATATGAATGTATGATAAAAACAAAAAGGATTATATAAACAATATTAGTATGTTATTTTTACAGCTACTTATGAGTTTTGTGACATTCTAATAGTCACATGCCATTTTGAGCTTCACCTCTGTTAATTCATTTGATTTCAACTGCCTGACACTGACAAATGCCAACACTTTCATAGTTTAAGAACCACCTCTTACAAGTCATCACCAAAAAACTGAGGTCCATATATGAAGTAATGTGACTGATCATAAAACACGTATCTCAAGCCACATTTTGTTTGTATTATAATTGTGTCTAGAGTTGGTCCTAATATTGGGTAGAATTCTGTCAAATACCATGTTAAAAATAAAGCAATAATCAGACTGAAGAAGAAGATTCTGTACTAGTAGTTTCAATTCTTGATGCAAAAGAGAAAAAGTAAAAAAGCTACATTAATCAACAGGCAAATGCACTTGTTAACTAGGCAAATTATTTATTTAAATGTTTTTTATGATCCCTAGGCAAGTTAATAGTGTGCAAAACTGACAAGAGCATTTGAAGATCTAAGGATTAAAAAACTAAATTTCACATTTAGTATATGGTAATATGAAATACTAAAATTTCATATTTAGTGTATGGTAGACTTGGCATTCATTAAGTTAGCCTTTGTGATACAGCATCTTCACAGCTGGCTAACTGGAAGGTTGAGGATATAAGCTAGCATGAAAAGATGTTGATCCATGAGGAATGACGAGAATGGTGTATTATGTGCAAGCCAATCGTTTTGTGAGCAAATGTATCTGTTCCTCAAAATGGCTTTGTAGTTCTCTACTTGTGTTCACATACGCATTTAAAATGGAAATTGCAAGTAAGAGTATTCTTGAATGTGAATTTGAATACAGGGTCTTAAGATATATTCCTTAGTTTAACGTATTAAGACTGAGCCTTAGCATGTACTCCTCCCCTTCTTAGAACATTCTTCCCCTGTAAGAAATTCCTACTTATTCTTTAAAACTCATCTCAACATCTCAGCACCTCAAGGAAGAACTAACATTCCTTCTTCTGGACTAATGCTATACCTTAAACTCACTTAGACTGTCCTTATCTTGAAAGCAGAGTCCATGTCTTATTCACCTTTGGAACTTAGCATCTAGCACAATGCCTGGCACATACCGTAATAAAGGTGTGATGAATGAATAAAAACTTATACAGTAAATCAATCCTTAGAGACTGAGAACAGTGGGAAAACACTTGACTAAGATCTGAATTGCACCCTGTTATATAACTATAACCTATTTAAAGTTCTACAAGTTCAAAAATAAAGTCCAAATAATGCCTAAAGAGGCTTTCCTAATGAGGGAAAAATAACTATTGTGAATACTCCAAAAAATAACTGTCAAGATAAATCCATATAAGTAAAAGATATGTGAAAGAAAAATATTTGGTAATATATTTTCATGAAGACTCTTTTTCCCAAATCAACCTGGAACTAGACACCACAATTCTTAAAAAAATTCTTCTAAGTAATCAAGTATCTCATCCAGTGGACATTCTATATGGCTCAATGTATATAGACCTTTAATCACTGTCACCATGAAGAACTTCTTTAAAAAGAATGCATATACCATTGGACTATTTTATAAAGTATTAATTATCCATGAAAAACTCTCTGGTTATAAATTTCTGCCCTTAACCCAACATCCTAAAATTGCAGTATTATGTGAAGTATGATTCTCTCTCATTACTTAAATTTCATGGAAAGACTACAATGTTTTGTACATAACTTTTCCTTACATACACATGCAAAAATCCTATTCCTCTTACATTACTTTCAAAAAGTTCTTCCATTAAATATGTTCTGATCAGTAAGACTGATGTTTCTCAAGTTCTCTGAAAGAGTGACTCATGTAAGAGTCTCAATTTTGTATTGCACTATAAACTTCTATATAGTTTTTTAAAAATTGATGAATTGAAATAAAGTTCTACTATATAACCAAATCTCAAGTCTATAATCAACATATTTTAGGAAATGAATAATTAATAGCCATCCCAATAACTTGTAATGAATCTGGAATTTCCCCAGTACCTGGAAAATAGTCAAAGTAATCCCCTTCAAAAAGAGAAAGTTGTCTTTTGTAATGCTGAATATGAACCACTCCCTTTCTGTTCAGGTGCTCCAGAAGCCCAATTTTCAAGTGATCATGTATGCTCACTATTTTAGTAAACCGGTAACTAGAACAGGAAAGAAAACAAACTTAATTTTTGATTACCTAAAGCCTTTGAGTTGTGTAACTCATTCTGTAACTGATCAAAATGTAACGCCACTCACAACTCATAAAGTAGCTACACTTTCAAACTGACCAATACTAAAAACCCAATCTAAAATGAGGAAACCATTTTATTTTCTTATGATTTAAAAAATAAAACCTAAAGTAATCCATGGTTAAAGTAATCTTAGAATACCCCCAAATATCTTGTTTTGGATTTTAAGATTAGATGGATAAAGAATTTTCGAATTTGTCATGTTGTTATTTTTCAATTCGTCATGACAAGAGTATAAACGTTCTAAAAAGGTACTGTATAACTCCAAAGCATTTTATTAAAACTGGGATACTGGCTCCAATTCTGTAAAAAAGTAGTGGATAAGACAGAAAACTATGACGTAGACTTTTACAATGAAGAACTACAAATATAAGCCTGCTCCTTCACCACGGAGGTTTGGAAAATGAGATATTTTTAAGACACTTCATGTTTTATTTTTTTATTTTTTTTTCCCAGGAAAGGCAAATCTCATTATATTTGAGATCAATTCTGAAGTTTCTCCATATATTTTAGTAAAACAAATACAACTATAGCTCTATTTTGCTTTACATTTCCATTCTCTCTTCAAGCTTTCTTTAAAGAACAAATTTGTGTAAGTAATATATACATGGATATAACTTTCTTTTTATTTATTTAGTTTAAAAAATTTTTGTTTTCTTCCCTCTCCCACCTAGTTAGTGAAGAGAGAACTGCCACACACTTGACTTAAAATATTGAAATTTTACATAAAGTAGTTCTAAAGGCAGTATTTTTGAATTGGACAAAGATGTTCTAACATATTCACGTTTATCATTAATCTGGTCACTATGCTTAGGACATAAATAAAATTAAACTTCATTTAAAGTCCATGCTGTCACCCTTTCTTCAAATTCTATGTAATCTCTCTTCACACACTACTTGAATTTAATTAAGAATTATTATGAAAGCTTGGGAAGTATGAGACTAATGGGAAACCTTTTGGCTAGCAAAGAAATGTCAATGCCTTTCCCCTCCTCATCTATAGGATTGAGGAAGGAAAATTTTGTCAAAAGGACTACCCTGTTACTTGCAGTGAGTAAGTCCTATAACTAGAGATGTCACGATTAAAAAAGCATGATTACATAAAGACCAGTGATTTTTTCATATTAAAAGCTAAAAGTAGAAACTGGATAGAAGATCCACTTGCAATAGAGATAAATTTGAAAGCTTCTGGGATAATGATTAGATCAACAACAATGCTATAAGCTTCAGGTAGTTGTATGATGTTTTAAAACCACTAGATTGTAACAGCAATTGTTTAATTTTTTTTTTTTTTAAGTAACAGGCTATTTATTGAATGATTTTATGTTTAGATATTCAGTTTATGGGAAGCATGCTCAAGCTAAATGGTTCTAATAACATTAATAAATATTAGTGTAAGTTATATTTATTTTAAAGAACTAAAGCTTATTAGTTCAATTTTAATGTTTAGTAGCTTATTAATTACCCTATTAATAATTCAAAACTGGCTCACAATGAAATGAATGCCAATATTTTAAGCAAGCAAGATAGTGAAAGGTTTTAAGAAAAAACAAGTGTTTTATAGTTTTGTTCAGTCCCCTGCACATAATATTCAGTAAAGAAACATTTTTGAATAAATTAGTATTAAGAATTATGTGATTTGTTCAACTTTTAGTTATCCTGCTAAGGCATAAAGAAAGGGACAGCAGAATTTTTTTAAAAAGTTTAACTGACTTACTACATTCTTTAAAAGAACTACCAAGTCATATATTTCTCTGTATCATTTCATTACACTAGGCCCATAATTGACAATATTAATATTTCAGCTGAGTTGAAACAGAAATTTAAGGACTATGTGATAACATAACTATGAAGGTTTCTAACTATTTTCATAATAAAAGAGAACTTCAAATTTGATTAATCACTCAACAAATATTAAGAACAGAAGACCATTATGTTAAGAGACTAGAAATACAGAAATACTGTTCTAAAATGATGTTTTCATGCCATTCACTGTGAAATCATTCAAGAAACAATTTGCAGAGTAGTAGGGTATGTTCTGCCAAGCTGTGATTAACATGGCAGCCCAATTCAAGTGCTATCAGACTGGTTACATCGGCAGAACATAAGCTGTAGTGTTTATTAGACTTTATATAAATTGGTAGGTCTTTGCAAGAAGTAAATATATATATTACAAGCTATAATTCTTTTAAAAATTATTGTGCTCTTTGACATTTAGACAGCTCCAGAAATATCATTAATCTGGTACAGGTCAAGTACTAAATATTTCAGGTAAATTTTCTTAATACAGTGCTTCTCAAATCATCTATGTGGAAGGACTAGTATCTTTTTAAATTTTCAAACTGTCACAGACTGATACTTCTATAAAGTTTTTTAGAAAATAAAAATGAACCACTAGAAAAATGAAATAAGAAATAACATACAGAAAAGACCCATTTTAAAATTATTAGATTTAATAGATATGAAACTAACCTAACTGCTATAAAAGTTCTGGATCACTCACTTACACTTAATTTCTATAGTTATTTTATTGTTGACCAGCACTGTCTCATCCAAACACTGTGAGAAACACTGTTCTAATGTAGTTACTATTATGTGGCATTATACCAAACATTGGGGATATAAAAGAAAACCAAAGATAGCCTCTAATTTCATGATTCTTACTGTGTAGTAGGTATTTGTCCAGAAGAGATAGAGGAAAAGGGGTGTGTGTGTGTTTGTATGTGTGTGCGCATGCACGCATGTGTGTGTGTGAAAGGCAACTAGGGAAGAGGTAACATTATATATAAAGAGATTTGAAACTTAATGAATTCCAAGAACCTTTAGTTTTAGTTAAAGAGCTAGGTAGGGTCCGGTTTGGATTTTATCCTTTAGGTGATAGGAAATGAGGTTTAAAAAAAAAAAATTAATTAATTAATTAATTAATTAATTAATTAATTTTTGTCTGCGTTGGGTCTTCGTTGCTGTGTGGGCTTTCCCCAGTGGCGGTGAGGGGGCTCCAGGCAAGCAGGCTTCAGGAGTTGTGGCACGCGGGCTCTAGAGCGCAGGCTCAGTAGTTGTGGAGCACGGGCTTAGCTGCTCCGCGGCATGTGGGATCTTCCCAGACCAGGGCTCGAACCCGTGTCCCCTGCTTTGGCAGGCGGATTCTTAACCACTGCACCACCAGGGAAGTCCCGGAAATGAGTTTTAAGCAAGGAGGTATTTGCTTTTAAAAACTGACTCTGGGAGCAGTGTACTAAATGGATTAGAAGAGAATAAATGATGGAACAAAGAGATGAGTTAGATGTATTTTTCAACAGTTCACTTAAATGATGCTCAAGTATTAAAATACTGTACTGACAGGAAAGGAAAAGATAGATACAAGTGACATTTAAGAGGTAGTAGAATGAATAGAACTTGTGGTAAGTCTCAGGTTTTGACTTGGGTTAATTAATGGTTGCACCTATAAGGGAGTATAATAAATAAAAGCATCGGGCTTCTAGGAAATATGTTTAGTCATAGACATGCTGAGTTTGAGTTACCTGTAATATTGTTTAGGCAGAAATGTCCATCTAATAGTTATATTTTGGAGGGAAACTCAGGAGGGAGAAGTATGGTGGAGATAGATCTGGGATTTGTCACTTTTAAGCAGATGTCAACTTCTCAAAGGTAAAGGGGCTACAAAGAGCCTAGGAAACAGGGAGTCAAGAATGACCTTACCAAAAACAATTTCTATGGGGTGGTATGATGGTCACAGTGATGATATAACAGCAGTTGATACTTACACATTGCTTGTTATGTGCCAAGCACTTCTTAAGCATGTTATCTTCATTTAACAGATAAACTAAAAAGTTTCTTACCCAAGGTCACACAACTTACAAGTAACAGAACTAGGATTTGAATCCAAGCAGTCAAGTTGCAAAATCTAAGCTTTAACTACTATGCTAAGCTGCAGACATGAGGGCTATTGAATGGGACATGAGAAAGTAGGGAGAAAGGACAGACCACCCTTTTCAAGGTCAAGGGTCCTCCTCACTCCATCTCCCTCCCACCCCATTAAAAAAAAAAGAGTTGACCATGTATATATGTGGAAAGGAAGACAGTGAAGAGGTGAGGTTAAAGATATAGAACAAAGAAGAGACAATTAATGGAACAAGTCTCAGGGAAGGTAAGAGAGGTATCAGGAAGACAGTGGCATAATTATGATGATATAGATACTTTTGGTATGGTATTCAATGAATGTAAGAGGAATCATAAAGTATATTATATCTTGCTATTAAGAATTGCCTTACGAACAGTTAGTAATATTTTGGTCAAGAACTTGTTTTTAATTTCTTTTAAAAACAGTTACTGAAAGCTTTCTCTTGGGCAAGGTATATAATGCTTAGAAAAGCCCTGGGCAATTACTGAAGAATTACACAAAATACCTTAATCATATACCAAAACTATTTAAAAATATATGTATTCATTCATATATGCATAATAAATATGTATGTGTGTATGTATATTGGCGTGTGTGTGTCACTCAATGATTCAGTTTATATTCAAAACAAAATCTCTCTAAACAGGACTTCCCTGGTGGCACAGTGGTTAAGAATCTGCCTGCCAATGCAGGGGACATGGGTTCGAGCCCTAATCTGGGGAGATCCCACATGCCGTGGAGCAACTAAGCCCATGCGTCACAACTACTGAGTCCGTGTGCTGCAACTACAGAAGCCTGCGCACCTAGAGCCCACGCTCCGCAACAACAGAAGCCACGGCAATGAGAAGCCCGCGCATCGCAACGAAGAGTAGCCTCCACCTTGCCGCAACTAGAGGAGGCCTGCGCACAGCAATGAAGACCTAAAGCAGCCAAAAATAAATAAATAAATAAATTTATATATTAAAAAAATCTAAATGAAGACATATTTTTAATTATACATGGGACTTGATTATAAAGCAAAGAGTGATTTTTCCAGTAAACACTTCAAATTAAAATGAACATCATTTTTGACTTAGTTACTTTAGGAGACTATATGTTTGTTTCATTGATATTGTCACTGCTCAAAATATTTAGGTACTTCTCTTTTTAGAGTTGGCAGACGTATGAAAAAGCATTGCTGTCTAGCACCCAGGAGGTGTCAGTATGTGTTTATTGAGTGAATGAACAATGTGGTTTTTACTGTGGTAAAATACGATTTCTTTTTTTTTTTTAATATCTTTATTGGAGTATAATTGCTTTACAATGGTGTGTTAGTTTTTGCTTTATAACAAAGTGAATCAGCTACACACATATATATATCTCCATATCTCTTCCCTCTTGCGTCTCCCTCCCTCCTACCCTCCCTATCCCACCCCTCTCTCTAGGTGATCACAAAGCACTGAGCTGATCTCCCTGTGCTGTGTGGCTGCTTCCCACTAGCTATCGGTTTTACATTTGGGAGTGTATATAGGACCATCCACCTCACTACAAATAACTCAATTTCGTTTCTTTATATGGCTGCGAAATATTCCATTGCATATATGTGCCACATCTTCTTTATCCATTCATCTGTTGATGGACACTTCGGTTGCTTCCATGTCCTGGTTATTGTAAATAGTGCTAGAATGAACACTGTGGTACATGACTCTTTTTGAATTATGGTTTTCTCAGGGTATATGCCCAGCAGTGGGATTACTGGGTCATATGGTAGTTCTATTTTTAGTTTTTTAAGGAACCTCCATACTGTTCTCCATAGTGGCTGTATCAATTTACATTCCCACCAAGAGTGCAAGAGGGCTCCCTTTTCTCCACACCCTCTCCAGCATTTATTGTTTGTAGATTTTTTGATGATGGCCATTCTGACCGGTGTGAGGTGATAACTCACTGTAGTTTTGATTTGTATTTCTCTAATGATTAATGATGTTGAGCATCCTTTCATGTGTTTGTTGGCAATCTGTATATCTTCTTTGGAGAAATGTCTATTTAGGTCTTCTGCCCATTTTTGGATTGGGTTGTTTGTTTTTTTGATATTGAGCTGCATGAGATTCATCCTTTGTCAGTTGCTTCAATTGCAAATATTCTCTCCCATTCTGAGGGTTGTATTTTCATCTTGTTTATGGTTTCCTTTGCTGTGCAGAAGCTTTTAAGTTTCATTAGGTCCCATTTGTTTATTTTTGTTTTTATTTCCATTTCTCTAGGAGTGGGTCAAAAAGGATCTTGCTGTGATTTATGTCATAGAGTGTTCTGCCTATGTTTTCCTCTAAGAGTTTTATAGTGTCTGGCCTTATATTTAGGTCTTTAATCCATTTTGAGTTTATTTTTGTGTATGGTGTTAGGGAGTGTTCTAATTTCATTCTTTTACATGTAGCTGTCCCGTTTTCCCAGCACCACTTATTGAAGAGACTGCCTTTTCTCCACTGTGTATTCTTGCCTCCTTTATCAAAAATAAGGTGACCATATGTGCGTGGGTTTATCTCTGGGCTTTCTATCCTGTTCCATTGATCTATATTTCTGTTTTTGTGCCAGACCCAAACTGTCTTGATTACTGTAGCTTTGTAGTACAGTCTGACATCAGGGAGCCTGATTCCTCCAGCTCCATTTTTCTTTCTCAAGATTGCTTTGGCTATTCACGGTCTTTTGTGTTTCCATACAAATTGTGAAATTTTTTGTTCTACTTCTGTGAAAAATGCCCTTGGTAGTTTGATAGGGATTGCACTGAATCTGTAGATTGCTTTGGGTAGTACAGTCATTTTCACAATGTTGATTCTTCCCATCCAAGAACATGGTATATCTCTCCATCTGTTTGTATCATCTTTAATTTGTTTCATCAGTGTCTTATAGTTTTCTGCATACAGGTCTTTTGTCTCCGTAGGTAGGTTTATTCCTAGGTATTTTATTCTTTTTGTTGCAATGGTAAATGGGAGTGTTTCCTTAACTTCACTTTCACATTTTTCATCATTAGTGTATAGGAATGCAAGAGATTTCTGTGCATTAATTTTGTATCCTACTACTTTACCAAATTCATTGATTAGCTCTAGTAGTTTTCTGGTAGCATCTTTAGGATTCTCTATGTATAGTATCATGTCATCTGCAAACAGTGACAGCTTTACTTCTTTTCCGATTTGGATTCCTTTTCTTTCTTTTTCTTCTCTGATTGCTGTGGCTAACACTTCCAAAACAATGTTGAATCATAGTGGTGAGAGTGGGCAACCTTGTCTTGTTCCTGATCTTAG
Source organism: Balaenoptera musculus (assembly GCF_009873245.2). NCBI lineage: Eukaryota > Metazoa > Chordata > Mammalia > Artiodactyla > Balaenopteridae > Balaenoptera > Balaenoptera musculus. The sequence goes on along the minus strand of NC_045794.1, from coordinate 50,042,109 downwards.
TGGAAATGGTTTCAGTTTTTCACCATTGAGGGCGATGTTGGCTGTGGGTTTGTCATATATGGCCTTTATTATGTTGAGTTAAGTTCCCTCTATGCCTATTTTCTGGAGGGTTTTCATCATAAATGGGTGTTGAATTTTGTCGAAAGCTTTCTCTGCATCTATTGAGATGATCGTATGTTTTTTCTCCTTCAATTTGTTAATATGGTGTATCACATTGATTGATTTGCGTATACTGAAGAATCCTTGCATTCCTGGGATAAACCCCACTTGATCATGGTGTATGACCCTTTTAATGTGCTGTTGGATTCTGTTTGCTAGTATTTTGTTGAGGATTTTTGCATCTATGTTCATCAGTGATATTGGCCTGTAGTTTTCTTTCTTTGTGACATCTTTGTCTGGTTTTGGTATCAGGGTGATGGTGGCTTCATAGAATGAGTTTGGGAGTGTTCCTCCCTCTGATGTAGGGATTTTTGTGGTGGAAAATGTGGTAACAAGCATGAGCTATAATGTTATAGTTGTACCTCTGGTAAGTCACTGCTATTTTTATGACCAGATGAACCAAACGTAAGTCATAATGAATAATATACTCAGTCAAATGAAATCAAGACCCAACTCAAGTGTCACCTCCTTGGTGAAGCCTCACTTATTTCCCAATGGCTCTCTTTTCTTTGCTTTCAAAACATTTGGCTGATCATGCTTTCTATCATATCACATATTACATCTTATTTATTTATATGGCTATCTCATTCACTACAGCACGACATTCGAGAGGATAGGCACAGTCTTGTTCAACTCTGTACCACCAGTGTCTAGAACAACGCTTGGCACGGAGTAGGTCTCAATGGAAGTTTACTGGATTAGCTAAATAATAAAATTAGTCTAGTTGCTCTTAATTCCTTTGACCTTTTCTCTCTACATCCCTAGATGAACCCAATCATTTTATTGTATGAACCCATCTATTTTATGCACCATGTAGCTAAACACTGTTAGAGAAACTCTCAAGTGAATAAATTTATACCATTCTAAATTGATGTTCTCCAATCCTAAATGAGATTTCAACATTGCTGAGCAATATTATTCTTTCATTCTTAGCTTATGATCTGGTCTCGTACTTTTAGGATAATGGACGTCATTACAAAATCTAGAAACTACTTGCGTCCATAATCCATTTCTTTTTTTCCTGTTGCAACAGTAGTGTCTTTCCTCCATTCAAATGTTATATTCAAATGTTATATTGTAAGGCTTAGTCCTGGGATCTCTTTTTCACAGATGGCCTCACTTCACAGATGCAATCATTTCCCTGATTTTAAATACCATCTACAGTCATATTTTTATTTCCAACCTAGGCCTCTGGTCTATATTCCACACTAGAATATCCAACTGCCTATGATATATCCACTTGGATGTTTCATTGGCATGACAAACTGAACATGCCTAAAATTAACTCATAATCTTCTCCTTACCCCAAACCTACTTCTTCTGTGTCTCTCCTCCCACTGTTACCATTATGTTAACATTATGATGTACAAGCCAAAAACCAGACACACACTTGCGATTTCCTTCACTTTTCATTAATTTGAATGCCTTCTACAATACATGCCAGACACTGTTTGAGGTAATGGGGCTATGGCAGTGACTAAAACAAAACCCCTGTGCTCATGGAGCATGAGTTGGGAGTAGAGGGAGGCAAACAGATAAACAAAAAACTCAAATATATATATATAGCATATATCAGGTGGTCATGGAATGGGAGAGGGCAGTTACCATTGTATACAGTGAGTAGGGAAGGATCTGACTGATAATAGAGACCTAAAGGAAGTGAGAAAGTAAGGATATAAACATTTGGAGAAAGAACATTCCAAGTATAGGAAATTATAAGTTCAGAGACCCCAAGGCAGGAACATTCGTGCAATATGTGAGGGGGCTCCTGAGGATGGAGCAGAGTGAGCATGGAGGAAAGTGGTAGAAAATAAGATAGAAGCCAGATCATACACGGCCTTATATTCTCTTTTAAGAACTCTAGCTTCTGTTGAGTGAAATGAGAAGGCATTTAGTGATATGGACAAAGGGTAACAGGAAATGCCTTAAGTTTAAAAACATCGCTCTGGCTGTTCTTGTGAGGACAGACCATAGGAGTTAAGCGTATAAGCAGAGAAATCAGCTAGAAGATAATTGCAATAAACCAGATGAGATGATAGCAGCCTGGAACCTTCAATGCCTTTTAATACATTACAATCCATATTCCCCCTACATGATCTGGCTTTTGCTTATTTCTCTGAACTCATTTTATCCCACCCCCATTTAAATATTATCCCACAGGTTACTTATCTTTGGTTCCTCAAACTTGCCCACCTTAGGGGTTTTGCACATGCTGTTGCTCCATCTGACTTCAACTCTCACCTGCCTAACACCTGTTCTTTGGTCATAGCTCAAAGGTTACTTCTTGGGAATATGGTATCCAGTATAAATTAGGTGCTCTCCCAGCTCTTGTTATACTCAGAGCACTCTCCATGATTTTTTCTTTTCATGATGCTTAAAATATTCACAATTTATTTAATGTTTATCTCCCCTACTAGACTACGATCCATGGAAATAGTACTGGTTTTGCTCACCATGGTATAGTTACTGCCTATCAGAGTGAAAGGCACTTAGTGGGCCCTTGATGAATATTTGCTGAGTAAATGAATGGATGACTTGTCAAGTATATTTATTATTTGAAAAAAATTATCCAGCTTGATCACCTATAATATTCTGCAGATAATGCTCTGAATAACATCAGGTTTTTGAAAAATCAACTTTGTCATGAAAGGAAGAGAAATATCCATCAGTGAAATTCAGGAGAATGAAAGCAATTCCAAAAGGAGTTCTTAAACTATTTCGAACACACCATCAAATGAGTAAGTGTGTACATAACCTCCCAGGGAAACCGTTTGAATCATGCAAAGTGAAAACACTAATGAAGTTGATCATTGGTAACATGCATCACCACAAACTATTTTTACTCACAAACTAAAATAGAAAGATGATCTTAAGTGTGATATTAGAAGAAAAAAATCTAACAGACGAGGGCCTTTTAGTAATTAAAACAGCATAGCCGCAACTGACCAGAATTTAAATGTATACGTCAGAACAAATAGGCAAAAGACAACAAACAAGGCTTTAAGAGAAATTTAGCATGGCTTTCTCCTTTGAAAGGCTCTATCAGTCCAATATCTTATATTTTCTAGTGACACTATTCAATAATACCAATTTATAAAATTTAGAACATAACCCTGATATACTTAAGAATATTCCAATCATAATGTGTTGAATGATATGCATACCTTTATTAAAGGAAGAAAATGTATTTTAGAAAAGATTTTGACATCAAGAAAATGAACTGTTTTTGAATTTTAGGTAACAGAAGTAAATCTGGAACCGCTTTTTCTTTTCTTTTGTTTTTTTAGAGGGGGCAAATCTGTAGTTACAAATTTATATGTTATAAATTATATATAAATATATATAAATTATTATATATTAAAGATTGACATTTCTCATGTTTTCAATTACAAATACTTTGAGTAGTTATTAAAATCAATACAAGATACTTCAGTCTGATTATATTAAAAACTGCTGCCATAAATGTTAGCACTGCAAGTAATTCTACCTAATGAATATAATGTAAAACAATTCTGTATTAAAATCAGATGTAATTATTTACAACTCCTTGAAATAAGCCTTTCCCCTGTAACCTGTACTCTTGTCATTTCCTATTATAGAATTAGGGACTGACAAAACATTAGAAAGTTTATATTAACAGAAATAGAAGCATTAATCCTAGAGAAATTTGTATACTAATTTGGAAGAATGTGAAGAACAGACAAGTAAGACTGTTGGTTAAGAAAGGTATATTTTCATGACTAGAAATCATTTTAGCCAAGTTACACAGGTACAAGGCATTCTTTCAGAGATACCGTTTCTGCTCCAGTTATGAAAACTAAATACTTACAAAACTTTGCTATATATACTCTTTCCACAAATAAGCTGCCTGAGAATTCAGGTTCTCTTTTCCCAGTCCCCTTTCTTTTTCTAAAGGGAAGGGATACTTCTCCCTTTCCCTGCAAACAAGGGAGAAGTAGAAACATTGGTATCTGTGATGGGAAAGTGAATGGTTCTAATACAAGTAAGGCTGTTTCCATTTCTTTACCTTTATCAAATTGGAAAGATCTGATTGAGTTGTCATTTGATAGATAATTAAACATATTTTTGATGCTAGTTTGCCATGTAATTTTTGGCACATAGTATGGAAGGAACTCAAATAATTGAGTTTAATTGCTTGGATAGATAAAAATCTGCCCTAGGAATATTATTTGAATTTTTAATCAGCCACATTCTCAGTTTACCAGAAGTCATCATTTTCTTTAAAATCCTAAACTGTTTTTTAAAATTCTATGTCTTAGGGATTAGGTGTTTCTTTTTGTGACTGAAACTATGTTCATTTATTCAGCTGTAAGTTTGGTTAATCTGAATAAAATTACAAAGCTTCATGTTAAAGTGGGTTTCCAAGAATTTGTTCCAATAAATGCAAAACGAGAGTCTCAGGTAAGTGTAGAAAAGCATTACACTTAGTCACATTCAAAGCTATAAAGTACTAGAACACAGAAATAATAGCTTTAGTAATGACTTTTTCACTGTTTTACATTATAATGAGAATCTAGTTTCCTAAAAGAATATTATTTCTGTGTAGTATTACTCATTCTCTTTAATTAAGTCTTATAAAAAAACTTTCAACTTTCTATATTCTTCTAAATTTACAGAAAGATTTTTTCCCTAACCCAACAGATCACAGGAAGAAGCTGACCTTAAAAGTGCCTGGAATTTCAACTGACTGCATTGTATGACAGGGATAATGAACAGGTCCTTGATTACTATCAGTTTTTTCAGTGACTTCCTAGAGTCTATTTAAGGAGCCCTGTTACTTCCAAGTAAAGAGTTTGAAAACAACTATCTCACGCCATGCAGCTTTCCAGTGGAAAAGACCATATCACTCCCCTGCTTCAAATCCATCTGAAGAGCTGCTTCTTTCAGGAGGCCAATCATGAGCCTCCTAGGCCTTGACAATGAAAAAGACAAGGGTTGGAGTGCTCCTGAAATCTACTAATCAACTAATGCTAATTAAAATTACCTCCAATAATGCAAATTTCAAAAACTAGACATTCTCTCAATGGAGTAATACATTTAGGGCCCTAGAAAACTACTTTGTTAACTTATTTGTACCACTGGGACACGGTGGTATATGCCTGTAATCATAACTACTCAGGAGGCTGAGGCCAGAGATAACCTGAACTCAAGAATTTTAAATTTCCTGCAGATTGATTATTCATGAACAGTTCTATGTTGTTATATCCCTTGCCTATCAGTATGCCTAGGAGAGCTAAATTAACACAGCTCAGAAATGGAGATGATAAATACCATTATTGTAATACTACTAAGCAAAAAAGAATTAAAAGTACATTCAAGTCTTTCTTCATTCACTAGGTCCTGACAAAGTGGAATAAGACTTGTAGGAAAGGAGAACAAATAAATATACGGACTATGGATGGTAGAATTTTCCCGAAGTCATTCTGCTTGACTCCTTCAATTTAAAAAGATAAAATAATATCATAATCTAATACCTATTCATTTACAATGTGCCAGTCACTATCCTAAGAGCTTTATATTCATCAACTCACTTAATCCCCACAAAACTCCTAAGATATGGGTACTATTATTTTCCTCACCTGAGGAGAAAAATGAGTTGTAGAAATAACTTATACAGGGCAGCACAGGTGATCAGTAGTAGAGACGTTTTCAATCCAGATAGTGTAACTCCAGTCTGTGCTTCTAACTTATATTGCTAATTTTTAATGTGTTGTTTTCTTTTCTCTAGCCAGAATATGGTTTTTAAACTGTTCCTCAGAGTCCTGGGATCCCATGAGAACGCTTCTGGGGCCACTAAATAGAAGAAAGCAGATGGGACTCTGGGCACTTCACCCAACCAAAGCAACTTCACTACATCTGTTTAAATATTGAGGATACAATTAAACTTTTCACAGTAATAATTAAAAAAAGATTTTCATGCTAAAAAGTAAAACATTTGAAAAATCACAATATCAAGACTATACTCTTCATAAGTCAGGATCTATGTCTAAAAGTATCTCACATGTTTGCCATTCAGTAAATATTAACTTGACAAATTGAAACTGTATGGCAGTACTATACTCATCAGAAAAATTTAATACTCAATTGTACCATTAAATCAGAGAAAATCTTGAATATCAATATAATTAAATTGAATAATAACAATAATGATATTAAGTCACACTCAGATTGGTGCTTCTTAAGTTTTTAATCACAAGCGATCAAACAATTTCATCATCTCAAGGCTACTGATGGGTTAAACATAACCCATTCTCACAAAGAAAAAATAGGTATGCTTTCACATCCATATTGTTAACAATATATCAATAATTACACTGCCTGATGTACTAATGCCCACTCATATTTTTAGAATTATTGAATTAATAAAAGGAATTATATTAAAATATAAATTATCAGTAGAAGTTTTATTTTATAATATTTTCTGAAGTTCATGAATTATCTGAAGTTTCACAGAAGTCACAAAGAAACTTGAAAAAAAAAGCATAACTGAGGAAATGGTATCTAAAAAAATTATTTAAAAAAATCTACTCTATTAACTATCCTTTACCCTTTTCATCTGTGGACCTAAGAACTTACATGGTGTTCATGAAACAGAATAACATAGGCTACTGCCACCATTTTATATTCCCTCCTATGGTGAATTTTCAACTTGAGAGCTGACATCTAAAGCAATTAAAAATCACAGATGCTTTAAGAAAATAAAACTGAAGTACTACCTTTTCTAATTCTGGATTTGGATTAAAAGTCAAAAGCAGCAAAAATTAAAACTAATTTTTTCTCTTCTCCAACTTGGTTGGAGAGTTTTATTTTAGAAAAAGTACAGTTTCCAACAAGATACAGACATAAAATAATATCCACTGCTTAAAATACTTTGCTAAAATTTTCATGAAAATTTTTTCTTACTTTATGATATTATCAGAAAATTACAAACTATCACCCTAACAAACCTCACCCTCATGGCTATATCTCAGTTGAAATGAAACATGTAAAGGTGAAATATATTAAAAGAGAAGGTCAGCATTAGACATACCTATTGTAATAAAAGTGCTTTGAACAGAAGCAAAAACTAATAAATGAAGTTTCTTATACCTTAAACATACACAAAACAGTTCAACAAATGCCAAATCTGGCTCAACATAGCTGATTAGAAGATTTCATTTTAATACTTGTTTTTGAGAAATTGAGTTAATCATATGGAGACAACACTAAATAGACTATAACAAAGGCACAGGAAACTAGAATGTAATATTGCCCTAGAAGGAATTTAGTTTGAATGTAAGCTAGAGACTACCATGAATGATTAGCAAGAACATTAACTCTTGTTCTAACAGACTCAAATTTTTTATGCTTACGCTATTAAAACTTTTTGAAAATCCTAGTCTTAATCCTTATGAAAAAGCACCAAGATTGGTTTTCCATACTACAATGTTAAAAAACAAAACAAAACCCAAAAGACCTCAAGAATATCAAGCCTCCAGAACCAAAGTAATTTTGGTAGTGCAAGGATAAGCAGCTGTATAACAATTAATATGATTGGTGATATGAGAAAGGGTTTTCTGATACTGATGTAACCACCGATTATATAAAACATTTTCCAGAGGTGGTGCTGAAGATGATTTTTCAGTGATTAGGCAGGGTAGTCCAACAGATATACAAACAAAATTACAATATGTCTGCCCTGTTCCTACTCTGAAAGCTCGGCACCCATGCACTTTACTTTGTTATCTAAATAACTGCCAGGATAACAATATGTTTTGGCTTGCTCTTCTCAGATGAGTTCCCTTTCTCCTCTTCCAGAAAATAAAGATATAATATTTTAAAATTTAATTGTCTAACTAGTGCTAGGATCCTAGAAAAAAATTTTGGATAAAGTAACTCACATTAAAGTATAAGCAATATTACTCATCAAAGAAAGTTTAAAGGAATAGTTTATTAACCTACACAGTATCTGCTTCAGCAGATAGGCTATTTCCTGAGTGGCTCAACTCTAAACCAAGATATCAGGAATTAATCAACTATACATCCCAGTGCATGTCTCAGAAAAGTTGCCAACTCCTGGTCAAGAGTTATGACAGTTAAATTTCTAATTTTTCAAGAATGCTATAAAGACAATGGTTCATTTAGGAAACAACTGGATTAATGACTATGTACAAAGGATTTATTTTGAATTTTGGATGATAAAGAGTCCTATACTTTTCTCAGATAGTCAAGATTTGCAATAATGTCCTTATCAATCCATATATGTATTTAATTTATATCTTTGGAGGGTGCCCCTTGGGCATAGGAGATTCAGTATTAAAATATAGAGAACAGAATACTGCAGATTTAAAAATAAAAATTCAGAATTGCACACACACACAAAAAAAAAAAAGAAAGAAAAAAAAAGGACTTCCAAAAGAAGGTTAAAATTCAAATATCAAAATAGTATACCATTATTTTGGGCTTTTTGAAATACAGAATTTTATTTGTAAAAGGGGAATAAAATAACCAGCTCTAATTTTATGCACAGTAACAGTGATATTAAAGTATACACGGATCTTGTTACTTCACAATCAATCAAAGACATAAATATTTCACAGGTAAAACTGGAAGAAGGTACAGACAGAGCAGGAAGAAAAGGGAAGCTCTATGGAGAGACAAAGGGAAAAAAAGGGCAGTGATCTGTTATATCCCCAAATTGAAAGAGTATTAAGGGAAAGTGATTTGTTAAAAATATGTATACAAAAGGTTCATAAAATTTTCTTATTTTTACAAATCTTAATTTCACACTAAGGTAAAAAAAAAGATTTAAAATTAATTTTATTTAGAGTTAGAACACTGGTGACCATAAAATAATCATTCTCTGAAATTCCCACCAATGTCTAAAAAAAGCAAGAGACTTCATATAAAGGAGAGATCTCACTCGCTTTTTTTTCTTCTCAGAGAACCTAGGTTTTCTGTTTGGAATTATATTTTTTGTATGAACTTATATTTAATCTTCTACTATATGATAATCAATCACATGCCACCTGAGAATCATGATAAGATATTCTTAGAATGAATGATTCAAATGTGTATGCTTAAATCTTCCATGAAAACACAAACTCTCCAAACGCATATAATACTCATATTCTGACATGTAAAACCCAACTCTATTTCTCTTGTACTATTGATTACCATAAAACATGAGTTTCACTTTGTTTGGAAAGACCTACCTGAATAGCTGAGTTCATGAAACACGTATTTCCCAAGTTACTTAGGCCACAGAGGCCGGGCTGTTCATTGTTTCTTCCAGGTTCTGAATAATCATAGTTCTTATAAGCAGTATATGATGGGAGACAATAATTTGAGTTTTTCACACTGGAAGAAAACAAAAAATCTTTTTCATAATGCAGCCAATTATCATCTTATAGTTATAATGAACAGAGTACTTTAAACCTATTTGAGATATGCAGTCAGTCATTAATTTTTTTATAAAGCACTTAACTCAGGTACTTTTAACATGAACCTAAATCAAAATAACCCCCTTAATTAATATACTCCTCATTCAATCAACAAAATCACGGCATCATATACCACACCAACCAATACAAACCACATTATGTCTTTCTACCCTTGATTAACTGGAGCAGCTTCACAGCTTGCTCCATTCTTCACTGCTCCATCAAATGTAAAACATTCAGATTTTAAACACCACCCGCAGCAATAAATCATCTCATTGATGTCCCTTTTACATCCTGCTACTGTAATAGAGTGAGAACAGTAGAAGCTGGAAGAGTTGTGCTTTAGTTACAGGTGAGAGCAGAGACTTCCAGGGCCTTTGTGACATCACTGTTCTGATGCATCGAAGATTCTATTTATAGTATTCTACGCTAGACCAGCAAAATCTGGTATTCAAATGCAGAAAACAGCCTGGGGTGATCAGCAATGCAAAAATGAAATGATTTGAAGCAAGTACACACTTCAGTATTATTATTATGGAAAGAATCTTCTAGTTTGTTAGATTAATGCAGTTTATTTAACTAGGTAAATACAACCTCAGGATAATTTGTACTATGAGTACAATAAATATTAATCTTAAAAAAAACCTACATAATATTCAACCTTAGAGAATCAGGGTAATTTTACAAAGAACTAAGAGAAGTCAGTAAGTTAGATCCCTCTTTCTTTTTACATGTAACTAAAAAAAATTTTGTGGAAAAGGATAGATTCTTCCTTAATTTTTAATAGGTTATCTTATAAGATATTTATGATGGATGCTTTGGATATAATTCAAAAGCATACTTTCAATCATTATTTTTTTTATTCACTAGAACAAACCTGAACAAGAATCAAGGTTATTTGCTAAAAGCAAATAATGATGTAAATAAATGAATACAGTGTTACAAATAAACATGGTAAATCAGTAACTCTGACAATCTCAATTGGCTATAATTTATTCCTGGTATTATTTTTTTTTTAAGTTTTTACTTATAATTTCAAATACTTTCTATTGTAGCTTCTATACTCTCACTTGATAACAGTTTATATGAACTGTACTACTGCTTGTTCTAACAAAGCCTTTAGTAAACATAAACACCCTAACAAACCAACAGGTAAAACACACAAAACCATATCAACCAAAATTTACACACACAATGCTATCCCACTAATATTTTTGTAGTTTTAAGAAAACACCCCCCTTCATCACAAATAAAAGATCAACTCTCAGACTGAAAAACCAACCTACCCCAAAGTTAAACAAAAAGAGCAGGCTCCAAAGAAGTGCAACCTTGATCAATTCATAGACTTGTAGCTATTTACTTGTTTTAAACTTAAAGAAAAGAAAAAAACGGGTTCAAGCGTCTTTTGGATTTTGCAGATCACTAGCCTAATAATTCATATTTTATTTTATATTAGCAGTAACAAAGTTCAAGGCACTAGCATTGGTGGTATAGTGGTGAGCATAGCTGCCTTCCAAAGTTCAAGGCACCTATCAGCAATTCCATATATAGTCACTGAGTGACTGGATTCTTGAATCTAACTTTGAGGACATGTAACAAAAAACTGAATCCTGGTTTTCCTTTCACCCCTTTAAGAAGTGCTTAAAATCAAGGTCTGCTATATATTACAAAAATGCAAGGCCTACATTTTCAACATGTTAAAAAAACCCCATATATATCAGCTGTAAAATTATAATAAAACTTAAGTCAGAGTACAAAGGGAAAGTATGCCCAAATACATGCTCATGCATACACACACACCCACACCCACACCAACACCCATGCAAGTGATCTGAATCCTTAAAGGATATCTACATTTTAGTTTAAGTGACAGGATAAGTATAAACCTTGGCCAAAGATTAAGATGGTAGTCTACATGCTCAATGATAATAAAGAAAACTAACAAATTAAAAATATTTTAATACTATCTTCATTGGTCACTTATAATCCACATCTTATGTGTTCTTTATATCAAATAAACTCTGTCGGGGAAAATAGCAAAACCAACAGCTCTTTAAACACTTCGACAAATTACATGGAAACCTAAACCCGAAAGACAGCCTCTATATCTTTCATGACTACTGCTGCTATTTTTTTTTTCTAAAGGTTGTAAGCTAGTCCTTATCCCATAAGGTTATGTCACTTTGCAAAAACAAATAAATTTGCCAGTAATCGTAATGGGAATTTTAATGCTATGCTAGATTAATTCATCTTAAATGAATATACATTTAAAAATATAACATTTTTTAGTAAAATCAAGCCCTTATCTTTCTATAAATATTGGAAACTGACTTTTTAAAATTTAATTTTATTTATTTTTTATACAGCAAGTTCTTATTAGTTATCTATTTTATACATATTAGTGTATATATGTCAATCCCAATCTCCCAGTTCATCCCACCCCCCTCTCCACTTTCCCCCCTTGTTGTCCATACATTTGTTCTCTACGTCTGTGTGTCTATTTCTGCCTTGCAAACTGGTTCATCTGTACCATTTTTCTCGATTCCACACATATGCGTTAATATACGATATTTGTTTTTCTCTTTCTGACTTACTTCACTCTGTATGACAGTCTCTAGGTCCATCCACATCTCTACAAATGACCCAATTTCGTTCCTTTTTATGGCTGAGTAATACTCCATTGTACATATGTACCACATCTTCTTTATCCACTCATCTGTCGATGGGCATTTAGGTTGCTTTCATGACCTGGCTATTGTAAACAGTGCTGCAATGAACATTGGGGTGCATGTATCTTTTTGAATTATGGTTTTCTCTGGGTATATGCCCAGTAGTGGGATTGCTGGGTCATATGGTAATTCTATTTTTAGTTTTTGAAGGAACCTCCATACTGTTCTCCATAGTGGCTGTATAAATTTACATTCCCAACAGTGCAAGAGGGTTCCCTTTTCTCCACACCCTCTCCAGCACTTATTGTTTGTAGATTTACTGATGATGCCCATTCTAACCAGTATGAGGTGATACGTCATTGTAGTTTTGATTTGCATTTCTCTAGTAATTAGTGATGTTGAGCAGCTTTTCATGTGCCTCTTGGCCATGTGAATGTCTCCTTTGGAGAGACGTCTATTTAGGTCTTCTGCCCATTTTTTTGATTGGGTTGTTTGTTTTTGATATTGAGCTGCATGAACTGCTTGTATATTTTGGAGCTTAATCCTTTGTCCATTGATTTGTTTGCAAATATTTTCTCCCATCCTGAGGGTTGTCTTTTCCTCTTGCTTATAGTTCCCTTTGCTGGGCAAAAAGCTTTTAAGTTTCATTAGGTCCCATTTGTTTATTTTTGTTTTTATTTCCATTACTCTAGGAGGTGGGTCAAAAAAGATCTTGCTGTGATTTATGTCAAAGAGTGTTCCTCCTATGTTTTCCTCTAAGAGTTTTATAGTGTCTGGTCTTACATTTAGGTCTTTAATCCATTTTGAGTTTTTGTGTATGGTATTAGGGAGGTTCTAATTTCATTCATTTACATGTAGCTGTCCAGTTTTCCCAGCACCACTTATTGAAGAGACTGCCTTTTCTCCACTGTATATCCTTGCCTCCTTTATCAAAGATAAGGTGACCATATGTGCGTGGGTTTATCTCTGGGCTTTCTATCCTGTTCCACTGATCTATATTTCTGTTTCTGTGCCAGTACCATACTGTCTTGATTATTGTAGCTTTGTAATATAGTCTGAAGTCAGGGAGCCTGATTCCTCCAGCTCTGTTTTTTTCCCCTCAGGATTTGCTTTGGCTATTTGGGGTCTTTTGTGTCTCCATACAAATTTTAAGATCTTTTGTTCTAGTTCCGTAAAAAATGCCATTGGTAGTTTGATAGGGATTGCAATGCATCTGTAGATTGCTGTGGGTAGTATAGTGATTTTCACAACACTGATTCTTCTAAGCCAAGAACATGGTATATCTCTCTATCTGTTTGTGTCATCATCTTTGATTTCTTTCATCAGTGTCTTATAATTTTCTGAGTACAGGTTTTTACCTGCATAGGTAGGTTTATTCCTAGGTATTTTATTCTTTTTGTTGCAACGGTGAATGGGAGTGTTTCCTTAATTTTTCTTTCTGATCTTTTGTTGTTAGTGTACAGGAATGCAAGATTTCTGTGCATTAATTTTGTATCCTGCAACTTTACCAAATTCACTGATTAACTCTAGTAGTTTTCTGGTGGCATCTTTAGGATTCTCTATGTATAGTATCATGTCATCTGCAAACAGTGACAGTTTTAACCTCTTCTTTTCCAGTTTGGATTCCTTTTATTTCTTTTTCTTCTTTGACTGCCGTGGCTAGGACTTCCAAAACTATGTTGAATAGTAGTGGTGAGAGTGGACATCCTTGTCTTTTTCCTGATCTTAGAGGAAATGCTTTCAGTTTTTCACCATTGAGAATGATGTTTGCTGTGGGTTTGTCATATATGGCCTTTATTTTGTTGAGGTAGGTTCCCTCTATGCCCACCTTCTGGAGAGTTTTTATCATAAATTGGTGTTGAATTTTGTCAAAAGCTTTTTCTGCATCTATTGACATGAACATACGGTTTTTATTCTTCAATTTGTTAATATGGTGTATCACATTGATTGATTTGCGTATATTGAAGAATCCTTGCATCCCTGGGATAAATCCCACTTGATCATGGTGTATGATCCTTTTAATGTGTTGTTGGATTATGTTTGCTAGTATTTTGTGGAGGATTTTTGCATCTATATTCATCAGTAATACTGGTCTGTAATTTTCTTTTTTTGTAGCATCTCTGTCTGGTTTTTGTATCAGGGTGATGGTGGCTGAAACTGAGTTTTCAATTAGCATTTACATTTAACATTATAAGCACTATAAATCTATAATTTAATCCTCATAACTATAATTACGCTCACTTTGCAGTTAATGAAATGATACTTTCAGCAACTAACTTGTCAAAAGCCAGATGGCTAGTCTCTGGCAGTCTCCAAAATCCAGTTCCTTTTCATCCTTTAATCTCTTACAGGGAGTCATTTCCATTTCAAATAAAAGAGCTTTAAATGAATTAACAGAAAAATAAGATGTGCCCTGATGTGGAATGCCAAGAGTTGAGACAATAAATACATTAAAGAGATTTTTTTAGAGGAAGTATTATAGTAAAGCAGATGCAGCAAGACAGAAGAAAAATGCGGAGAGTGGAAAGATTTTGGTACATATTAAAAATGTATTTAAATTATAATTGAGGCAAGAATTAATACTGTACAGATTAACAAGTAAAACTACTACACAGGGTGAATGAACAATATTCTGGCATCTGATTCTTCATAATATTAGTCTTTAATAAAAACTTAAACTTTATTAAACTTCAATGAAATAATTCCAAGTACACTTTGTTATTACTTTTATAACAAATATTTTTATTTCTGGAAATGAAAACTTTATAACTTAATAATGTATCAGTTTAAGTCTTGAATTTGTAAATAAATGCCATATAAACGTTGTGTCACAACTACTGATTTTAATATGTACTTTACACTTGGAGTATTATCTCCACATATATGAAGTTTCATAAACGTATTTAATCTTAAAAGGTCATTACCCATTTTACATACTTTTAAAGAAACTATTATGCTATTTCCATCTGAAGTCTTAAGCAGCTACTTATTTCCACAAGTTGAAAAGAAAGTCAAGAAATAAATTTTATGTGAAATAATTGTTATAACATTAATTCAAGTTTTTTAAAGTAAAAAAAAAATCAACTCTCCATTTTATAAATGTTTAAATTTTGTTCCTTACTAAGAAAGGTTAAGTTTTACTTTTAAGTAAGGTGGTACCAGTAGCTATTTGCTATTAAACTTTCCTAATATGAAAGGACTATTTTAGTGTCTAAAATAGACAAATATAAACAGCTAAAAACATAACCTAGTCATAGGAGTAGAATCATTAATCAATCATGTTCTAAACTTTTAAGACAACACTCCAGTTCCTCTCTTAATATTTTCTGCAGTCAGAGGTTTTGAGATCAGATTGTACTGTCATATTTTTACTGTGAGAGGGAAATAAGACAAAAACAGAAGCACCAGATCACATATACTAATATGGCAACTCTGGTCAAAATACAGCCTATGTTCAATACAGTCTATACACAACACTAAAAAATCTCTCCAAAGCATAACTAACTATAAATACATGTTATACCTGGAACCAAATTCTTTTATAGTAAATGTGGGAGCCATCAGCAATTGGTAGAAACACAAATAATATTTTATCTCATATGAGAAAATTACTTTTGATGAATTACATTAAAAGATACCATGTAAAATACAAACCGGATTATAGGAGGATATTTCCCTTTACTCTTTTGCCTGTGGATATACATTTTTAAATAGAAGAGAACACATTACACTGCAATTTTGGATATCCAGTGTCTTCAGTATTTCACTATTATACTACAGTGCACGTATCTTGTTACTACTGAAGTAAGGAATTAGTGTTTTAAATCTTCTTGATACATATAGCAAACCCTTTTCTACGAAAGTTGGACTAATACTCCAACCACTCAAACAGAATCCTTACAAGAACAGATACCACCACTTAACTTTTCCCAATGAGACTGAGGTGGGGGAAAGTGGATGGAGTTGTTTATGTTTTTAATTTACATATCTCTAGTTAGTAGTGAACTTGAACATTTAAAATGTTTGTTTTAATTCTCTTATTTTCATTGCCCAGCTGCATCATTTACCTACTTTTCTAGTTGTCTTAAAAAATTTCTGAGTGATTTTTATGAGCTTGATATACTAAGAATATCTGCCCTTCCTTTGTCATTTGTAGCAAGAATATTTTCCATTTATTTGCTTTTTAATTTTTATATGGCTGACAATTAAAATTTTAGTTTAATTTAAAGTTTTAAAGAGAAATAGCAATCCAATTTTTCCAATAGCATTTCCTGGATAATCTGCCCATTCTCTATTAGTCTAGGATACTTTCTGATCACACTACATTCTTTTATATATAAAGGTCTGTTTCTGGGCTCTCTTTTCTATTCCATTGATCTGGAGGTATATTCTTGGGTCAGTACTATGCTGTTTGAAATCTTATATCTTTATAACAGGTTGTGATATTTAGTAGGATTAATCCTTTCTCGTTGTTTTCCCTTTCCAAAGTTATTTTGGCTATTCTTATATATTTATAATCCAGATGTATGTTAAAATTAGAATCATTTTGTCAAGCCCCACCTCTCCATATGAATTTTAAGGGAACATTAATTAAACCTATAAATTCAATTAACGGTGCTTTTTAAAAGATTATTTCATGAATAGTTTCAGTCCTTTTGAATTTACCCTTTGGAATAATCAGATGCCATTTATGAACTGGACAAGTAGTGTAAATATTTAACTACATAAATCCTGTAAACCTAATACATGAACTACAATGTATATATCCAAGAAGTAAAAGGACAATAATCATCTCTGGATTAAAATTCTTCCCATAATTGAATGGAGTAATTATAAATAAAGTTTTCTTTTTATCCTTTTATATAAAACCATGCCAATTTTCAAGGTAATACATCCATGTCAGACGTTATAGTGAATCCCAAGTGACTTTGAATCCTTTTTCTTATAGCAATATGGCACACATTTTCATGTAATTTTTGTAAATCCTAAGATTCTGAATACTATTCCTGATGGAGCAAGGGAATTGTTTCTCCAAACTTTTTCAGAAAAAGTAATTGTCTTTTTGATAAACATAAAACTTTATATGTTTTCCAGTTGAGAATCACTGATAAACACTTTTAAAAAACACTATGTATTGTCTGTGATTACATGTCTAGTTCTAAAATAACATCTGAAATTTATACTGTTCCTAAAAATTTGAATTCTAACAGACTTGTATATATATTTCAATAATTAGTGTTTAGAATATGAAATTCTGAAAGTGTTTTATTTCTCTTTTAGTAAATTATTGTAGTATATATATTAAATCAAGAAGTTTATACCTCTGCTTGCTTTCTTGTGAAGTTACTCCTTGAAGAACTGACCAGTGATTTAAAAGAAAATCAATTTTAATGCATTAAGACTTTTATCCTAAATTTTAGATACAAGAGATTTTTTGCAACCACAATAGGGCGATCAATTAAACAAAGAGTTTTTAAGATTCAGTGCTTACTTTCTGTTGTTGATGTTGTTATAATTATTTGATAGAGATGAAGGAGAGATCTTTGGTAAAGTTGAAAAATTGGATGCACCTGGGGACCTTTAAAAATATGAAAATGTTAAATTAGATAAAAAATGCTGAAGTTTGAAATTAATTATGAAATAAAGAAAAGAACTACAGATGACAATGTATGTAGTAAATGAATGCTGGAAAACAGATTTATGAGCAAAATCACCATATACCTTTTGGTTTTCAATTTCTAATGTATTTGTTCATATAAAAAATAATAGTATATAAGGGAACTATTTTCAAAGGAAATTTATCAAATTTAATATAAAACTTGATATTATTCTTATAAATCTACTAATGCAATCCACCCAGTTCTGAGTTCAGGTAACCATTATTAACATTTTACAATCAATAATTTCCTTAAATCAATGGAATTAAAATATTAATTTTTAAAGGAAGCATGTAAAAGAAATCCACTGTGTCTCAGTAGGTACTATGGCATTCCAATTATATATAACACAGACACAGATATCATAGATTTTACCAATTTTTAAAACTGTAAGGCAAGAGGGATGAAATAGCAAAGAGAATTCCAAACATAATCCCGAGAAGTAATTTTTGGCCAAGGTTATCCCTGAAAAAACTGAACAGATATAAATCTCACTATCTATTACACACCTCACTAATTCAGAATGTTTTTGGAGAAATCTAAATTACTAATGGCTTTTAATCAACAAATATGCTTTATAGGCATGATTTACAGTAAACAAGTTCATTATATAGGAATGACTGTTTTAAAGTAGTACTTAAAAGTCTCTAAAAGATTTAATTTCCCTTGTAATTTTGTATACAATTTTAATTTACTAGGCAACATCTAGGCCACGGGCTGTAAGAGGCTAATACTTTCAGTCCAGTATCTCAGTCATCATAAATTCTAAATTAGTGAGGCCCAAAGTGATTACTGTTTAAAAATTATTTTATTTCCTCTACTCAGGTGCTAATGAACAGCAAAATGGTCATTGGGCAGGAAAGTGTAATGTACAAAATTTGCTTTCAGGTAATTTGGATTTTGCTAAATTAAGTGGTGGGTAATAAAATTTCTTACATATAAAATTTTATTTAACTTTTGAAGTTTTATATATTATGAAATATTGGTAAAATTTTTTTCTTCATTTTAAAGGAGAGTTTTTTTGTTGTTGATGATGCAGGTTATATACAGGTAGATTACATTAAGTGGGACTTCTATTTAGCTGCCTTTCTGATGGAAGACCCTTACAAGATTTTATTTAACTGTACTAAGCTGAAATCAAAAAATACAAGCAACCAAGTTTTAATATAAAACAATGTAGAAAACAAATTTAAAAGGTAATTTTAATATACTAATATTTTAAGGTACTAATTTTAGGATATTAATAGAACTAATATTAATATAGAAGTATTCTGGCATTTTTCTGCCTTCACGTTAAGAATGCTAACTTAGGAAAACAATCTAAAAACACCGAGACTGACTTATAATCAATTAAGGAGGTTTATTTTTCAAAATGTGATCTGACTACAATTTAATTCAATTCACTACAACTTTTCAGGTATACAGATAGAAACTGAAATATTCCCTTGAATTTTACTTATAGCAAAAATTATGAAAATAAAGATTACTTCATTTTATTTATAACATGTATTACATTTATTACATATTATATATGGCTGAGGCATATATATATATATTTTTTTCCCTTTTTCTGCCCATCTGTGGCCTTTTTACTATTCATTAGCAACTCTATCCCAGAACAGTATTAGAATTTTCTATGAAATTCATTAAAACACTCAAACATTTATTAAATGATTACATTATGCCTTGCCCTTGTTAAGTACTAGGAGTACAAAGAGAGAGACAGTTCCTGATCTCAAACAGCTCACACTCTAATAGGGGAAAATGATACAAACAAAATAACTATAAAACAGTATAAGTCCTAAAACAAATTTTAAAATTATAACAGAAAGTCAAATTTTGTGGGTAGTAACATGAAGTGATTTTAAAACGATGTGCACAGTTAGAGGGGTAGGTGGAAACTGGAAAGTGAGAGTACTCCAGGTGGAAAGAATAGCATGTGAAAATGTGTGGGGCTATAGAAAGCATGATGTGTTTAGGGAATTACCAATGAATTGGCTGAAAGGGTAGGGTGTAATGATAGGAACAGAGGTTAGTAAGGTAGGTATGATAATGAAGAACCTTTTTATGTTCTCTGAAGGAATTTGGATTTTATCCAATTGTGCTGTGGCATGTTGAAAGATTTTAAGAGTATCAACGTAATCAGATTTGTATTCTAGAAAGGTAAATCTTTTTTTTTTTCATATATATATATATTCTTTTTCAGATTCTTTTCCATTATGGTGTATTATAGGATGTTGACTATAGTTCCCTGTGCTATACAGTAGGACCTTGTTGGGTTTGTCTGTCTGTCTGTCTGTCTGTCTATCTATCTATCTATCTATGGCTATCTATCTATCTATCTATCTATTTATGGCTGTGTTGGGTCTTCGTTTCTGTGCGACGGCTTTCTCTAATTGCAGCAAGTGGGGGCCACTCTTCATCGCCGTGCGCGGGCCTCTCACTATCGCGGCCTCTCTTGTTGCGGAGCACAGGCTCCAGACGCGCAGGCTCAGTAATTGTGGCTCACGGGCCTAGTTGCTCCGCAGCATGTGGGATCTTCCCAGACCAGGGCTTGAACCCGTGTCCCCTGCATTGGCAGGCAGATTCTCAACCACTGCGCCACCAGGGAAGCCCCCTAGAAAGGTAACTCTTGAGGAAGAGAAAGAGACTGAAGATTGGAAGAGCATTTAGGAGACTATAAAAACAACAAAGGTGAGAAGTAATAAAGGCTGGGACTAAGACAGTGGAATGGGCAAGGGCAACATGTCTTGGAGGTTTAGGAAGCAGTTCTCAAAGTACAGTCCATGGACACTGAGGGGGATACAAGATCCTTTCAGGGTACCTGTCCATGATCAAAACTATTTTCATAAAAACACAAATGTGTTATTTACTATCTGACCTCCCTCACTGTACAAAAACAATGGTAGGTAAAACTGCATAGTGCCAAGGAGGTAGCCGTGAAAAACTGTGGTATCATGGATTCAAAATAAGAGAATTTCTCTAGAAGACAGTTATCAAAAAGAAGTATTAAAGAGAGGTCAAATAAACTAGGTTTAAAAAAGTTAAAAAAGGACTTTGTTAAATTCTGAATATGTGGTAAGGAATGGTAAGCACTGCCTTTTTAAAGAAGTTGGCTATCAGAAGAAAAACTAAATGGTATTCAGAGGAAGTTGATGGTCTTGTTTTAAAAGATGGGAGAGATTTGTTTATATCTATAGGTTAGCAAGGAAGATGATACTGGAAAAGAAACAAAAGCACGAACTAGTGTTAACTGAGTGTCTACTATACGTGTGGCAGTATGCTAGGCATTTATATGTATAGGAGAGAGGAGGTAACGAAGGAAAAATGAGGTCTAGGAAACACTGAGATAAATACTATTGGTAGAGAGATTGTTCTTAAAGAGCATGGAGATCAGAGAGAGCAGGATGGATGTGGTGATCCACAGCTAAATAGAAAGTATGGTAACACTTTCTACCTCCTGTTACAGACATGGTTAATAGTTAGATCACTCATCTACTGTGATTCCAACTTCTGACCGAGATTACACGTAGCCCAACCTAGCTAACATTTGTGGAGTTAATGTAGGGGTTGACTAGTCAATCTGTGGATTATAACCTGAGCTCCTTAACTCTTTCTTTGATATAACTTGGAAATTACACTGTTTATTAGCAACTTCGCACTAGTAGCTTTCTGAAGAGACGAGTGAAAAAAATGCTTAGAATATTATACATAAACTAGATATTAAGCCATTTATCTAGCGTTAAACTAATTTTGGCTAGTTTGGGCTAAGTGTAATATAACGCAGTGAATCGTCTCTTAACAAGACAGAAGAAGGTAAAACATGAGTTTAGCTGAAATGATTTCATGAAGAGAGAAAATTAAACTTCATCCCTGACAACTGAATGCAGTATTTTAATTTCCCTATTCCCAATGTTTCAACTAAAAGCCTGCAATTCAAGGCTAAACTGAACTTCTTACTTGAACAGAAAAATACAGCTTATTCTTTGTAAGTTATCTAAATAGTCTACATACGTGGAAATCTAGTACCATACTGAGCAATCAAAATATAAAGGAATTAAGTCTGAATGCTGACATAACAAAAGTAGTTATTTAAAACTTTTTATAGTTATTTTCAAACCTGATCTAAAACAACCCGAATTTGTAAATTTTAACATTATAAAACAAAAATTATCTTATTAAGAAAAACAAGACCGACCTTAAACTTTCCCCATTTCTAACAATCATCCTAGGGTAAGTTCTTAGAGAAAAAGAGAAATTTAAATCTCTTGAAAAATTAAGCACTTTTACTCTTGTAAGATGCAGATTATTTCAGTTCAACAAGCATTTGCTATGTGTCTCCTCTATGTCAGGCAGGGTGTTAAATACTTAAACAAAAGACAATTTAAGGAAATTTATATATAAAGTGTTTCTCATAACCTGATTTTTGTTCCTCATTTTGACTGCTCTAAATGGTATTTGACAAAACATTCCACTTAAAAAAAATAAAATTAGTTACTTTTCTTTAGCCATTATCAATCTCAACACCAAAACTGCAACCCATTTTTATTTTTGCTGTGTTATTACAGATATCTCCAAACATACACAAGTCGTCATGTACCCAATATCAGTCATTCAGCTTCAAAAATGATTAACATTCTACCACTCTTGGTTTATTTATAATCCCCTTGGCCTCCACATTCCTTCATGTTTTTGCTGGACAATTTTAAAGCAAATCCCAGACATTTATAATTTCACCTGTAAACACTACAGTATGCATCCCTAGCAGGTAAGAAATCTTTTTTGATACTACTGTCTGTCCCAATCTAATAGTCAGTTCATGTTCACATTTTTTCCCCAATTGTCTCAAAAACTGGGTAGTTTGAATCAGGATCCAAAATAAGTTCATACATATGCAGATTAATTTTAGTAACTTCAAAAGCCCTTACTGCTCCCTACCAGCTAACTTCTCCGGTTTCATCTTACTATGACAATTGTTTATTTTCCATTTGTCCTGACTTTTGTATCTATTCATATAGTTAACTTTGACTTACATGTGTTACTGTAAATTGCTCAAATCCTTTTTAGAACAAACCAGGGGAGAAAGGAAGAAATAAAATAACCAATAATTATTTGTGAGTACCTCTGAATCAAGCATCTATATGAGAACTGAATACTTAAGTTACATTCATTTGTGCATGAAATATACTATGTAAATGTCTTAATTTCAATTAAATTTGGATATGGCTTTTAAATATTGAAGCTAACACTAACTAAGAAGCTTGACTGTGACCATGCTCTCTTTGGTAAAACTTGGAGACATAGTACTAGGTTATACATTATCTTACCACAAAAGAAAGTAGGTAACAGTGTTTACATGAAGGAAAGATTTATTTAATCGATGTGCATTTTCAGCATTTCAAAGGAAAATCTGCATACACACTCAAGATCTTAATGAATATTAAATTGAGGAACCTCAAAGTACAGAGTTATGGGAAGTGTGTATTTATGTACAAGCACAAGCTTTTCCAAAAAAGATTTGGAGTTTGGACCACCAAAATAAAATAACCAGAAAAAACCAGTTTATCGGTAAATAGCAGTACACAAGAACTTCATTCTACCATTATGCTGCCTTCATCGTTAGGTGACAAACACCCAGGAAAGGATGTGTATATTTAAATAACAAACAGATTTATATATAGTTTCTTTTTCTCTCCAGGAATCCTGCCTTTCCAACCAAGTACACCTTAGTTATCTTTCTTCTTTCAGCACATTACATGATGAATGATCTATACCAGGTGTTCCATTTTCTGACTAGGTATTCATCCCCTTTTCCTACTATTTGTCATTCTCATCATGCTGACCCCATTTGTCAAATACACCGAATCTCTTCTGTCTTCCCCCATTTTCTGCATCATTTAGCACTGCTTACCATTCCCTTTCTTCTAGAAGCTCTTTTTTCCTTTGGCCTCTATGACAAAACAGAATCCAAGTTTTCCTGAAACTACACGATTATTCCTTCTATTTGATCTTTGTTTTTATATCATTACTTAGGGATACCCTTTAAGGTTTAGTATACAGTTCTTTACATTTTTAATTAGATAATTCACATACGCCTAATATTTCTCACTTCTAGGAATGTAACCCCATACCTGCAGTTCTCATTACTCTCCAAGCTTTGGCTCCCTATATTTAACTTCATCCTAGGCAGTTCTGTTTGGCTGTTCCATTACCTCAAACTTTAGAGTCTCAGAAAAAGTCATTCTATGTGTTTTTCTTTTTAAAAAATTTTTATTGGAGTATAGTTGATTTACAATGTCGTGTTCTATGTCTTTTTCTTAATGAGACCAATAATAAGATAAAATGAGATGAAGCATGAAAGAAAATTTATAAAGACTCAAAATGTCTTTAAAAATGACAAGAAATTGCAGGTTTTAGAATGTTACCCTAGATTTATGGCTCACAGGTTGCATTTCAAATTGAAGACATGTTATTAATTTAAAATGTATGAACATGCATGAATGACAAGAAATGAAAAACTGGCTCTTGAGCCATCCTCTCGACCCCTACATCCAAAATCACTCAATCCCCCATTTCCAGTATTTGAACAAGGTTAAAATTGGTAACAAATTTGTATACTTTCATAGAAACTTTAAGAATGCACTTTCTGTGAACTATAATAACCACTATTCTTTTAGTATCAAAATAAAACTGTCATAACCAAATCTATTAATGTTTCAAATAAGCAGAGACTATCATGCTTATAAATACTTAAAGAGTCTCTGTACAGTTTATTGTTAAAATGAAAACACTTTATCTGACAAGAGTTTCCTAATATGAATTTTCAATCTAATAGGTCTAGCCACCATTTCTGAATCCATTTATACAGTTAACCGTGCAATTACTATATATGCAAATTGGGCTTAGTAACTCTTTAAAAAATTCTAAAGAAGTATATGCTAAGTTTTTCTACCTGTATTTCAACAGGTACAATAGCAAAACAGCTGGTGTAAAAAAAACAAAAACAGAATATTGCAGTCACCTAGATGTTTATTATTTATCCTAACTGAAAAATAGTAGCAATGGTTTTATTTTATTTTTTTAATTATTATTTATTTATTTATTTTTGGCTGTGTTGGGTCTTCGTTTCTGTGCGAGGGCTTCCTCTAGCTGCGGCAAGTGGGGGCCACTCTTCACCGCAGTGCGCGGGCCTCACTATCGTGGCCTTTCGTTGCGGAGCACAGGCTCCAGACGCGCAGGCTCAGTAGTTGTGGTGCACGGGCCTAGTTGCTCTGCGGCATGTGGGATCTTCCCAGACCAGGGCTCGAACCCGTGTCCCCTGCATTAGCAGGCAGATTCTCAACCACTGCGCCACCAGGGAAGCCCCAGTGGTTTTATTTATAAAGTGCTTCCTCTCTCCAAGCAGAGCACTCAGGGACAGAGTGCTGTAAAAATACTAATATGCCACTAGATTAAGTTTATACTTAGTGCTTCAGTCACCAATTTGGAATTCTGTTAATCAGAACAACACAGACGGCAGGGGGAACAACATATGAGTTAAGAACTACTGGCTTAGTTTTCTAGTTTTTTTTTAGCCTCTCATGCCTTACCTTGACTTTGGATTCTTCTCTGAATATTTTCTAGCTCATGAAAACTGCCTCTTCAGTTATCAATGACCCTTATCTTTTTCCACCAGATTTTTAATCACGTCTCTTGTCAATATTCTTGAGCAATTAATGAAAATGTCTGAATTAAATCAACTTCTCATGTTACCCTCATAAGAATTTTTACTTATTTCAGGAAAACAGCAAAATTTGGACCTTTTTATTTCCATAATGTTAGTAATCTCAAAGGCATTCTTCAAGATAGTTATACCTAAATGAAACCATACAGAAAAAAATTCATAGTACAATTTAGTCAATTAATAAAGTTGTACTGCTTCTAACTGAGGAATAAGGTGTTAACATTAAACACATTTTCTGGAAAGTAAGGGATAATCTATTGATTACGTTTCTCCTCTCTTCAGGAACACCCAGGATTCTACAATTATTCTACTTTAAAATAATTAAAAAAAAATACAAAATGTAACTAGTCACACATCTCCAATTGAATAATCAGACTATCTACCCAATGCCAACATCTTTGGAAGATAGTCAAATTTAACAGAATAGAAAAAAAGTTAGAGTGGTTTAAGCTTTTCTAAGGTATCATTAGAAAATATCACGTTTTTGAGAGGTTTTAAGAAATGAGATGCTTAAGAACTAGATTAGAAATGCACGTTCTGAAAAAACTAAGCATTTTAATATTTTAAAAATGCAGCATGAATATAAAGATGAAAAATTCAAATTACAAATTGATATCTAGCAGAAAAATCCAGATAGAAAACTTCTGAAAATTTTTTAGGTAGGTTCTTAGGTTTCTAATATAGATTTTGGGTTGTCTTAGGGTATATACATTTTATAAATAGGACATGTTTTAAACAAAATTATATTTTATGCCTAACTTTTTTTTTAATATTTAGCATTTCTTCAGATGAGGCTATATGGTCTCCATTCTGATAAAAATGGGCCTAGGGACTTCCCTGGTGGTGCAGTGGTTAAAAATCCGCCTGTCAATGCAGGGGACACGGGTTCGAGCCCTGGTCCGGGAAGATCCCACATGCCGCGGAGCAACTAAGCCCGTGCACCACAACTACTGAGCCTGAGCTCTAGAGCCTGCCAGCCACAGCTACTGAGCCCGTGTGCTGCAACTACTGAAGCCCACATGCCTAGAGCCCGTGCTCCGCAACGAGAAGCCTGCGCATCGCAGGGAAGACCCCACGCAGCCAAAAAAAACAAAAAACAAAAAAAAAAAACGGGCCTAGTATGATTTTAGAGCCTTCAGAGCAATTAATTTCTTTGTTTTCAGTGGTATAGAAAAGTCAGACACTTAGATACTAACACGCTTTCTCTTGGTGAACATGTGCCTACTGTAGTGGTGTTCTTATATTTTCTTGTTCATAAAATTCAGATTCCTGAGTCCCCTCATAAAGATTTATATTCTGCTGGTCGGGGGGAGGACTCTGGAAGCTGCTGCCTATGGGGGTTCACATAATTAAGAAACGTTACCTACAGAATTTCTCAGTGTGATACTTAGACCAACAGCATTAGAATCACCTGTGAGCTTAGTAGAACTGCAAATTCATGAGCCCTACCCAGATCTACCGAATCAGAAATTCAGGGGATGGGGCTTAGGAAACAGTGTTTTAACAAACTCAACAGGTGATTCTTCCTTCTATCACCATATTATAGCTTTTAATGATTTTTCCTTGGCTTTTGACACTCTAGGTAGGAAACAGTTATGTGCTAAGCAGTATGAGCACTGGACAGACCCCAGGTTAGTTATGTTTATTAGAACTAGCATCTTCATACCATGTTGAGGACGAGGGGTTGTCTCCTGACAGATATAATGACAATTCTAAGCATATAAAACAGGCTGTTCTGTATCTTAATAACCTGAGGTTTCTTTCTTGAGGAACTTAAAATTACATGCCTTTGGCTGGAGTTGAATTTGTCTAAGTTACATCTGCTTGTAATGTAACTTCAATGAGCATACAGAATTCTACTTTTTTTTTAAAGCTGCCATTTACCCAAAAAAAAGAATTTGTATCCTTACTTCAATTATATACATATAAATAAAAGTAAATGTTAATTCCTCAAACGTTTTTTATCTGTACTATTTTCCTCCACTACAGGTGTTTTCTCAATGTTCTTGAATATTATCATTTTACATAGTATGTTCTAAGTTTACCTAAATGGTACTGAGTTAAATCTCATTTTGTTTTTATTTTTTCTCTCAACTCTGTTTTAAAGTTTATCCAGTTTTAAAGATCTCACCACTGTTACTTCTATCTGCTGCACTGGCATTCCACAGTATATCACCATCATTTTTCTTATTCACTCTACCAGAGATAGATACTTAGCTAGGCTGTCTTCACATCCCCACTATCACAAACAACGCAGCTACAAAGACTGTATATTCAGGGACCTGTGTGAAAAATTCCGCTGAGTGATGAGTCAGAGGGATTAAGCATTCCTGATTTAATTAAACACTGATATATAGCATGGTACTAGTTTGTACTCCCACCATCAGTACATAAGACTTCTCCTACAACCCTCCAAACACTTTTTATTAGCACCCTTTTAAGTTTTTGTCATTCTGATGGCTATTAGGTTGTATCTCATGCTTTAATTTTTCTGATTACTAGTGAGTTTGTATATCTCCTCAGCTACCTGTCAGCACTTGGGCTTCCCCTTCTTTAAACTATTTATATCTTTTATTTTTTAAAAGCTTGTTTGCTTTGTTTCTGTTAATTCAAAGCAGTTCTTTGTACACTGTAGGTATTATTCTCTTATAGGTTTTAGATTTTCTAAAACCGACATTTGACTTTTAACTTTGTATATGGTTCCTTTAACAAAAATACTTAATTTAATGCAATCAAACATTAATTTTCACACTATGTTCTGTGATCCCTAAGTCACAGATATTCTCCAAAATATCTTATTAGCTTTAAAGTTTTACATTTCTGATTTGAGTCTTTAGTCCTTCTGGAGTCTTTGTATGTAGTGTGTAAGGCAGTGATTCTGCTTTCTTTTCTCCAAATAGTTAGTACTCCTAATAAAACCTAAGCACCTACCTGCTTTAAGCAACCTGTTTTTCACTGCCTAGCAGTGCCACTTACCATACACACAGGAGTTTTTCTTAGCTCACTAGTTTATTCCAGTCTATTTGCCTTTCTTTTGTTAGCATCATAGTGTTTTTATTACCATAGTTTTGCAGTAATTCTTACTATCTAGTAGGTAAACACTTCCCTTCCTCCTCTTTGTCAAAACTGACTTAGCTAATCCTGGATCTTTATTGGAATATGCTAATTTTAGAATGAGTTTCTGAAGTTTCTCACACACACAAACAGAAAAAAAAAGGTCAGGATAGAATTTTGTTTTTGTTTCTGGTTTTTTAAAAATTTATTTTATTTATTTCTTTTCGGCTGATATGGGTCTTCGTTGCTGCGTGCAGGCTTTCTCTAGTTGCGGCGAGCGGGGGCTACTCTTCGTTGCGGTGCGCAGGCTTCTCATTGCAGTGGCTTCTCTTGTTGCGGAGCACAGGCTCTAGGCGTGAGGGCTTCAGTAGTGTGGCACGCGGGCTCAGCAGCTGTGGCTCGCAGGCTCTAGAGCGCAGGTTCAGTAGTTGTGGTGCACGGGTTTAGCTGCTCCGTGGCATGTGGGATCTTCCCGGACCAGGGCTCGAACCTGTGTCCCCTGCATTGGCAGGCAGATTCTTAACCACTGCACCAATAGGGAAGCCCCAGGATAGAATTTTGAATAGGAGGCACTGACATGATAAAATTAGAGAAACAGGCTAGGTTAAGCCATATAGTACACGATAATCTTTTGTCTTTAATGAAGTTAGAATTTTTTTCCATGAAGGTTTTATGCATTCCTAATTAAGTTATTCTTTGTTATGCTATTTTCTAAGTGGGTTACTAATCTTATATAGCAGGGTCAGGAATCTATGGCTCACAAGACAAATCCATGTTTTTTTAAATAAAGTTTTACTGGAACGCAGCCACACGCATTTGTTTACACAATGCCTACTGCTATATCAGTAGTTATAGTTGAGTCAGAGACCCTATGGCCCATAAAGCTAAAAATACTTATCTGGTTCTTCATAAAAAAGAATGCTTACCTATGGGTATGGAAAACACCTATTAATTTTTACAAATTAATCTTGTATTAGAAAATGTTGCTGAATTCTCTTAGTTCTAGTAGTCTGCTGATTGTTTTTGGATTTTATGTAGATTGCATCATATGCAAATAGTGAATTTTATTTCTTTTTAAAATGCTAATCTTATTTGGTTTGTGTTCAAAATTTCTCAATTAAATGTTTGCTACAGATTTTGGGTTTATACGCTTTAACAAGTTAGGAGAATTCCCTTTTATTCTTAGTTTTTTGAGTCTTTTCATACACTAGATACTGATTAAATTTTTTTTTTGTATTCTAATAAACTATCACTTGGCAATTTAGTTTATTAGCTAGGTTAGCAATTACTAAATTATTTATTTATTTAAGAATCATTATTTTAAGGATTTCAAAACACAAATTCACAATCTCTTATCAGAAAATCTGAAATTCCAAAAGCTCTGAAAACTTAAAAAATTTTTCATAATTCACTTCAGGACAATCTAACCTGAACTGAAATGATGCTATTTACACTCCTTCCTTATCTTACTTAGTGTGGATACTTACTGAATATTAATGTGCTTAACTATAAGAGTCCCCCTGGACTCTACAAAAATAGTAAAATATTAGGTGGCACATGTACCATATTACTTCTCAGAGGTTTAGAATGTCCAAATATTGAAATACAACTAGCCCTAAGTGTTTCTGATAATCCTAAAACCCTTAAAAATATTTCCTCCCATTCGGCATGTTGCCTTTTCACTCTGTTGATTGCTTCCTTTACTGTGCGGAAACTTTTTAGTCTGATGTAGTCCCTT
Organism: Balaenoptera musculus; assembly: GCF_009873245.2. Classification (NCBI taxonomy): domain Eukaryota; kingdom Metazoa; phylum Chordata; class Mammalia; order Artiodactyla; family Balaenopteridae; genus Balaenoptera; species Balaenoptera musculus. Next base: position 50,011,666 of record NC_045794.1, on the reverse strand, counting down.
TTGTCTATAATTGCTTTTGTTGCTTGTGCTTTTGGTGTCATATTCATGAAATCACTGCCTAGACCAATGTCATGAAGCTTTTCCCCTAAGATTTCTTCTAGATGTACAGATTCAGGTTTTGTTTTTTTTTTTTTAACATCTTTATTGGAGTAGAATTGCTTTACAATGGTGCGTTAGTTTCTGCTTTATAACAGGGTGAATCAGTTATACATATACATATGTCCCCATATCTCTTCCCTCTTGCATCTCCCTCCCTCCCACCCTCCTTATCCCACCCCCTATCCCACTCCTGTAGGCGGTCACAAAGCACCGAGCTGATCTCCCTGTGCTATGCGGCTGCTTCCCACTAGCTATCTATTTTACGTTTGGTAGTGTATATATGTCCATGCCACTCTCTCACTTTGTCCCAGCTTACCCTTCCCCCTCCCCGTATCAGGTCTTATTTTTAAATCTTTGAACCACATATCTGGTAAGGGGTTAATATCCAAATATATAAGAAACTCATTACAATTCAACAGCAAAACCCCCAAATAACCAGATTAAAAAATGGGCCTGAGACTTCTTTGAATAGACACTTCTCCAAAGAAGGCATACACACAGGTAATAGGTATATTAAAAAGATGTTCAAAATCAGAAATCATTGGGGAAATGCAAATCAAACCACAATGAGATACCACCTCACACCTGTTAGGATGCCTATTATCAAAAGAACAAAAGATAACAAGTACTAGCAAGAATGTGGGGAAATTGGAACCCTTGCATACTGTCGGTGGAAATGTAAGATGGTGCAGCTGCTATGAAAAACAGTATGGAAGTTCCTCAAAAAATTAGAAATAGAACTAGCACATGATTCAGAAATCTCATTTCTGGGTATATATCCAAAGGAAATGAAATTAGTATCTTGAAGAGACATCTGCACTCCCAAGTTCACTGCAGTATAATTTACAATAGCCCAGATAATGAAAACAACCTAAATGTCTATTGACAGATAAATGGATAAAGAAAATATGGTACATACATACAATGGAATTTTATTCAGCCTTAAAAAAGCAAGGAAATCATGCCACATGTGATAACATTGATGAACCTAAGGGACAGTATGCTTGGTAAAGTAAGCCAATCACAGACAAACACTGTATGATTCCACTTATATGAGGCTATGTAAACTAGCCAAACTCATAGAAACAGAGAGTAGAATGGTGGTTCCCAGGGGCTGGGGGAAGGGAGAAATGAGGAATTACTCTTCAACAGGAATAAAGTTTGTTATACAAGATGAATAAATTCTAGAGATTTGCTGTACAACAATGTGCCTACAGTTAACAATACTGTAAGTGCACACATCTAAAACTTTGTTAAGAGGGCAGATATCAAGTTATGTTTTCTTACCACAATTAAAAAAAAAGTTTAAAAGGTTTCTAATCACTCATTTACCATCAAAAGCAATTCTTATACTCCTTTATCTCTACTTGTGCTGTTATATTCTAACACATGTATCTAAATAAATAAAATATTGCTTTCACGATTAGATTTAAAATATCTGTTGCTTTCACATCAGATTCATTTTGATAAAGAGCACTCTTTTAACAGACACTTTTAAAAATACCGCAAAATGCTTGAAAAATATTAAACAAAATGTTTAATAGTGATTTGATTGTATTAGACAATGCACCATTACATTTATAACGTATTTATACTGTACCTTATTCTAAAAGAGATTAGAATTGGAAGGCTTTTAAATTACAGCATATTCATTTAAGTGCAAACTTAGATAACTTCTATATGAGAATAAAATATTAAAATATAAAGAAGTTATATATATTTGCAATATACAATTAGGTTCTTCTATCATTCTGGATTTTATTATCTGAAATCAAAGCTTCAAAATCATGCATTGAGCCATAAAAAGTGGGAGCACTTACTTAGGAGTAGAAGGACCCCTTGGCCATGTTCCGTCTTCATTCTTCTGTTCTATCACTAACACCTGCAAATAAGACACAATAAAGGAGTGTTTTTCCTTAACCTTGAAGTTAAAATAGCTTTAGAAGATTAGCTGTATATGCTAAGAAACTAAAGTAACTCTGCAATGACTTAAAGGACACAGTAGACAAGGTGAAGAGGTATTTGCATTTTGATTCCAAAGCTGGTCAAGGGAGATAAAGAGACTTTAAACATAAGAAGTCAGCAATGATGGTCAGAAAGAAAGAAGGTAAAACACTACAAGGAAAATCATTGGTTCTATGACTTTAAGTATAAAAAACTAGATGCAATATAAGTTCCTTGAGTTTAGGGCACATTTTCTATTTCTTTTCTATTTGTAGCTTGTAAAAGTACTGTGCAAAAAACAGATGCTGAATAAATGGTTATGGTTGTTGTTAAACATACTGATGTATGATCTCAGTCAGCTATTATTATGCAAATACTGAGGAACAGTGGCAAAGGTAATCCCAAATTACAGAGTATACATAATTATACATAATTTGTTTGGGACTTTGAAATTTGTCTTTATTTACATTATAAAATTATAAAATCTTTTAATATATAAACGATAGAGCCACGTGTGTGAGAATCAGACTGAAGTTTCCTACTGCAGCATGGTCAGGGTAGACAAAAAACACCTCTAATAAATGAAAAGTACAGGCTAAGGTGAGCTATACTTTATTTTAAAACATCCCAGAATCTTTTTTCATATGTTTCAGTCTAAAAGGGAAGGCTTTCTTCTAGTTTTTACTAGGGGCAAGTCTGTGCAAAGAAGAAAAACTAACCAAAATAATTAAATTAACAAAAGAAATATGTGATCGTCTCAACAAGTTAATATCTAAATTTCCACAGGAAAACTATAATATAGAAAACACGCCTTGAAGTAAATTCAAGGCATTAAAAATTTGCATATATTCTACATATTCAGTTTCATTAACTCTTGTTTCTTAAAATTGCAATTTTGTAACCTGTTCTGTATACTCTTAGTAATACACTTTTGTGGACTATATGTTTCAGGCAATTCATAAGCTGGCATTTGGATCTTAACCATGTAAAATGTAAGCCTGATTCAGAACACATATAACAATGAAATAGCGATTTAAAAAACTCATGGAATCTTGCTGTTGAAAGAGTATGCTAACTAAAATACTAAAGTTGTCTTTTAAAAGAAAAACAGTTATTTCCTACATTCAAAAAACACACATGAGGGACGTCCCTGGTGGTCCAGTGGTTAAGACTCTGCACCCCCAGTGCAGGAGGCACGGGTTCAATCCCTGGTCAGGGAACTAAGATTCCCACATGCCACATGGTGTGGCCAAAAAAAACAAACAAAAAAACACACACACATGAAGTATATATAACATATAATGAATAAGTGCACTGTATACCTCCCATCCTGATCCCTCCCTGATCATATTTTTCTCCTTACCTACCACAGACAATTAACCATTATGCTCAACTGGCATCATTCTGATATATATTTACATATTTTTACATATTTATAAAATTGAATTTAGTGAGTAGTTTTTAACTTCTGAACAAAAGTTTTCCTTTGCTACAACTTATAATTCTACAGACATCTACATAGCAACTATACTATATAAAAAAAATATATACATACATACAAACTTTGTCTCTAGGAGGACTTGAACCAGTTATAAAACAAAAGATTTTACCTATAGAAAATTTCAAAGTTATGAATTTAGTATCACTGTTTATGGCTTATTTTTTAAAGGAAGGTCTTGAAGCTGAAGCATCAAGTAAATATTTAAAGTTCAACTGTAACCTTTAATTCCTAGCAGTATTTGTACTTTAAATTCTTTTTGTCTTTACAGTCACAGATAGTAATGTTGAATGCCACCAGAAATGTTAAAACTCACTTGTTTATTCAAATGTATCATTTTCTGAATAAAATTTTTCTCATGGTTAAAACTTTAACTCAAAATGAAATTATTTTTTAAAAGATTTTAAGACTTAATTAAATTGAACACACACATACAAGGGAGAGAGATAAAGACCACCCATTTTGGGAGATAAACTCTTCAATAATGTATCTCTGTTCCACTTTCTAATGAGGATACTTTTGATTTCAGTAAAAAAACAAAAAGAACAAAAAAAAACAAACTTCTTTTAAGTCTAAGATAGTGTTTAGTTCATTTATCATCAGTCAGAAAATAACTGGTACAAAACCTAGAAAATTTAATCCATGTTCTTTGAACCATTCCTATTTCAAAAGATCAAATGTCCCTAAAGATATTTTATAAGAATAATATATTTAATAAGATATTTAATCTTCTTATTAAAATAATTTATTCTGTCATCTTCATTCTGATAAATGCATTCCTATCAAGAATAACAAATTAAATTCTCTAAGCCTTGGTTTTCTAATGTACATGATGAGTAGAATAATAGCCATTACTCAGAATCAATTACTTAAAGATTTAAAGAAATAATCCTATATATTTTAAATTGTACTCCTGGAGCTACCTCAAGGCCTGATGGATGGTAACCAAGGAGAGAAGTGTATGCCTATTTGGAAGACAGAAAGAGGAAGCTGGTTGGCTAAGGAGGGGAGTGTTGACTAACCAGTAGAGTTCCAAATGTGTCACACTCAGCTTCAACTGGGTAACTCCTTTTAATTGTAATACATATTAGATTTCATAAGATTTCACATAAGAATATAATGGCTAAAATAAGTCTGAAAATCACTGTTTTACAGCTGAGTACAATACTTGATATATAGTAGGCATTTGCTAAAAAATTAATTTCCTTCTGTTCCTCTGATTTTTTTTAATAACTTACATCATATATCAGTATCAATTTTAAATAAAACAGAACAAAACAAAACAAAAAACTTCCATATACTGGAGTGGCAGGCTCTGGGTTAGGTACTAAAATAAAAATAAATAGGACACAAAATCCAACTAAAAAAAGGACCTCACAGTCTAGTTGGGGAGCTTAATATATAAATAACTTAATGAATGATACAAGACATATATGTAAATCACTATGGAATTTAAGGGAGAAATTTCTTCTCCAAAGTAAAACAAATCCTATACCTCAACTAGATACTGAGATAAATAGATCAGGAAAGGCTCAAGAAATGATGTGACAAATTTTGAATTGGAATTTGAAGGATGAATAATCTGACTGGTTAGATTATATGAAAGGATGGGATGCTTAATTTCAATATTTGGATGTTTAAAAGGACTTTTCCTGGATGAATGCAGGGACTGGGGAGAATGGTACAACAGGCAGATGGAACAACATATACGAAAGCACAGGAGTATGGAAAAGCATAGCAGGCTTAGGGAACCGTAAGTAGTTCAGTTTGGTATTATTAGCGTGTAAATCCAAAAGCAAGGATAATCGAAAGATGCTGGAAGACTAGGCAAAAGGATAAACCATGACTTGCATGCTGCGTTAAGGTGCCTGGACTTTATTCTACAATTGTTAAGGAGCCAGGAAAGGTTTATGAAAAGGAAATAATAAGGTTTACATTTTAGAAAGAGTATTCTGACAGAAATACGGAAGACTGAGAACGAACATGCAAAAGACTGGAAGCAGAGGGATTTGTTAAGAGATTACAGAAAGATAAGGGGTGAGAATGGGATACAAAGATTAATTAAAGAGATATTTAGAAGGTGGAATCAGTAGAACTTGCTGATTGTGTCTAAAAGCCTTCATTTCTCAACACATTCATTTCTTTGGATTCTGTCATAAAGAAAGACCAAATTGGGGGTTGATACCTTCTAGCAGGGGTTGGCAAACTAAGTTCACTTAGCTCACTGACTGCTTTTGTACATAAAGTTTGTTGGAACATAGCCATATCCATTTTTTACATATTGTTTATGGCTACTTTCTTGCTACTATAATGGCAAAGTTGTAGTCGTGATAGAGACCTTACAGACCGCTGAGCCAAAAATACTTATTATTTGATCCTTTACAAAAAGTTTGCTGACCCCTTATTATATTAGCTATTTTTCGATGGAAAATAATTTCTTTTTAAAAAGTAGGTTATTCTCAAGCTCAAGGAGAGAAGCAGAAGTTATAATTAGTGACCAGCAGGGATAGAGAAGAGATGAGTTAGAAAGAGGAAACCAGAAACAGTAGAACGCATTATAGATTGTCAGGATAGCCATAAAGTTTGTGACTCCCAAAAACTTCATGTATAGTATGCTTAAAATAAACAGTATTGCTAAAAAATACCTGTCCTTGGTATAAACCAGCATCCTGAATGGTGCTGTCTGGTTTATTCAGTGGTTCAAATGTATTACTCATGTATTTGTTCCACAATCTGGTCTCCTTTTCATCTGGAATATTGAAGATTTTTCTTATTTCCTTTTCAATTGTATCTAGATTTAAGGAGGAAAGATACGTAAATATTTAAAAATATACCACAGAGAGTTAAGTGCTCACTAGCATAAAAATCCTAAATTAAATTACTGATATAATAGCAAGAATAGATGAACAAATATGTAGGAAATACATAAAAACAATAAAGAAAAATTTTAAGACCAGGTATACTTTTTAGGAACAAAATGGTAATTATAACTCAGATGATTACTTTGGGAAATTAAGACCTCAAAAGGTAAGAGTTCAACCATATAACACTAAAATATAATTTATGTTATACAGGATGAACTTTAACTTTTTACACATTATAAAGTCAATATATTTTCTAATGATATGTTGGAGTTAGAAATTAAAGTATGATTCAGAGATGCCACAGATAAAAAATATTTTAAGTTATAACCAATTTAAGAATAATTTATATTAAGTTGAATACAATTTACAGTTTAAATAGCTAACTAAAATTAAATAGAATATAGGGACACAAAGAAAAGTGCCTTCTTTGAAGAGAGGTCTGAATTGGTCAAAATTTCTTGTTTCCAAGGTAAAGCCATACATTTTCTTTATTTCTAAGCCAATTATCTGAACGGAAGAAGTCTTTTTTTTAAAAAACTGGAGCAGCTTAATCTGCTGTAAAATAAGATATAGGAGTGTCTACATGTTTGAGAGTAATTAAGTTTCGGTACCATATTTAGATGAATCTTTTAAAGTACTTAAACATTAGAAAGAGATATTAGAAAATACTACTATATCTATCAAATTCTGGTCAATAACTTACCTAACTTAGACTCAAGAAAATTACACTTAATATATTTTATGACATATAAAGAAATATAAAATACTTCTAAATTTTAGAATACTTGATTAATTTTGGACAAAATATTATTTGTAAAACACTAAACCTAAAAATACATGTTCTCTTAAAAAATATAAAAACCCACACCTATCCTACATAATTAAACTTAGTCCAATAACACTGTTTATGTTCTACTTAGCAGCTAATGTTCTTTAATAGTCTTATAGTCAATGACAGTTTGATTAAGGCATTAAATAAGTAGTAAATACTATAGTGTATTTCAAAACTTAATGCAAACTAGCCAGAACATTTAAAAAATTACATTAAATAAATATAAATATGCTGTAAGTACTGCTTTCTATTTTGGCGTATTTAATTTTTGTTTTTTATTGAAGTGTAAATGTATACGGAAAAATGCACAAATCATCAGTATATAATGATAAATTTCCATGGTGGATACCCCCGTGTAAGCACTACCCAGATCAAGAAACAGAAAATAACGTAGGAAGGACGACAGAGGAAGAAGCCAAGGAAGGGAGGTCATTTTAGTCTTTCTATAAAAATGAATACTTCTTTCCTGATTGAAGAAATAAATCTTGCTCATTGCAAAAATTCAGAAAATACAAGTACAAATAAAATGTCCACCTAGAGATAACCACTGTTAACATTTTGATACTTCTTCTTCCAGGCATTTTTTTCTATTAATACATACATATTTATATACATAATATATACCAACACATATGGAAATGCCCCCTTTATTGAGTTTTGAAAAGGGTAATGCAAAGGCCCTGAGATGGGAATGTATTTGGCATGTTTTGGAACAGAACGGTGCACCACTGTGGCTGAAGTGGAATGAGCAAGGTGGAAATAAGACCATAAAGGTACTCATGTAGGATCATATAGAACTGAGGCAGTTATGAAAGTATCCTATTTTATCTGATTAAGAAGGGAAGTCATTTAGGAGTTTTGAGCAGAGAAGTGGTATGATCCAATTGACACTTTAAATGTTCACTTTTGCTGCTAGTGAAAACAAACTGCAGGATGTCAAGGGTGAGAGACTAGGCTACTACAGAAATCCAAACCAAGGTGGTAACAGTGGAAGCAATGTTAAGTGGTCAGACTGGGAATAGATTCTGAAGGCACTGCTTAGAAGATATGTTGCTAAATTATATGCAGGGTGAGAAATACAAGAGAATCAGAATGATACCAAGCGTTCTGGCCTGAGCAATTAGAAGAGTGCAAGTGATGATTACTCAGATGAGGAAAAATGACAGAGTAGTAGGTTTTATGGGGAAGGGAGAGAGTTTAGTTTCATATATGTTATCTTTAGATTCTCATCAGACACATGTGGAATGGTTGAAACTGGAATTAAGGGAGACTTTGGGTAGGAGATATAAGACATCAATATACAGAAAGTATTTAAAGCCAGGGGACTAGAGGAAATCATCAAGGAAAAGAAAGAAGATCCAAGGACTGAGCATATCACACTGATGTTCTGAGGTCAGAAATATGAAGAGGATCTTACAAAGGACTCTGAGAAGACGCAGCCAGTGAGAACTTGTGCCCTGGCAGCCATGTGAAGAGAAAATATTTCTAGATGGAAAAGTGAATAAGTATGTTAATTTTTGCTGGCATGTTAAGAAATGGAAGACTTCGGCCACTGGATGTATCAATGTAGAAGTAATTAGAGACCATCACAGAAGCAGAACCAAGGAAGTGGTTGGTCTGATGTAGTGGGTTCAAGAGAGGACGGGAGCAGAGGAAGTGGTAGCCAGAAAGCAGTTTGCTTAAACTGAAATTTGGCAAGTGCAGCTGTAGATAATGACAGCCTAGGGTATATCTATGGGAACTGGTGGTTGAGGCTGGATGCAGATCAAGATCACTGGAGTTGAGAATGTCAAGGTATTGAGAACATGTGCATATTTTTCCGTGTATTAATCGACTCTATTAGGCAGTTAATGAAAAGCATAAAGAGATAAAAAAATATTAACACAGATAATAGAAATAAAATTATTGTGACAAACATTTCTAGTAGGAACATTTAATAAGAAAGTTAAGCAGTCTATTAATAAATTTTATAAACATAAAGCATTTTTCAAATTTTATAATAAAATTATTTTTCAGTGGTATCTGTAAAGAAAAAATAAAAACAAGTTTTATCTTTCTTACTGATACATGTTCAATACCCAAATATATCAATTTAGGGAGAAAAATATTAAAATGGCAAACTATTTTGGCTCTGAACATGGTAAATTATTTAGAGCCTACCTATGGCTACTATCATTTTTATTATAAATCAATGTAGGCATTACTAGCTGAAAATGGAACTTTTTATTAATTTGGTAAAAACAGAAAACAGGTGCTTATATTTCTTAATTCCGTTTACAGAATTTGTATACTATATTTCATGTACATAGCTATTTTGATCCTTTTTAATCAAGATTGAAAAAACACAAAGGGAAAAATATACATTTCGTATTTCCTTTCTTATCAAATTCTTTGTTTCAAAACTCACTTCCTAAAGAAACACAAAATCAACCCAATTAACATTTGCACAGATTGTATAAGGCAGCAAAATAAGAAGTGAGACTCTGGTATAAGAGGCCGGGTTAAGGAGTTAAAATACTGGCTCTATCACTTGGTACCAGGGTGAACCTATGTAGGTTACTTAACCTTTCTTAGCCTAGGATTTATCATCTTTAAGATGAGGGTACAGTAATGTTGAGGTTTAAATAAGGAATTTCCTGGAAAGTGCCTAAAGCATAGTAAGTATTCAATAACTGCTAACTATTATAACCATAACCATGAAGTTTCTAAAATTCCTGACTTGATTAATTTTTGCAAAAATTTTTGCTTAGAAAGCAAACTTGCTCTAATATACATTTTCAAACTTTTAAAACTACAGTAAGGAATTGTGACCCACTATACACATATATGTTGATATTTTCTATTCTGATATTTTCCATTCCATTCTCTTTACTCCACAAACTGTTTAATGACCACGAAAGTATAGACAACACAGTTTGAAAAAACTGTTCTAATAAGAAATGTTAGGTATATGAAAAAATTTATTCATATACAATTTTAAGGCATATAGCCAATGTATGTAGCATTTTAAAGTATTAGTAAATTTAAACTATGCTAATTAACATCTATGTAAATCATAAACTTTTTGAAGCAGAGATTCTTTACAAATTATCTCCTTGATAATTATTACCTAGTACTTAATGTAAAAACTCCAAAATGCTTGTTTTGAGTTCAGAAATTAAACCTTAGATCTTCATATAATGAGTTTTAAAATATTTTTCAGTGAACTAATGTTCTAAAATAAGTTTCTTATTGTCTCATATAATTTATATATATATATATAATTTTCCTATAAAAATGAGGTAAGAAACAAAGAAACTTTCATACCAAAAGTTTAATACCAAACTTTAACTAGAAAATACCAAACTTTAAAATAACTAGAAAACATTATCTACATCAAGCATTTAAGAGGTAGCTTATTTATATTCTAATTGGCTGAACATTTCAGAAGTTAGTCTCTGAATTAATTTTAATAGGTCATCTTTGTTGGACAGACTTACAGATTCTTAAAGATTCTTACTGTGTACATTTTAATATGATTAATGTAATTTTATACATTTAAAACTTTCAGTTCTTAGGATATAGAAATGTTTTACTTTCTTGAATATGTTCCCAAAATCTAGAACTGCAAGAGTTAAGTACTTTATCCATAATAATGTAATAAAATGACATTTATATGGAGTTCCTAACATTTTAAGCATTCATTTTAGAAAGATGACTGTGTGAGTTTATTGAAACTGCATCTCAACTTACAAATGTTCTAGGTAAATAAAGAGAGGGAAAATAAAAAATCCATACATAATGTTTGGCAAAAACATTAGGATTAACCAAGCATTAGGAACTGAAGAATGGTACTATTTCATGAAAATTATGAGTTAAAAGTATTTTCCTGCAGTGAAATGGCTATGTGGTGAAAGTCAAATGTACTTAAGAAATTCAGAAATATTTTTATTTACTTTTAATAAAGTGTACTTAATGACTGGTTCCAACAAGAAAAGCTATACGGTGCTATAATTCATAAATTTTCTAATCTTTCTTTCTTTCTAAGTTCTACATTAAGTGTTATGTCTTTCTCCAGTGTCCATTTACACTTTCCAACAAGATCAATGTTATTGCCATTAATCTTCTGTTCCAAAAACTTTATTTGAAAATAACAACTTTTTATAATTTTTATTTTGAGTTGTGTCTTATCAAAAAGTACTGCAATTCTGTTATTAAATGCATGATCATTTATTTAAAAAACATTTTATTCAATATATTCTTTTTTTAAATTGAAGTATAATTGACATACAACATTATATTAGTTTTAGGTGTATGACAGAATGGTTCAACATTTGTATACATCACTAAGTGATCACAATAAGTGACCATCTGTCACCATACAAAGTTAGAAAAACTTTTTCCTTGTGATGAGAACTTTCAAGATTTACTTTCTTAGCAACTTTCAAATTTGCAATTCAATATTATTGACTGTAGTCACCATGCTGTACATTATATCCTCATGACTTACTGGAATTTTATACCTCTTAATCCCCTTCACCCAATTTCACCCAACCCCCAAGCCCCTCCCATCTGGCAGCCACCAATTTGTTCTCTGAATCTATGAGTTTTATTTTGTTATTCAATACATTCTTGATCTTAAATTAACATGTGGCTTTTAAACAGAATTATAAATTTACATGTATTTTAATATACATTTATATGTGTAGATATGTAAATATATAAAGATATATAAATACAGAGAAGGAGTTAGGGACACTTATATTTGATATATAATTCTGTAACCTACTCATTATTTAAAAAAAAAAATCAATGAGTCATATTAATGCTAAGCCCGCTGCTGTAAGTAGCTACTTAATTTTGTATTTATAGAGTCCAAAGAATAAACTGTGAGAAAAAAGAAAATAAATGGTCATTTTCCATGCTAAGAATGGTAAATTATTATTATTATTGATATATATATTACATTACCTGACAAAGTTTTACCTAAGCAAGTTTTTATTTAAAGTTCTACTTCAATTTATAGTCATGTTACAAACATGATATGTATTTTCAAATGCTAAATTAAAACAATTATTTGATTTTTTAAAAAAAGTAAAATGGCACAAATATTAAACTCATTTAATAATGTAAAGTAGACCTAGAAATGATAAATAATTCAACTCTAAGCTAAGACAGACTGTATGATGCTTGGAAATCTGTAATGTCTAAGGATAAACCCTTAAAATGGTTATCATCTTAGTAGCATATAACAAATAGAATTTTAAATAAATTTCTAATAGTAATGGTTTAACAAAGAAACAGGATCTTGCATTACCTATTGTGTCAGCTTTGCTAAATCTTCGAGTTACAACATTGTTCATGTTTCCATTTTCACAGAGCTTCAATTCTGTGAGATATACTTCTACTTTGCAGTGCTTTACAAACATACCCTGTTCAACCACCTAAAAAACAAAACAAATTGGTATCAGCTATAGCTTGATATATTTCACTGTTTTGAATAACAATACATTTCTCTAAAGAGGCTTTAGAAAAAAACTACAGATCTCCAGTGAAAAACTAGTAACTATTAAAACCCATCAGTATAAAATAATAGATATTGGATAGCTGAAAAAGAAAGGAACATTTTTGGAAATTTTAATATTTAACAGAATATGAATAATCATGACACAAACATTAACAGACAGTTTAGAAAGGCATTCTACTACTCTATGAAGATAATTTGGTATACTATAAATAATGAATACATTTAGTATTTATGATGAGAAAGTGAATGCAAAGTGTAAATACAGCTCTGATTAAAGATATAGACATACTTTTAGCTTTTAGTACTTGATCTCAAGCAGAAAACCTTTAAAAATTGTAAGTTTTATACAATTTCTGTTAGCAACAGCTATAATATCACTCTGTACGTTAAAATAAATATTTTAAAACAATAACTACAAATTACTGTTGCCAAAATATTCAGCTATGCCCTGTAACTGATATGTTAGTTTTCCATCCTAAGATGACTTTGTTTGACCTTTAAATGCATACTCAGTAATTCTATGCAACAAATGAAGAAAAAAAAAAAAAGCTGCTAAACATGCAAGCAATAAGGCAGAAAAAGAGAAAATATGTATATATTAGGGTCACCTTATTAACAAGTATATTTCCTTTTGATCTTCTAAAGGTTAACTGTAGGATTTCAGCCATGAACACTGTTTCTGAAAATAGTAATCGGCCTGATATGTGATACATTAGACAAATATGGCAAAAGGGAGGCTCCAAATGACTGTTGTATTCACACACTTTGCATCAATTCAATAAGGGACTCACAATTTGTCTTTCACTTGCAGGGAATTGTTTTAGCTCAAAAAGTTCAAATGTAGTTTGTCTAGTATTTAAAATATCCAATCCAATGCTAATTTTTATGATACTTTTGTCACATATATTCTCCTAATTATACTTGTTACATTCACATTTCTAAAACAAGCAACAGCAAGCACTTCCCCTGTTAATTAACTTAACCCATTTTACAAACTAATATACAACTGTTTAACCCTGAACTAATTAAACTTGTTTTATACTTTATTTGAAGGATTTTGCTTTATGCTTATTTGAAGTTACGAAGGAAGCAAAGGATATTACATCATTTCTAAGATTACCTGAAGCTGTAAAGCTAGGAATCAAATATTCTTATTAATCAGAAATTTCTGCTCTGGGACTCAATATGTGAGTAAGAATCCTAAAATAATATTATATCAAGTTAGTTACTAATCATAGGTAGGTTGCCAAAACTGAGGTAACTACAGGCCTCATTTTATTGGCTGGGGGGTGGGTGGGGGGGGAATGACTAACAATACAGCGGGTAATGGGATAAAGAAACAGGATAAAATAACAAAAAATAAGAAAATCCCTCATTATGATTTATATTGACGTATATATTTTCTAAGTAAGCATAGTTTTTTAAAAAATGAGAATCTTCATAAAACTAATAGATATTTTCCTGGAAAGAATCTGGTGATTTAACTGTCAGTAACTCACTGTCAACAATGAAAACAAAACATCAGTCCACTATTTCACTATTGTATGTAAGACAGATAACCAACAAGGACCTAAAACAAGGGCACTCTACTCAATATTCTGTGATAACCTATACGAGAAAAGAATCTAAAAAAGAATGGATATATGTATAGGTATAACTGAATCACTTTAATGTACACCCAAAACTAACACAACACTGTAAATCAACTATACTCCAATAAAATAAAATTTAAAAAAAATCAAGATTTCAAAAACCACTCTTCATTGGGATTCAGAATATTTCTCATTTTTCTTCTTTTGTCCAACAGTATCTTACATTGCTAAAACCCTCATTAACATTACTCAGAATACTACTACTGTATTTATAAGATATTTTACTGTTTCCAAAAGTAGTGTATTAAAAAGCAGTTCTTTTAAGGAAGATATGAGTTTGTCCTCAAACAACTTTTATTTGAAAGAACCACACTGTATGAATGATTAAAGCTTGAATACAACAGCATCACAGCAGAGAAAAATAATTAGCATATTTATGTATTAGTGTCATAATCATATGTATATTACTTGTTCATATATAGCATCTCCTTTATATTTGTTTATATAAAGTATCCTACCTTCATTAAAAATGTTTGTGTTGAAAATAATCATTTAAAATGATGGCTATTAAGACTGTAACAGGAAGAAACAGGCTTAGAAAAAACAGGATACAAAGATTTACCTAGTTATTATAACCATTAAGATATACATTTGAAATAAGACAGGAAGGTGAATATTCAGAAATAACAGTTATGTTTCAGAATTAGAGGTGACAGCTAAAGTGTTTTTTTTCCTAAGTGAATTATAATGTTGTTGAAATCTGTGCTTGGATTCTATTAATTCATGGCCACAATGAAGGTCAAGTTTTTTTACTAAGTTAGTTAGGGAAGTATAAGTTTATGCTAAATTAAAATAAATATAATTTCCATTTGTTCATTTTGATGTGAATATTAGAGAGCATTTTGACTAAAGCTATGAAATATACCTGATAAACCTAACGTAGTCTACTCTTTATATCGGCATATGACTTCTCCCCCCTTGGAAACAGAAAGTAATTTCTAAAGAAATCTAGTACTTTAAAACAATTTGATAACACTGGGCCTAATAGATACATTTACTATTTTTGAGGAGTTAGCTACATTCACTTTGGCAGCACTTACTGAGCATCTATGCTTAGTGCTAGAAGTACACAAGTGAATTAGACCCAGTCCCTGGAATCAGGGTGAGAACACTCAGTGGTTAAAGACAAGAGAGACTAGTAGAGAAGTATAACACAACTATGAAATCACAGGTGTTAACGTATAACAAACAAATCCTACTTGTGATATTCTATACAAATATTTCAAGATATATTTCTTCAGAAACAAGGACTCAAACATAACCATAAAAACATTATCACACTTAAAATATTAAAAGTAATCCCTTAATATCGAATATTCATTACATTAAAATTAAATTAATTAAAATTAAAATCATTTTTAATGTAGATCCAAATAAAGCCTATACACTGCAAATGACTGATAAGTCTCAAGTGTCTTTTAACTGAAAAGTTCACCATCAATCTTTTTATTCTTGCAATTTTTAGTAAGACTACATCATAGGGATTGTGAGATATATTCTAAACAAGATGCAAATAATATCTAGTTGCCCCTCTTTTTATGATGTTGGTAGACATTAATTAACCAGCACCTAGATCAGGAGTGGGCTAACTATGATCCATAGGCTAAATCTCGCTCATCATCTATTTTTGTAAATAACATTTTATTGGAACACTGTTATTCCCATTCATTTACTGTCACCTATGGCTGTTTTTGCACCCAAAACAGCAGAGATGAGTAGTTCCACAGTGACCATTTTGGCCCACAAAGCTGAAAATATTTGCTATCTGGCTTTTTACAGAAAAAGTTTGGTGACCCCCTGACCATTAACTCATTAGGTCTTCTTTAATTTTGATCAGTAATGTTTCATAATTTTCACTGTAGAGAAGTAATTTTGTAAGGTGTATTTCTACATACTTCGATCTGTTGTAAACATTATTTAAAAATTCAACTTTATTTGTTGCTGATAAATAATTGGTTTTTCTATATTTACCTTATATCCAACCACCCTGTGAAACTGAATTATTGATTTTAATGGTTTGTTAGTACAACTTTTGGAATTTTCAGCATATAAAATCACGTCTTCTAGAACATTACAATTTTATTTCTTTATTTTCAATCCTTATTCTTTGAGTTCTTTTCCCCATTACCACACTGGCTAAGTAAGACCTCTAATATAGTTATCCTTGTCTTGTCCCTGATCGGAGAGGAAGAGCTTTGAATATTTTACCAATAAGTATGTCTGAAATAGGTTTCTATTTCTAGCTTTTCTTAAAAAAATCATACATAGATACTGAGTTTTATCAAATGCTTTTTCTGCATCTACTGAGACGGTTTTTCTACTTTACTCAGATAATACGAAAATTATAAGTGATTTTCAAAGTAAAATCAAAATTGCATTTGAAAACAATCCAGCCTGGCCATTTTCTAACTCCCTTTTTGCATACTGCTGGGTTTGGCTTGCTAATAATGTGTAATTAAATTACTTGGTATTGTGTTATTAAATATTTGGTTGAATATTTACTGGTGATGCCTTCTGGAGCTACAGTTTTCTTTGTGAAAAGATTTTTATTTAATGATTTAATTTCTTTATTCAGACAGGGCAATTGAGATTTTCTATTTCTTATTTCAACACTGTTGTATTTTTCTAGAAATCTGTCCACTTCACCTAAATTTTTAAATTACATAAAATTATTCAAAATTAATCTTTTAAAAAAGTCTTTAGACTCTGCTATGATGTCCCCTTTTTCATTCCTAATATAGGTGATTTGGGCTTATTTTCCTTTTATTCTTGATCAGTCTTGCCAGGACTCATCTTTATTTTACTGATCTATTTCAGTGTTCTTTATAATGAGTCAACTTTGTTCATTTAATGCAAAATTTTTTTTCTATTTTATTAATGTCTACTTCATATTATTATTTCTTGATTAGGCTTAATTTCCTTTTCTTCTCTTCTTGAGAACAGTCTTCTTTTCCAGTATTTACATTTAAGCTATAAAGTTCCTTCTAAGAATGACTTTAGTCATTCTTTTATGATGTATCATTATTATTCAGTTCAAAATATGTCTAATTTTACTTTTTATATCTTCTTTGACCTAAGGATTACTTAGAAGTATATTGTTCCATTTCTAGGTAGCTGAGAGATCTAGTTGTCTTTCTGTTACAGACTTCTAAATTCCCCTGAGGACAGAAAATACACTGAATAATTTCTATCATTAGAAATATATTGGAATTTGCTTGATGGCCCAGCATGTGGTTAATTTTGGTAAAAATTTCACTTAAAAAATTTTGTATTCTGCACTAAGTGCAACGCATGTCAATTAGGTCATGGTGGTTAATCATGTTGTTCAAATCTGCTTCCAAGCTCATTCAAGTGTTGTTGGCAGGCCTCCGTTCCTCTCCAGCTGTTGGCAGAGACTTTTAGTTCCTCATCATGTGAGTCTTTCCATAGGCTGCCTGCATGGCATATGGCTTCACTCAGAGTGACTGATCCAAGAGAGAGCCAGAGAGCACTCCAGTATCTTTTACAAACTCAGAAACAACATACTATCACTTCTGCCATATTTTACTGGTCACACAGACCAACTCTGGTATGATGTAGATTACATAAGAGTGTGAATAACAGATGGCGATAACTTGGGAGCATCTGTGAGGTTGTCTACCACAGTGAACCTCTAGTACCCAATAAGTCACAGACCCTCCCATCAACATGCAAAATACACTCCACCCCCCACAAAGGCCCCCACTAGTCTCATCCCATTACAGCATCAACTCAAAGTTCAGAAACTTGTCATCTATATCTGACTAAGGTACAGATGAGGATCCTTGGGCATAGTTCCTTAAGTATCTCGAGTATAGTTCCTCTTGATCTATAGGCCTGTGAACTAAAAGATAAATACTGAAAGTTCCTTGGTTAGGGCTCACTTTTGCCTTGACATGAAAATGACTCTTCATAACATTTGCTTCTGTTTTCTGAGTCATCCTTTTTTTCATGAAAGTTAGCACATGTTTGCAGTTGAGTAAATTCTTAGTCTGATTCCTGCTTGTAGCAGTCTGCAAGGGCAAAGGCCTCTTTAATTTTATACTGTCTCTGCAGTCCAAGATGGCAGTGGTTCTTGAAAACACTGTGCGTCTCCAGTGGCTCTCACTGGAGTTCAACCCAGTAGGCAAAAGTCACAACCACAAATGTCCTCTAGCCAAGTCCTTTCTACCTTGGGTTTATACTGAGAAGGCTCAGGGACATTGCCCTAAAGCTTCTTAGAAGCCCTACTGTTCCTAGAAGCCACATATTGAAAGGTGGTATAAAGTATACCCTGAAATCCTTTAAAGGGCCCTTTTTTCTGAAGAGTATTGTGAGGCACCACCTTCAACGTTTCTGAGGTCTTAACAAAGAAATTTTACAGTCACAACCTTGGCTTCCACTTTAGACCATGCTTTCTTGACAGTACCTTGAGTTTGATCTTTGCTTGGAAATATTTCTTAGTTTTAGTGTTGTTTGTCATCTGGAGAGGCTAATTTTCAAAACTAGCAAGTCTTGGCTCTTTTTTATTTAACAGTCCTTTCTTTAGCTTCTCTTTTCTCATATCTGACTAAAGGCAGCACAAGAAGAAACCCAGCAGTACTTTCAACATTTTGGCAGATTGTTTAGTTCATAAACATATTTTTTATCTTTCAGTTTACTGCAGATTGACACGTTGTTAAACTTTCTGCCACCTTATAACAAAAATCACTGGGTTCCAATAAGATTTTCCTCACCTTCCTTTAAGATCTCACTGGCAGCCTTCTCAAAGTCTAAAATTCTACTACCAATTTATTCAAGGCACTTTATGCTTTCATTAATACTCTTAAAATTCTTACAGGTTATATCCACTGCCCAGTTCCAAAGCCACCACCACATCTCAAGTTTTTGTTACGGTTGCATGCAACTTCCAGGAACCAAAATCAGTATTAGCTACCTACTACTGCATAATAAATTACCCCAAGTTTATCAGCTTAACAAAGCAAACATTATCTCACATAGTTTCTGAGGGTCAAGAATCTGGAGCAGCTTAGCTGGGCTGTTCTGGCGTGGGGTCTCTCACGAGGTTGTTGTCAAGCTGTGGACTGGGACTTCAATTATCTGGAAGCTCAAATGAGACTGTAGGATTCACTTCCAAGCTCACTCACATCGCTGTTAGCAGGCCTCCATTCCTCTCTATTGGCCAGAGATCTCAATTCCTTAACATGTGAGCCCCTCCATAGGCTGCCTGAATGTGCAGTTGAATTTCCCAGACTGAGAAATGAGAGAGAGCAAGAGGGTGTGTGCACCCAAGATGTAAGCCAAGGTGTCTTTTATAATCTAATCTTTTCTTTTTAAATGAGGTACAACTGACATATAACATTACAGTAGTTTCAGGTGTATAACACAACTATTCAATATTTGTATATATGGTGAAATGATCACCACAGTAAGTCTAGTTAACATCCATCACCCTACATAGTTACACTTTTTTTTCCTGTAATGAGAACTTTTAAGATCTTCTAGAACTCTTAGCAATTTTCAAATATGCAATATATTTTTAACTATAGTCACCATGCTGTACAAATATATCCCCATAACTTATTTACTTTAAAACTGTAAGTTTATCCTTTTGACCTAAAACTTAATCTTGAAAGTGATATACTTTACCATGACTTCTGCTATATGTCACTGGCCACGAAGACCAGTACAATACCAAGACCCTGGTACAATGCAGATGGGGACTATCCAAGGCTGTGGATATGAGGAGGTGGAGATAATGGGGGTTGTCTTGGGGGCAACTATCTTAACTTATATACTAATATTGTTATGCACTTTAATTTTATACATATTTTCATCATCATAAGGAATTATTACTATTTTAAACAGCCCGCCTTAACATCTATTCACAGTATGTGCTTTTGTCAGTCAACATTTTTTCCTGTGTCTCCAAGATTCCGTACGGAGTAATTTTTCATTCTGAAGACTGTTTTGTATTTCCTTTAGTGCAAGTCTGCTGGTAACAAATCCTATCAATTTGTTTATCTGAAAACAGTTTTTGTCACCATTATTCTGAAGGATCCTTTCCTTGGTCATAGAATTCAAGGTTAGCAGTTATTTTCTTTCAGCATGTTGAAGATACACTATTATTTTCTTGGCATTCATTTCTCTTGAGAAATCACTTCGTTGTCTTACCCTTACTTTGAAGGTAATATATCTTTTTTTCTGACTACTATCAGGAATATTTTTGTTTCTCAACAGTTTTATTGTGTATGGTTTTGTTTGCATGTTTTTCAGCTTGGGATTCACAGCATTTCTTTAATGTGTAGCATGATATCTTTCACCATTTTTGGAAAATTCTCAGCTATTACTTCCAGTATTACTTCTACCCCATTCTGTCTTTCCTTTCCTTTGAGGAGTCCACTTAAATGTATGTTAAACTTATTCACTGTATTCCATGTGCCCGCCTGCTTTTTTCTTTATTTTCCATTCTTCGTGTCTTTAAGCTTTGGTCAATATATTTTCTATTGATGTTATCATTTAGTTTACACATTCTCTCCTTCTTTTTAGTCTAGTATTTCACTCAAATAATATGTCCTTAATACTTAATATTTTCATATTATTGTTCAGTTTTAGAATTATATTTGGTTCTTCTTTTCAACTATCTTTTATTTTTTTGAGCATAAGAAGCACAGGGTTTTAAGGTTTCTGTTTGATAATTCCATTATCTGGATTCCTCACGTGTCTGTTTCCATTACCTATAGTTTCTCTTGGATTTTGGCCCCATTGTACTTCCTCCTCATTTACCTGTTTTGTTTTTGTTTTAAATTGAACATCCTGACATTTTAAGTGAGACAGTTTAGTGATGCTTTGAGGTCCAGGAAGATGGTTAACTTCGTTTCTACATGACAGTAGTAGCATTACCAATTCCAGATTCCTCAATGCAATCAGAGATTAGTAAAATTCAAAGCTGGGCTTCAGACTCTAAAAGACCAGTCTATTCTTTTAAGTAACTTCCACTGGCATAAGAGTCTGTTCTTTGAGTTCACTGGCATCAGAAGCATAGCAAAAATGGAAATTCCCAGACTTACTGATTTAATTTTGGAGGAAGACACATTTTAATAAGTACTCTAGGTAATTTTATACACACTAAAGTTTGAAAATTATTTTACAAGTTGAGTGAATTCCAACTACCTTATTAAAAATAAATATATAGCCTCCTAACAGACTTCTTAAACTTTTTTTCTTTCTCCCTGTATGAAGTCTTCATGATTCTTTATCTTCTTTAACTTGCTTATCAGACACAGATTTCAAGAAATGCCAGTAAGCCCTCTTTCGAGAAGAAATGCCAATGGAGTTGTCAGTTGACCTGTTTACTATACTATATGATATGCTACATTTATTAAGAAAAAAAAGAGTATGTCATTAAGGTTGAATTAATACAGTTTAACACATTTGAAGATATTCCAGACATATTACAGATTTTCCTTTATCCCAGGAATGAAGGTCTTCTTCTACATAGTTTTACAGCTGAGTAGTTTATCCTTCAAATAGTCAAAACACTCAATTCTCCAGCAATTACAGATAAAAATGATAGGCCATTACATATATATATATATATAAATATATATAATTTATGGCTAGCATTCCTAGAAGATATGAATCTTAACTTTGAAATGGCTATAAGACTGAGTGAAATTAAGGAACAGAATTAAACTACACTAAACTAAATCAAAGGCACATTCACATTCTATTTAGAAAACGAAATTCAATTCTATACCTAAACCACAGATACACAAATACAAACTGTTAATATATTAACTTTGTAGCATCAGTTCCAAATAAATCCAAATATGGTTTGGTCTATCAGAGGTTTATACCCTTGTGTTACATAATTCAGCTTTTTAATCATTTTTATGTAGAAAAAAAATCAGATAAATAATTCTGCTCCATCCAAATACACTATCAAATACTTGTGTAAGGCTGACAGATCTACTTTAAGCAGCTGGTATTATTCTACTATGGTGATACTGATACTTTCATAAATGAATTTTTAGTTAACCAAAAAATAAAGAAAGTGGGTCATTTTTAATTTTTCTAGACTGTAACTGTAAAACTTAAAATAGGGATAAGAAAAATACCTGCATTTTCAAGTTTTAAGAAAATTGTATGCTGTAAAATATTTCTTCTATTTTTAGTTTCTTCATTATTTAAAAAAAAAATTTTTTTTTTAATCAGAAAAAAAAGTCAGAGTCAGGCTACTTAAGTATGTAAACTCATGTGGCTTTCTAAAAGACCCTGCACCTCTCTACCTCTGTCCTCATTTCCTCATCTATAAAATGGGGATAATACTTACCTCAGAGAATTTTTTATGAGGATTAAACTAGTTAATAACATATATGATGTGCTTACAACAGTAGCCAGCCTGTAGTAAACCCTCTATGTGTGTTAGTGTACAGTAACATTCTGATGGTCTTTTTCTCCAAGATAATCGAGGAGGCTTTATAAGTCATTGAAATTAACAAGAAAATGTGAACTAAGAAAAATATTTCTATTCAGTTATTCTTAATATGTACCTTCCGTGCTATTGGTTCCTGACCTTCCATCAATGTGTACCAGCTGACAAGTTTATTCCAGCCCTCAGTTGGCAACAGTATGTAATCCAATTCATCAATAAGATGCTCCTTAAGTGACTGGGCATCACCATCTACAAAAGGAAAAATAAACTCAATACATAAAAAGAAACAATACTACATATCTCTAAATACTTTGGTTGTACACATTAAAAATTACTTAAACTCATGGAGACTAATTCAGGTACTTAAATAATGAGTTTTGAAGAAAGCTCTGAAGAGGTTCACATCTAAGTCTACATATTCCAAAATAAACTGTTGCTTTACAAAGTTTCAATGTGTACCAGGCAACCAACAGTGTTTAAAAAAATAATTTTTCTTTTATTGGGCTCTTAAAAAAAATACTAAAGTGTAACTGTTAGCCAAAGGATCTGAATGAAGAGTGTTTCCCAAATATTTTAAGTATCAGAGATCCCTCACATGGTAATAGTGATCGTTCTAGCATTAGCTGATGAAGAAAATTCAGAAGCAATTCAATAACCTTTAACAATGATGCCAAAGCACATGGGCTGGGAACCATGATGGAAATCACAAAAGGGCATCTCATTACTCCAGAGGGCCTATGATCTAGATTCCTCCACAGATCTAAAGTAGAGGTAGTTGTTCAGATATGGTTCTAATTCTATGATCCATTTTCAAAATTCCAGTTGAACTAGAAATGTAGTATAGGACAGGCCAGAGATAGATATCTATTTTAGATCAAAAAATATATTCAAGGAAATTGAGTAACTTGCCCCAAATCATTCAGAAAATTGCAGGTACTATGAAAGGTATTATTATGGAAAACCCTTTTATCTCAGTTGACTTTCAGAAGAATATTATGAAGTAGATAGCTCCATTTTACTTAGTAAATAGATTCAGATATTGATTAACTTGCCCAAGTTCACATACAGAAAACTGTAGACATGTTTGTACTCAAACATGTATCTGTTTATGCTAATATCCATCTTCTTTCCACTATAACAGACTACTTTGAATTTAGGAAAAGAAAAAAAAGTTTAAAAATTAAGACTTCTATGCTATTCTCCACAATAATTCAAGATTTTGAGTAAATGATTTTATTATGTAACAGAATCCAAATAGTAATTTATATCTAGTGGATAAAATAAAATGATCAATTTTTGGATCATTTTTTTAGGGGGAGAACACCCCTAAACACAGAACCCCTAATTTTTGTTACTTTCGTGTTTATTGATGTAAAATTGATATACAACAAACTGCTGCAGATTTAAAGTGTAAAATTTGATAAGTTCTGACATATCACTACAAGTGTGAAACCATCATCACCAAAATGATGAACAGATCTATCAGTATCCCCCCACCACCAAAGGTTTCCCTGTAGCCCTTTTTTGTAATCTCTTCTTGTCCATCCAGGTCTACTGTCCTGTCCCCTGAAAACCATTTATCTGTATTTTGCAACTGTAGACCAATTTGCATTTTCTACATTATATAAAAAATAGTATGTACTGCTTTGTTTGGCTTCATTTATGCTGCATCATTATCTTGAAACCCATCCATGTTTTTATGTATCAATAGTTCATTCCTTTTAATTGCTGAGTAGGATTTCATTATATGGATATTCTATAATTTGTTTATCCATTCAGCTGTTGATGGGCATTTTGGATTGTTTCCAATTTTCTCTACTACAAATAACAGTGATGTGATCACTCATGTACAAGTTTTCATATGTAGAATGGTTGGTTCCTATGGTAAATGTATGTTTAGCTTTTTAAGAAATTGCAAGACTATTTCATTCCCAAAAACAATGTATGAAAGTTCTACTTGCTCCACATCCTTATCAATACTTGGTATGGGCTCATCTTTTAAATTTTAATCATTTTAACACATGTATAGTGGGACCTCATTGTGGTTTTAATCTTCATTTTTCTAATGACAATTGATGTTGAGTATATTTACACATGCTTTTTTTCCTTTAAATTTTTATTTATTTATTTTTGGCTGTGTGCGGGCTTTCTCTAGTTGTGGCGAGCCGGGGCTACTCTTCATTGTGTTGCGTGGGCTTCTCTTGTTGCGGAGCACGGGCTCTAGGTGTGCGGGCTTCAGTAGTTGTGGCACACAGGCTCAGCAGTTGCAGCTTGCGGGTTCTAGAGTGCAAGCTCAGTAGTTGTGGCGCACGGGTTTAGTTGCTCCGTGGCATGTGGGATCTTCCTGGACCAGGAATCGAACCCGTGTCCCCTGCATTGGCAGGCAGATTCTTATCCACTGCGCCACCAGGGAAGTCCCACATGTGCTTTTTGACAACACTATCTTCTTTGGTGAGGCATCTGTTCAAACCTTTTGTCTACTTTTTCCACTGGGCTTTATGGAATTCCTTATTCTGCATATAAATATTTTATCAGCTAGGTGATTTGCAAATATTTTCTCCCACATTGTGCTTTATCTTTTCATTCTCTGAACAGTGCCATTTGAAGCGTTTGTTAATGATGAAATACAAGCCATCAATTTTTTTCTTTTATCAATTGTGCTTTTTAAATTCATATTTAAGAAAACTTTGCCTAACACAATGTCACAAAATTTTTCTCCTTTTTTTTCATAGTTTTGGTTTTTACATATAGGTCTACAGTCTGTTTTGAGTTAATTTTGTATATGGTGCCAGGTATAGATCAAAGTTCACCTGTTTCTGGCAAATAGATACTTAATGCTCAACCAGCATTTGTTTAAAAGACTATCTTCTCTCCACTGAATTCCCCTTACAACTTTGTGTAAAATCAATTGGCCATATATATGTGTGGATCTACTTCTGGATTCTCTAATCTGTTCAATTGATTCTTACCTCACACCATATACAAATATTAACTTAAAATTGATCAAAGACATAAATATAACAGCCAAAAGTATAAAACTCTTAGAAAAAAACATAAGTTTTTTCTGATCTTGGATTAGGTGATGCTTTCTGACACCAAAATCACAAGCAACCAAAGGAAAAAAATAGATAAATTGGTCTTCATCAAAATTAATTTGCACTTTAGAGGCACCATCAAGAAAGTAAAAGACAATCCACAGATTAGGAGACAATTTTTGGAAATCATATGTCTGATAAGGGACTAGTATTCAGAATACATAAACAACTCTTAAAACATAATAGACAAATAACCCAATTAAAAAATGGGCACAGGATCTGAATAGACATTTCTCCAAAAAAGATATAAGCAGCACAGACAAGATACTTAACATCATTAATCACTAGGGAAATACAAATCAAAATAACAATAGGCACCACTTCATACCCATTAGGATGGCTATAATAAACAAACAGACAATGACAAGCGTTGGCAAGATGTGGCGAAATTGGTACCCTACTTGTTGCTGGTGGGAATGTAAAATGGTGCAACTATTTTGGAAAAGTCTAGCAATTCCTCAAATAGTTAAACACAGAGTTACTATATGACTTAGTAATCCCATGCCTAGGTATAGATCCATGAGAAATTAAAATATACATCTACACAAAAATTTGTACATGAATGTTCAGAGCAACATAATTCATAATAGCCAGAAAGTGAAAACAACCCAAATGTCCATCAATTGATGAATGGATAAATTAAATGTGGCATATCTCCATACAATGGAAAATTACTCATCCATAAAAAGAAATGAAGTACTGATTCATGCTACATGAAGACACTTTAAAAGTTTGTGCTAAGTGAAAGAGGTCAAACAGTAAGGCCACATATTGTATGATTCCATTTAGATGAAATGTCCCTAAAAGGCGAATCCATAGCGACAGAAGTATATTAGTGATTGCTTATGGCTGGGTCTTGAGTGGGGATGGAGAGTAACTGCTAATGGATACGAAGTTTCTTTCTGTGGTGACGAAAATTTTGTGGAATTAGACAGTGGTGATGGTTGTTAAAACTTTGTGAATATACCAAAAAACACTGAATCATAGAATTTAAAAGGATGAATTCTATGGTATGTAAATTGTCTCATTTTTAAATGAGATAGAAAAAAACCTACTAGGAATGTGATTTGGAATTGTGTTGAATCTGTAGATTGAGTGGGGGAATTTAACAATATTGAGTTTTCTGATCCGCTAACATAATTTCTGTCTTTATTTAGGTTTTAATTTATCTCAGCAATGTCTTATAGTTTTTAGTTTACATGTCTTGCACATGTTATCAGACTTATCTGTATTTTATATTTTTGGTGCCACTATAAAATGTACTTTTAAAATTTCAATTCATGTTAGTTCATTTTTAGTGTACAAAAATGCAATTGGTTTTTGAATAATGATCTTGTATCCTACAGGCTAATCTCATTTATTAGTTCTAGAAGTTTTCTTTTTGTAGATTCCATTAAATTTTCTACATAGACATAGGTGTATGTGAATAAAGGAAGATTTATTACTTCTTCCGATACAAGCTGTATGCCTTTTATCTCTTCTTCTTGCCTTATTACATTGCCTAGGACCTCCAGTACAATCTTGGCTTGAAGAGCTGAGAGTAGACATCCTTGCTTTTTCCTGATTTTAGAGGGAGAGCACTCAGTCTTTCACTGTTGAGTATGTCTTCTGTAGGTTTTCCATAGATGTCCATTATGAGGTTGAGGAAGTTTCCTTGTATTTTACTCTTTTGTTTTATATGATATATTATCTTTGTAATATTTATTTCTCTATTTATACTTAATGTTTATTTCTATATATATCCTCTTTATTGTTGGACTTGATTTACTAAAATTTTGTTAATAATTGATGCATCTATGTTCATGAAGGATAATGGTCTAGAATTTTTTCTCTTGAAATGTCTCTGCCAGATTTTGGTATCAAGGTAATGACGGTTTCATAGTATGAACTGGGACGTATTCTCTCCCACTTTTCTAAAAGAGCTTTTGTTATTCAGGGCTATTCAGAGAATCCATTCTTTTGGAATGAGCTTTGGTAGTTTTCATCTTTCAAGGAATTTGTCTTTTTCACCTAATTTGTTGAATTTAATGGCATAAAGTTCATAATATTCTTTTATTCTCCTTTTGCTGTTTGTAGATTTCTGTATTGATGTTACCTCTCTTGTTCCTGATATCGGTAGTTGTGTCTTTTCCTTTTCTGGTGATCAAACTAGGTATTTATAAATTTTATTATCTTCACAAAGAACCAGTTTTTGGTTTCATTGATTTTCTCTATTTTTCTATTTCCTCTTTAATTTCTGTTCTGAACTTATTAGTAGTTCCTTTCTTCTGCTTGATTTAGGTTTAATTTGGTCTTACTTTTAGTTTGAGTCAGAAACCAAGGTCAAAGATTTCAGACCTTTCTTTTCTTTATAGATGTTAAGGGCTATAAATTACCCCCCACATACTATTTAGCTACCTTCCACAAATTTTGGTATGTTTTGTTTTCACTTTCATTTAGTTAAAAATACTTGCTAATATCCCCTTTGAGTTCTTTTTGACCCATGGCTTATGCAGAAGTATGTTAGTCTCCAAACATCTGAAGATGTTCCAACTGTTTGTTATTAACTTCTTATTTATTCCACTGTAGTAAGAAAACATATTTCATATGATTTAAATCCTTCTAACTTTATTGAGACAGGTTTTATGGCCCAGAATATAGTCTATCTAAATGTTTCATGTGCACACCTAAAAAAAATTTTCGTTCTGCTGTTATTCAGTGGAATATTCTATGTCAATTAGGACAGGTAGGTTGATTTATTTCATTACTACTTTTCTGTCTACACGTTTTCTATCATTTATGGAGAGAAGAATATTGAAATATCCATTATATAATTGTGGATATTTTTCTATTTCTCCTTGCAGTTCTATCAGTTTTTGCTTCACATGTTTTCAAGTTATGCCATTAGCTGGGTATATATTTAGGATTATTATGTTTTCTTAACAAATTGTCCTGGCCCATTTATGATCATGAAATGAACTTTTATCCCTAGTAATGTTCTCTGTTCTAAAACTTAACGTCTGATATTAATATGGCCATTCCAGCTTTCTTTTGATAAGTGTTAGTATGTGTATTAGTTTTCTATTGCTACATAACAAATAACCATAGTAGTTTAAAGCAACACCCATTTATTATCTCACAGTTCTATGGGTCAGAAGTTCAGATGGGCTCAACTGGGTTTTCTACTTAGGGTCTTACAAGGAAGAAATCAAGATGTCACCAGGCTGGTCTCCTATCTGAAGGCTCTGGGGAAGAATCTACTTCGAAGTCCATTCAGACTGCTAGCAGAATTCAGTTCCTCGTGGCTACAGGTATGAGGTCCCTGTTTCCTTGCTAGCTGTGGGCCCAATGACTCTCTTTGTTCCTAGAGGATGCCTGTCTTCCTTCTCACGTAGTCCCCTCCATTTTCAAACCAGCAATGAGTCCTTCTCATGCTTTGAATCCTGACTTCTACAGCTACCAGCCAGAGAAAACTCTGCTTTTAAAGGGCATGCACGATTAGATAAAGCTCACTGGGATAATCTCCCTTCTGTCATATAATATAAGTAATCACAGGAATGATATTCTATTCTCAGGTTCCACTCATACTCAAAAAGGAGATGATTATATAACAGGAGGGTCACTGGAAGTCAGTCTTACAATTTTTCAATCTCTTAATCTATTTATATCTTTATATTTAAAGTGGGTTTCTAGTAGACAGTATACAGTTGGGTCTTTTTTTTTTAATCCAATCTTACAGTCTCTACTTCAAATTGGGATATTTACATTAAATATGACTGTTCATAGAGCTGGGTTTAAATCTACCATCTTACTATTCGTTTTGTATCTGTTTCATATGTTCTTCGTTCTTTTCCACTTAAAAAAAATTTTTTTAAACATTGTTATTTCTCCTTAGTATGCATTGTATTTTTCTGCTTCTTTGCATTCCAGGTAATATTTGGTTGTATCCAAGATATTATAAATTTTATCTTGTTGGATGCTGGATATTTTTGTATTCCTACAAATACTCTTGTGTTCTGTTCTGAGATGCAGTTAAGTTACTTGGAAATAGTTTGATACTTTCAATTTAGAAGGATAAATTTTGCCCTTCTATAGAGGCAAACCCATTCTCTGCAGTCTACCCCGAGATTTATAAGGTTCTCCACTCTGGCTACTGTGAACACATTATTCCTGGTCCTTTATGAGTGAAACCGAGGGTACTATCAGTTAGATCCATTAAATTATAACTGTAATCTGCCTTTACTGATCAAGCACACTTTAACTGTTTTTATAAAAACTTGCATGTCCTCCAAGCTTCTCATAGCCTAAACAATAAGATATTTGCCTGAGTTGTTTTTCAGGAACTTGAAATCAGCTGTGTTCAGTTCTAGGTGGAGCTAAGACTGGTTAAGACCACCGACTGTCCAACTGGGCTGTGTGAGAGTCCGCTTGGTGACTTTTGACATGAGAGGGCCAAAAACTCCACCCTCAGCACCTGCTAACGCCTCCATTTTCTGAACATGCGTCCCACAGAGAAGCAAGTAGCTTAGTTGCACCTGCACAGAACGACTATTACCTCACTCTTTCCTTATCACCAATTACCTTTTCCCACGCTCCCCACACCTCAGACCACCCTGCTTCTTTGTTCCCATAAATACCCTGAGCCTCTTGCCATCAGGGAGGCAGATTTGAGATTTGTTCTCCCGACTCCTCACTTGGTTGCCTTATGAATAAACCCTTTCTCTGCTGCAAACCTTGGTATCTCAGAATTTGGCTTGCTGTGCATCTGGCAAATGAACCTGATTTGGTAACATGAACCTAAACGACTGTTCCTTCAAATTCTTTTGGATGGTTCTTTCCTTGGCCTTGGGTAGCTTCCTCACATACATGCACTGGTCAACAGTCAGCTCTAGACTTATAAGAGAGCTTCTATAGATCTCTAGGTCTCTCTCTCTCCTTGTGTGCTGCTCATTCCTCTCTGGTACTCTGCCCTGAGAACTCTGGCTGCCTTGGTCTCCCTGGACTCCAAACTCTTTCTTCAACTAAGGGAGGTTGCCAGGCTTTGCGTGGGTTTCTCATTCTGTGCCGTGTCTTGGAAACTCTCTCAGTGCAGTAAGCTGAGGAAATCATAGGGCTCACTTCATTCGTTTCATACCTCTCAAGGATCACTGTTCTTTGCTGCCTTATGTCCAATGTTTTGAGAACCACTGTTTCATGTTTTTTGTCAGGGTTTTAGTTCATTCAAGTGGAAGGATAAGTCTAGTCCCTGTTATTCCATCCTGGCCAGAAATGGAAGTTCTGGTACTTATGTTTTATTCTCTTTAAATGTTATACGAGTTTTAGAAGAGCTGGCAAGTAGTAAAGGTTGTAGAAGATTAATGCAAAAATCCAAGAATGTAACCATATACCACTGATCCCCAACTTAAAGAAAAAAGTCATGTGCCCATTAGCAACATAATACACAATACAGCATTTCCCCCAAACAATAAGATAGTGCTTTCTAATTTACATTCTAGGTTTAAACGATAATAAACCCTTATTACATCAGAAATGACAAACAGAATTTGTCATGATACAGAATATAACTAATTATAACACAATAATCTGAATTCATTAGGTCAAATCTATAATACAGTCGGCCCTCTGTATCCATGGGTCCTGTATCTGCAGATTCAACCAACCCTGGACAGAAAATATTTGAGGGAAAAAAAAAATTTCAGAAAGTTCCAAAAAGAAAAACTTGAATTTTCCGTGTACCAGCAACTATTTGCATAGAATTTATATTTTATTAGGTACTATAGATAACCTACAAATGATTTAAAGTATATGGGAGGATACATAGATCATATGCAAATATTATGCCATTTTATATAAGGGGCTTGAGCATCCATAGATTTTCGTATCTGAAAGAGGTCTTGGAACCAATCCCCGCATGGACACTGGGGGGTGACTACACAAAGAAATTTCTAATTTACCAATTTATTTACATTAACATTTTCCATATTACTATAACATACTGAAACGAACACATTTACAACCTGACTGAAAGAAGGAAATAATACCTTTAAGAAGCCCAGAGTTATCAATGGGTCCAGGATATACATTTTGATCTCCCATCTGGTATTTGTCCCAACTGTCAAATCCAACATATTTTTTCCACTGTTTGAACCAGCGACTATCGACTAGGTACCTAAAAAAGAAGAGAAATCGGTAAAGGAAAATACCAGGAACTACAAGAATAGCAGAAAAATCTGTCTATTTTTTATATTTCATTTTATATCAAAGTACATGTCTACTTCAAAGGATTACTGAGAATAACTATAATGTCACAGTAGTAGAACAAAAATATTTCTCTTGTGTAAAGTATTATTTCTATTGTTCTGTAAAGTATCTACTAAAGACAACTATTAACATATACATTAAAAAAAATCCTTAACAGCATTTTAAAAAAACGCAATAGCTATTCAACAGAATATTTACCAATTGAACAAAAATTCAAATGGTAATTATAAGAATCAGTCAAAATAAAATTTTAAATGCAACATGGTAAAATATAAATATGGAAAATGGTTCTTTTGCAAAAAACTTACAGTATGTTAATTTTATATATTTAACTATCTTTTATGGGGTAAGGAAAGCAATTATTAAAGGTTTGCAAGATTGATTTTAGTAATTATAATCAAAGCTTTAAAAATAATTAGCTTCTTTACCAACAAAAGTTAATAACAACGATACTGTCTCCAATTGTTTCTCATACATTAGTAAAATCTGCTGGGGCAAGCAGGACTGGTTTTTAATTGATTTCAAAAGTGTGATACCAAGCACTATAATAAGCATTACTGAAACTATATTCATCTTACTTTCAAATACCTAAATTAGTTTCTCCTCAGATGACCAGTGACAGAAAAAGTAAAATAATGGTTCTCTAGCAAAGAAAGCATAAAAAATTATAAATCTAAAAAACTTTACATTGATTTATATCTACTATGCTTTGCCACTGGTTCATAATTATTTTAAATTCTTTTCCAGAAACACTTGCCCCACACTTAACCAGGTTCAATCACAAACAAAAGCAAAAGTAAAGATTAATAAGATGTTTAAAGCCCACATGCATAACCAAGTTTTTTAGACGAACATCATTCTAATATTTCTGTGCTTATAGCACTATACATACAGCACTATAGGAATGAAACGCTACAGTTATGTTTGAAAATACCTGAAGCAAAGGCACCAACATAGCAAAACCCCACAATTCTTAAATAATATTCATCAACAGTTTAATTCCCTAAAAGTGGGTAAGGCAGAATTATCCATACATGAGTATTCCAAACCCACTATCAGGGTTACACAATGGAAAGCCCCCAAATTGTAGATTTTGATATTTATGAGAAAATAAGAGTTGAAAAACTAAGTTTTAAGAAAACCGTTTCTAAGATAAATAAAATAGATTAGACTAGAGATGACTTTATATGTTAAAATGATAACAAAGAAAATTATACTTAATTGTATATCACCCACTAAAATTTTTTTAGACTCTTTCTCCCTTGCAATTTAAACAAGATATTCAGACATCTCATTTGCTTTCTTTGCAAATAAATGTCATACTAAGCGATCTTTCCCCTATTCCATTCATCTATTTTTCTATCATTGTGCCAATTTAATTGTCTTAATTACTTTTATATTGGTATCACTCAGGGCACGTTCCCCCAGCTTCTTCTTGTTGCAAACTGTCTTAACTATCTTTGGCCATTTGCTATTCCATACGAATTTTAGAATCAGTTAGTCAAGTTCCACAAAAAACCCTATTAAGATTTTGATTGGAATTGTGCTGAACTTATAGATTAACAATAATACTATAAAATGTCATTTATAAAACTTACATTAAAAACTATTTGTGGAATACTATCAAAATTCTATTTATATTTACTTAAAAGATATTTCTAAAAGATGACGTTTTAGCTCTCAAAGTATTTAATAAAATCTTTAGTTTTAGTGCAGGGTTGCACTGGGCAGAATTCATCTGCTGCCATAACATTTCTAGTTCAACTTTCTTTCCTAGATCTTGAACTGAGTGCTTTCTGTACAATGAAACCATTATGACAGAAAACCCTCCCAAGTGATGAAAATTCAGCTGTTTTTAACACTACCTTCAATTGAAAATGGCCATCATATTTCTATTACAGGCACCTATAACTTACTTGTAGAATGTTGTGGTAATGAAACATGAGGGAAGTAGAAAAAACAGGAGCGTCAATTACTGAAATAATGTGTAGTTATAGGTGCACCCTTGAAATTAGATGAAGTGGACAAATAAATGAAAAAAAATTTATTTCAAGACATTTACATGGATTTGTTGTACTGTAAAAACTCTAATCGTAATCTATTAAGAATCTGCCCAAAACACAAGCTTCCTTAATTTTAACTCATAAAAGACTAGAACAAAATCAATAGCTCACCAAGATTACAAATAAGTGAACAAGGACTTGAATTTATTTTACATTCTCAACAGCACTCTTAATCCTTGATATGCTATTAGGGTCCAGATGCACCCAACTTTAGCTTCTGAGTTTCTTTTTTGAATAGTTATAACTATTTATAAAGATTAATACTTCCTGGCTTTTATTCTTGAAATATCAATCTTTACAAATAGTTATAACTGATTTTAACATTAAGTCTAAAATGCTTAACATTGCCTAATAGGTCTTGCATGATCTGATCTGCTCCTACTTACCTCTCGAGTCTTAACTGGTACCATTTTTCTTTGTGCTGAGATCTAGTTCCTGAGCACACTTTTTTTCTGCCTCATGGCTCCTTCTGCCTCAAATATTCTCCTACTGCTCTCAACACCTAGTTAACTCTTATCATCTTTCAGATAGTTTAACCATCACTTTCTCAGGGAATCCTTCCAAAAGCTTCTCCCCATTTCCTCTTAGTTTGGAAAAGGAAAAACAAGATGGCAATCTCAGTCTACTAGATCTCAAGACTCTTTATTAACTTACAGGGATTACTTTTAATAATAACAAAATAACTAACATTTGAGCTTTACTCTTGGGCCAGGCACATACTTCTAAGCACTTTAATATATTGGCTCATTTACTCCGTTAACTACCCAATGAGGTAGGCACCATTATAATTTCATAGGCACACAGAAATTAACTTGCCCAAGGTTACAAAGTTAGTGCCAGACCTGTGATTAAGAAAATGTGTTATTAGCATAGGGAGAAGCGGAAAGACCAATGAAAATAGCACAAAGAAAGAAGAACCAGGCTCAAATATATGTGGAACTATGCTGCATGCTAAAATCATTACAAACCAGTGTAGAAAGATCTGGCTATATATACGGGAAAAATTAATTAAGAGCTCTATACCTCACATATGTAGTCAGTTCTATTCGAAAAAGCTTCTTACGAAAGCCTGAATGTGTTCAACATGATTGATACATAAGGGAATAGTAACACAAATTCAGTGCATGCTTAAGCACTACTTCACCCATAAGCAGTGCGAGGACTAGGGTGAGGCAAGTGAGATGCCTAAGGACCCTAACAGGGAGTGCTTCCTTAAATTTTACACCCTAGGTGCCTTGCTTGTCTCACCCTAGTCCTAACTGAAACAAACACTAGATATATGTGGAAAATTTCCCAGGTACACTGAGCTGCACAGGTATGCACAAAACATACATTTTAAACATCTACCTACATTCACCATGTGTGTTATGAACCACACTCTCCACATCTGGTGTTACAACTTCTTGGCAGATTTCTGATAACCCTCCTTCTACCATTTCACAATCCCACTTCAAGCAAATCTCATCTTTTTCAAAATAAAAATACCATATTTACTGCAGTATTAATGTATTTCTTAACCATTTAACATGTGTAAAACCATGCTACCATTTTTATTAAGTATCTTTTTAAAAAAAAAATTTAGTGAAATTTTTCACTAAAACTGAAAAATTTTTTAAAGCTCTGTGCCCCAACCCTATTCTTCCCGTATGCCCTGTGGTTTTTATTGCATGATTTTGCATATAGCACAGTGATTTTTAGGTACACATGCTGCATTACAGCAGAAACTGTACAAAAATAAATTGTAGTTGGATTAAAAACATAAATGTGAAAGCAAAAATATAATTTTTTAAAAGATACAGGAGAAAATCTTCGTTACTTCAGAATATAGGAAGAGTTAAGACAAAAACCAAACAATCTTAAAGGTAAAAGTTGATAAAATTGCGAGGCTAAAATGAAAAGCTTCTGTTCAACAAAGGCACCAAGTAAAGAAAGATATAGATTGGGAAAGATACTTATACTGCCTATAACCAACAAAGGATTAGAACATGAAAAACTCCTTTAAATTAATTTAAAAAAAAAAAGAATGAAAAAAAAGGGCAATTCACAGAACATCAGAATGGCCTCTACACATATGAGATGTTCAATCTCATTAGCAATGTGAAAAATACAAATTAACACCATACCACATCATTCTCATGAAATTGGTAAACACACAAGCACATGCACATGTGTCAATAATATTAAGTGTGGAGAAGATGTGTAGTAACTGCAACTCATAAACTACCAACTGGGGTATAAACTAGAATCCTCATTTTGGAGAGTAATTTGGCAATATTTATTAAAGATGAAGATGTGCATACCATAGAATCATGTATTGCCATTGCTAAGTTTTACCCTACAGAAACTCTTGCACATATTTACAAGAATACAACTGAAGAATACATAACGCAGCATAATTTGCAAATGGAAAATTGGAAACAAAAACCAAAACCAATATTCATTATTCCTACCAAGAAATACTACCCAAAAACTAAAATGAAAAATACTACATGTATTAACATGGATAAATCTCAAAACTGCAATGCTGAATTAAAAAATACAAGCTGCAAAAGGCTACATGTAATATAACACAAACATATTAAGATAACATAGATATGCACACACAGTACAACTATATAAAAATTTTAAGCATGCCACAAATAATATTATCCATAGATCCACGCATATATATTAAAAATATAAGTAAAGAGAATAATAATCAGTTTGTGGATGGTGGCTCCCTCTGGCAAGGGAGGGAAGGGGTTAGGATTAGGCAAACATGTACAGGGAGATTCAACTGTATCTGTAATGTTTTATTTTTTTAAACTAAGAAAAGTGTACACAGGTGTTTTGTTACAGTTTTCTTTGTATTGTTTTCTGAAATATTTAATAGGACTAATATGTTTTCTATTTAATATACAATAGTTTATATATATCTTCATATACATACACAAAATGAAATGGAGTCAAATGTACAGACTACAAATAATGTTGCAGTCAACAAAGCTGATAGATTCAGCAAACGAAAAGAAATTTCAAGCATAAAAATAGGATAAAAAATATGTACAGCAAAATGTATAAAATGCATAGCTTTAGTTTTATTTTTTAAAGAAATTTATAATTTTCTATTACCTCATATTTATCTTTTATATTTTATATTACCTCTTCCAAATCCAACAGATGAATTTGCATTAGATTTGAACAAAAAACTTACATAAGCTTTGAAGAATTTTCTTTAGAAAAACATGATTTATTTGATTATTTCCAAATTGATCAAATTATGCTTCTGATATATAGTAATGTATTCATTTTCAAGAACTATTTCCTTTTGGTAACTAACGCCTAGTAAGTAAGCCAGAAAAGTAAAAATGACTGGTTGACATCTCATAAGAAAGGAAAAGCACAAAGTACAGAAAGTAGAGATTATTACCTTTGATATTTGGGAAGATAATATAAGCAAAACAATCAATCAAAAAATCCTAAAACTGACAGAAATACTGATTTTGAGCTGATCAAGCTTTAGTATCAAATATTACATTAAACTATAGACTTGCAACCATCTAAAATTCAAGTAAATACTAATGTGCAAACATCTAGATAGCCCAGAGTAGTTATTAATCACTTTACAATAAACAGACTAAGTTTCTAAACAAAGGAGTCTATACCTTAGAGATGAAACTAAAGGTGAAATATTTCTGAATAATATTGAGCCATCTGACTGTTCCCATATAAAAAGCTATGAAGCAAATGTACCAAAATATGCTCAAGATCATTTTACTTTTGACTGAGGCCTCTGGCTGTGGCTTAATCACTGTTATTCCCCTCTGTTTCAGTGGATTACAAGGGATTTTATGACAATGCCTCACACTAGGTCACGACCGATGATTCTCAAACACTAGAACATCAATATGAAAATATTTTGATCATGTTATTATCTGAGTTCAAAAATTACTAAAGAAAATTTCATGGAGATTAAAGATCTATGGTCTTCAATCAATATCTCAAGTCCTTTAAAGATGACCCACAATCCTCCAGCATGTCTCCAGTTTAGCCTTCTCTATTTCCAATAATTTGCCAGTCTCATTAAGTCTCTAGCCCATTAGGCTGAATAGACAGCCTTGCTGCTTACTTTTCAACGAAGTAAAAGCCCCAATTTTCTTACTCTTTTGTTCCACACCTTTATCATACCCGATTCCCTTATATATTGTGGAGGATATAACCCTCCTTAAATCCAAGGCTAATAATTTTTGTTCCTAGTCTTTGGATCTAATTTCCTTCTGCCTCCTTGGAGACTTAGTCATTAACAGCCCCTATCCCCTTGTTTCTTCCTGTATCTTTTCTCTCTTTTTTCAACTTAGCATATAAGAGGGGCCAACTCTTTTCCCCATTCCCCCCATATTACCTCCCAACTCACATATTCATTTCCTCTTCTATCTACCCCCATTTTTTTGACTTGTCCCTGCAGCCAAGCTTTCCTCAACCCTCACTTGCTCTTCAACCTAGCACAACAGATCTTCCTACCTCAATGGGCTCTCAAAAAGGTTCTCACTAAGTTACCAACGGCCACCCTAACAAATCCAAAGGATCCATAATTTTATTACCATATCAATGCTTTTAAAAATAATCTGTGATTCTACCTTTTTGGATGGGAGAAATATATATATATAATATTATATATTATATCTAATAATATAATATTGTATTAATATGATAACAGTATATATTACATATAATTATATATACATATGTAACTTAACAACATTCTCTTCCTCTGTTTAAATGTTAGTATTCCACAGAGCTGCTCTCAAATTTCTTCTTCTCTCACTGTTAATACTCTCAGTGATATTGTAACTCATACCAACGATTCCAAAATTTGCATTCCGAGGCCAGTCCTCAAGTTCTTTTTTACTCATGAACAAAATAAGTATTTTCAAAGTGGGCGTACCTTTTGGTAAATGTTAGATCTTTGCCTATCAGGAACTTAGCAGAAAAGCACACCCAATAGCAATTTGTTTTCATGATTATTTTTGCTTATAAATTTT
Source organism: Balaenoptera musculus (assembly GCF_009873245.2). Lineage (NCBI taxonomy): Eukaryota > Metazoa > Chordata > Mammalia > Artiodactyla > Balaenopteridae > Balaenoptera > Balaenoptera musculus. The sequence continues at coordinate 49,972,418 of NC_045794.1, read as the reverse complement.
CTTATCTCCTGAAATGAGACTTAAGTAGATGTGAATTCTAAATTTACTGTAGAAAAAGTACTAGACCAGAGTTCTCTTTCTGACATTACTTGTTGTGAGGTCTTAGAGAAGTTACTCAATGCTAAACCTTTAGATTGTTCATCTTAGAAATGGAAATACATTCATTCAAAAAATATTTATTGGAGGTCTACTACATATATGCTATTCCGTATGCATTAGGTGTTAGCAAAATAGCCAAGAGCCCTATGTTCAGGGAATTCAGAGTCTAGTGGAGGAAAGAGACAGTAAATAATTAAGACGTAGTAAAATACTGTAGTAAGTGCTGTGATGCACAGGGAGCTATGAAAGCATAATAAAGGGGTCCCTATTTAGAATAAAGGAAAGCCTTTTTGAAAAAATAATATTTTAGCATATGGACAGGAGTTATTTCACGAAGAATAAGATAAAAAGCTATCTAGACTGAAGGAACAGCACGTGCTAGGGCCAGAACAACTTCGGGAGTTAGGTATGCTGGAGGAGCTGACTAAATGCAGTTGGAGTTTATGACAAAGGGAGAAGAGATGCTAGATAAGGTAGGCTGGGGCCAGACTACATAGAACCTTTAAGGTAATTAAAGATTTTATCCTAAATGCAACAAAAGCCAATGAAAAATATTTAGAAGAGATATGATCTGATTTACATTTCATGATGACCACTGGCAGTATCTCACAGGATTGTTGGGAGGTTCAAATACTCATGAAATGTTTAATAAATCAAAAACGTACATAAAGTTATGAGTACTTCAATTGTATGGTGCTAAATATTCTAATGGCATCAAGAAAGACAATTTGTACTGTGGTCTGGACAGAATAATCTTCAATGGCTCCAGAGAAGCAGGGTCAATTTTAGGACCCAAAATAAATCTGAGTCAATTTTAAGACAGTCCTCAAATGCAGAAAAGCTACTGTAAGAACTAAAAAAGCCAGGTTGTAGGTTTTTTGTTGTTGTTTGGTTGTTTTGGGGGGATGGTAGTGGGGAAAGATAGGAGAGTCTCAAAAGTTTAGTGTTTTTATACACACTAGAAGCAAATATAAGAAAGATATAAAGGGACAAATAAATGACAGAAATAGTCCTAAATACAAGGACACTTAAAAGCAGTACAGGGAAATGGGGAAATCCCAAAAGCTGGATTTAGAAAACCACAGAGCTAGTGAATGTATAGTTGTTTTTTTTTTTTTTGATTAGTACATGTTTATGCTGACAACTTTCAGATAAGCAGTTCCTTCTTAATTGCCTAATACTGACATAAATATGACGTTTATTTTTTCTAAAAAATCCTACCTTTTTCTCCTCAAAGTAGACATAATACTGTCACTCTTTTACAACTAAGAAGATACACAAAAATTTCAGCCTAATCCAATGTAGCACACTTAATCTGAGAACAACATGTGTAACTATTGTGCGTAGAATTAACAGCATAAACAATTTTGGATATTAATTCACTCTATGACTAATCCTCTCATTTAATAAAATACTGTTTAAATTACATGAGTTGCAATAGCATGAACCATTTTTAATACTAAAAGAGATATTAATAGTATCTAGTATTTTATTTATTTGTTTTTTTGATGTGGACCATTTTTAAAGTCGCTATTGAATTTGTTACAATATTGCTTCTGTTTTGTTTTGGGTTTTGGCCACAAGGCATGTGGGATCTTAGCTCCCTGACCAGGGAACGAACCCGCATCCCCTGCATTGGAAGGCAAAGTCTTAACCACTGGACCGCCAGGGAAGTCCCGTATGTAGTATTTTAAATCGTTATAAACTAGATATTTCACTGAATTTTTTTAAGTACCACAAACTAAAACTCATCAGTAAAACATAACCAAAGAAAGCTATGAAGTTCTTTCAAATAAACCATCAAATAAACCAAATAATCATCCCTTTATATCTTAATTTTTAGATCTGAAGCGTCTCCAACCTATTTTCTGCTCTGCACATTAAATTCATCAGTTGGCAAGAGCTAATTTTTATGACCTCTTTTTACATCTAAACTAAGAGACAAATAAAGAACTCAGGAAGGAGGCCAAGTAAGATTGGGAAAGTGAAAAGAAAACCCACAGAATCAGGGAAAATTCTGCAAATCATCTATCTGATAAGGAATTTGTATCCAGAATACATAAAGAACTCTTAAAACTCAATAATAAAGAACGAAATAACCAAATTGGAAAATAGGCAAAGGATCTAGACAGACATTTTGCCAGATATACAAAGGGTCATTAAGCATATATGAAAAGATGTGCAACATCATTAGCCACTATGAAAATTGAAATCAAAACCCCAATAAGATACCACTTCACATCCACCAAGATGGCTATAATCAAAAAGACAGGCAACAACAAGCACTTCAAGGATGTGGAGAAACTGGAGCCCTCATACACTGCTGGTGGCAATGGAAAATGGTGCAACTGGTTTGGAAAAGAGTCTATCAGTTCTTAAAAAGCAAACATAGAGACTTGGCAATTCCATTCCTAGGTATACACCCAAGAGAAATGAAAACTTATGTCTTGACAAAAACTTGCACACAGATGTTCATAGCAGGATTATTTGTAACAGTCAAAAATTGTGAACAACCCAAATGTCCATCAACCGATGAAGGAATAATTGAATGTGGTATATCTATACAATGGAACATTTTTTGGAAATAAAAAGAAATGAAGTACTGATACACACAACAAAATGGATGAACCTAAAAAACATGTTAAGTGAATGAAGCCAGGCACAAAAATCACATATATGATTCTATTTACATGAAATATCCAGAAGGCAAATATATAGAACAAGAAATTAGATTAGTAGCTGCCAAAAACAGGGAGATTTGGGTAGAAAAGGGGGCAGGGGAGACTGCTAATAAGTATGAGGTTTCTTTTAGGGATGATAAAAATATTCCAAAATTGATTGTGATGATGGTTGCACAACTTTGTGGACATACCCAAATCCAGTGACTTGTACACATCAAGTGGGCAAATTGTATGATATGTGAATTATATCATTATAAAGCTCTTGTATTTAAAAAAAGAAAAAAAAGGAGAGTGAAAGGGCCATAGATCTGGATGGAATTATTACGGATGACTTTACAGAGATTGGTTTTGAAGAAAGTGAAAGTCAGGGCTTAGTAAAATGTACTGGAAATAATATGAATGATGTGTAAAGTCCTATAAGGTAGGAACACGTAAAGACTTTGCAGGAAACGGGAACCACCATCTGTATCAAAGAGCTATATTAGTTAGAAATGAGACTGCTACGACTAGAATGCTAAACCAGAAAGACCTAGAAAATTCTAGAGGTTCCTCACATGGATAACTAGATGAATGTGGTGTTTTACTAATATGACAAAGCTGTCACTTCTTGATTCTAATACTTTCAAGTATTCATCCCTCAAAAAATTGCTTCCATAAATGGCTATGGCTTATCACTCATAGGCAGGCAGTACAGTTTAAAATGCAGGCTTTAGAGTTGACTGCCTAGGTCAGAATCTCCGCTCTACCACTGACTGAGTCTATTACCACGTGCACTTAACTCTGTACCTCAGTTTCTGAATCTGTAAAATGAGAACACTATCACTTATTTCATACATGCAAAAAGCTCTTAACCTTATAAAAGAGTGGTAATATTTGTAATCATAGCCACAACTACACGGTACATATAAATACTTAGCTACATCTCTCCTGAGAATCAAAAGTTTCTTCTGCTTGATATCCAAAGTTATGAAAAAACATTTTCCATCTATATCAAAGATAAATCTCTTGATTAAACTGTTAAACTTTGTCAAGCTGTTATATTGCTAAATAATATAAAGCAACCCAAATTATCAGGTCTCTTTAACCATGATCATTTAACCCGTATCATTCTTTTTTTCGTTCTTCCAGTTTTATTGAGATATAATTGACATACAGCACTATATGAGTTTAAGGTGTACAGCATAATGATTTCACTTACATGCATCATGAAATGATTACCACAATAAGTTTAGTGAACATCCATTATCTCATATAATACAAAATTGAATAGAAAAAAACTTTTTTCCTTATGATGAGAACTCTAAGGATTTACTCTAACAACTTTCATATATAACATACAGCACTGTTAATTATATTACAGTGGAATACTACTCAGCCTTAAAGAATGAAATTTTGCCATTTGCAACAACATGAATGGACGTAGAGGGTATTATGCTAAATGAAATAACTCAGGACAAAAACGTATGATTTCACATATATATGGAATCTAAAAAATGAACAAACATAACAAAACAGAAAAGAGTCATAGATACAGAGAACAAACAGGTGGTTGCTAGAGGAAAGGAAGGTGGGAGGAGGAGAGAAATAGGTGAATGAGATTAAGAGGTACAAACTTCAAGCTGCAAAATAAATGAGTCACCGGTATGAAATGTACAGCGCCAGAAATATAGTCAATAATTATGTAATACCTTTGCATAGTGATAGATCACAACTAGACTTATTTTGGTGATCATTTTGAAATGTATAGAAATATCGAATCGCTATGTTCTGCAACAGGAAGTAACACAGTGATATAGCACAATTACACTACAAAAACAACCAACCAAACAAACTCACATAAAAAGAGTGTGGTTACCAGAGGCAGGAGTGGGGGGAAGAGGAATTGGACGAAGGCAGTCAAAAGGTACCAACTTAACAGTTAGAAAATAAATACATACTAGAGATGTAATGTACAACATGATAAATATAATTATCGCCCTATCATTCCTAATCTTTTTGTTTTTTACTACAGGAACTTGATGCTCTTTTTAATTTTGTCTCTAATGCTCCCAGGTTTTAACTGGCTCTCTATACTAAGTGAAGTCAGTCAGACAAAGAAAGACAACTATCAGATGATATCACTTACATGTGGAATCTAAAAACAAGGATACAAATGAACCTATTTACAAAACAGAAACAGACTCACAGACATAGAGAACAAACTTATGGTTACCAAAGGGGAAAGTGTGTGCGTGTGTGTGTGTTTTGGGGGGTGGGGTGGGGGGATAAATTAGGAGAGTTTGTGATTAAAATATACACACCACTATATATAAAACAGATAACCAACAAGGACCTACCGTATAGCACAGGGAACCATATTCAATATCTTGTAATATCTATAATGGAAAAGAATCTAAAAAAGAATGGATATATGTATAGGTATAACTGAATCACTTTGCTGTACACCTGAAACTAACACAACATTGTAAATCAACTATACTTCAATTAAAAAAAAAAAAAAACTGCCTCTCTGAAACTCAGAATAGCCTGGTTTCAGAGCCACATTGGACTTACTTGTGAGAGCCTTTAACTTCTTTCACAAAGGAAGTCTTTTCTATGGCTACTTCTGCTAAACCATTTTCCTGAATCACGATTTTCCTGAAGCACAAGGAATTATCACACTAATATGTGGATCTTCTCAAAACTAAAAGGAGAGTGGAAGGGACAGTATTCTTAATTCCCTCCTCATGAAGAGGAAAAAGTAGTCATTACCTTCCTTTTCTTTTTGGAGAGCTATAAAGAAACCATGCAGAATCTTACCGACAGAAGCAGTATTCTAGGCATAACCAAATATAGGTGAATCCTACAGAGGTTTTCTGCCTTATATTAGAATCTGAGCTTCTTCTTTTTGAGGAGCTATTCTTGATTGTTCCCTCAGATACATCATTTTAATCTGTATCCAAAACTGAGGTCACTTACTACCAATCAGTCTTATTCTAGGTTCCTTTAGTAGTGGCTTCTGTGTAAACTGGATGATAAAGTTGAAAGGAACTACATTCCCTTTGTTTAAAGAATAGATGGTGAAAGAATCTGGAAAAACGACTTCAAAGGAATAAATATAAGATACAGAGTGTGAATTACAGTAGTAACTAAGGAAATGAAAATAAGAGGCATAAACCAGGCTGACATTACGCAGGGAAGGAAAAACTAGTAATCGCTGAAAAATTCTATATGGAGACTAAGAAGAAATAGTTTACTGCCTTATGAAATACTGTTTGAATTACATTTAAGTAGTGACAGCACAAAACATTTTTTTTAAATTTATTTATTTATTTATTTATGGCTGTGTTGGGTCTTTGTTTCTGTGCGAGGGCTTTCTCTAGTTGTGGCAAGTGGAGGCCACTCTTCATCGCGGTGCGCAGGCCTCTCACTATCGCGGCCTCTCTTGTTGCGGAGCACAGGCTCCAGACGCGCAGGCTCAGTAATTGTGGCTCATGGGCCTAGTTGCTCCGCGGCATGTGGGATCTTCCCAGGCCAGGGCTCAAACTCGTGTCCCCTGCATTGGCAGGCAGATTCTCAACCACTGCGCCACCAGGGAAGCCCCAGCACAAAACATTTTTAATACTAAGGAGATACTGGTAGGATTTAGTATTCTAAATCATTATAAGCCAGGTATTTAAATAATATTTGAAAAACCAGCTCTGAAATCATCACACACCCGTAAAATGAGGTAAATAAGAGCACTTGCTCTTATTATATGGCTGCACATGTATAAAGCATTTAGAATAGTGGCTGGAACAGAGTAAGCATTCAATAAAGGTTCACTAGTGGTGGTATTATCACCTGTGAACCACATGCAAACCAACTGATTTCTCTGAGCTCAAACTTCTCATCTATAAGAAAGGAATATAAGTACATACTTTGATCCTTATTTTGAGACTGCAACCAGATAATGCATGTAAACACCTCCACCAGTAGTTCTCAACCTTCCCTTTATCTCCCTGCCAATATATCTGATGGTGTTTCAATTCACTTTTATAATAATCATGGTTTTTTTGTAAAGTGATTCTCAAAGTGAGGAAAAGAAAAATCACTCTAAACTCATGTAATAAAACAAATATATCTAATGACTAACATGGCAAAATTGATTTTATTAGCAGTGATGTTACATGGACTGTCAGTTTTCAGGAAGATGTTAAAGAGGTATCAATATGGTTATGTACCTTCCACTGTCTTAATTCAAATGTGCTTTGACTTTGAAAATTCACAAATAGTTGGTAAACATGGAACATAAAATACCAAACTTTCACATTTGCATTTTCTGTGTTGGGCTGTTCCTATGGATTCTTAGTTGAAAAAAAGTCTTGTGTATTTGTGGTTTATTGTAAACCAAACACTTTTAAAATATGGGCAAAGTACTAAAACAAAATATCCTACAAGTTCTTCCTATCTGCTTGATATGTTGTTTCTGTAAAACTATATGAAAAAGGGCCATATGGCCTCTAACAATCGCTTATGATTACTGATAAACAATTAAAACTCCAAATCTAAATAATACACAATCCCAGTTTCTTTTGTTTAAATGTACTTTTGGATCAAAATAATATTTATTCCACATATTCAGTAAATAACCTATTAATCTTTAAACATATTTTAATTTCCAAAAGCAAGATGTTAAGATTTTCTACCATATCTAAACTGAACAGTCACAAGAAACAAGTGTGGGATAAAATGGAAGAATTCTGCTGCTAAATATAAAATAGACTCCATTTAAAGAGAAAAGAATGTCCATTTTTAAAAAAAAGTGGAACACTTTAAAATGCATCTTTAAAATAAAAGACAGCGTAGAACAATAATTTTAAAGCCTGAATTAAAGCCCCAGACTTAGGTTCAAATCTCAGATACATCAATGTGTGAACACCTCTTTGAGCCTATCCGGGTGAATTCCTATTCTGGCAAATGTGAATTAGAGCACATTCACATTCTAGTACCCTAAAATTGTGGTAATGAGTAAATAAGTTAACATATGTAAGTACTTCAACAATACCTAGTACAGTGTTTTTAAATGTAATATGATAGGTCATAGCCTGACAATTTTTTTCTTATTATACTTTCATGCAAGCAAGATTAATAACTGTCACAAAACTATTTTCCAAAAAGAACATCTAGTTAATACCTTGTACGTGCTAATAAAAAAAATGGTATGATTTAGGAAAAAATAAAGCCTGAATGTCACTAAGTAGATGAATGAAATCACTGACTAAAGCTCTGGATCTTCTGGGCCAAATAGGGTACATTAATCTTGGCTTCACTAACAACTTACAAGTGATTTTAAAACTTATGAAAACAATTAAATTAGGAAAAATTGCTTTTCTCGATTTTAAGCAACTAAAATGTGAAAAATACACTTTAATGTCCCTATTTCTGTCCTTATTTTCATCAATTTACCAACACTAAAAAACAGTTTTGCTTTCTGGTTTCATTTCCTGCAAATGATGTAATATATACCCTATTTCAGTGGTAAACACTTTGCTACAACTAAAGTTAACTGTAACAGTAATGTAAAAACTTCTCAACAAGTACACACTAAACAATTTGGAGTTCATATTGATTAATATTGTCCATTTACATTATTAACTGATTTTTTGACTTACGATTATTTTCTGTTAGTGTAAATCAAAGTTGCAAAAACATAAGGGACCATATAAAATAAAGCCTCAAGGACTTCTAAGTAAAAGAGTAGGAATGGAAGGAAAGCTCTGAAATTGAAATTAGTGTCTCTCCTATCTAAAAACCTGACTGATGTGATTCCTTGGCAGTTTATTGAGACAAAAACATCATACATATTTTAAATGACTCTAAATGCAAATTAAAGCTACTCTCCAAAATTACCTTAAACCTACTAGAGTTATTTTATTAGGGTTTATATAAAAATGACATGCAAAATTTAATTTGTAAAGTTAGCTTTGAACATACTTGAACATAAAAATTAGTGAAAATGATTGGTAGATGAATAACATTTAATAAAATGGGGAAATAAAGCAGTGATTTTGGTGATTTGTAGTCATCTGTTTATTTACTCATAATAAATCTATTTTAAAAGAAATCTCCAAAGAGAGTATTCCATAACCCACAACATGCCTTTGTACATTTGTACATTTATTCATTTAACTATCATCCCCTTCAATAGGTTCCTCCATCCCTAACATACTTACATGCAGTGAACTTTAAACAAATTTTCCTTTTATCTTATCAGGAGAAACTACCATGTATCTGAAAATTAAGTTATCTTTCATTCATCCTAAGCTAAACAGTTCTAGTTCCTTTATTCTTCCTCTATAGTTTCTAAATTCTAACAGTCTTGTTCATGGTTTTCTGAATCTCTCCTTGGAGCTGAACACAGATCAAGAAACAGCATACAAGACCACTGCTTTACTCCATCTAATGCACATCTGTGTTACTTTTATTTATTATTTATTTATTATTTTTATTTTTGGCTGTGTTGGGTCTTCGTTTCTGTGTGAGGGCTTTCTCCAGTTGCGGCGAGTGGGGGCCACTCTTCCTCGCGGTGCGCGGGCCTCTCACTATCGCGGCCTCTCCTGTTGCGGAGCAGAGGCTCCAGACGCTCAGGCTTAGTAGTTGTGGCTCACGGGCCCAGTTGCTCCGCGGCATGTGGGATCTTCCCGGACCAGGGCTCGAACCCATGTCCCCTGCCTTGGCAGGCGGATTCTCAACCACTGCGCCACCAGGGAAGCCCCCTGTGTTACTTTTATACCCAACCTTTTTAAGAGGTACAACTCTCTTGCATCAATTTTGACATTACTGTCACTATGAAGTCTAATACCAAACATATCATAAGGTTTGTTTCTCCTCATCTCAGACATGTGTAACTTATTTTCATTTCTAGAAGGTTAGCTTCCAGATAAAAATCATTCACTATTTACAAATAAACAGAAATTCATGTAGAAGCAAATTTCTATCCTTGCCCAGGTGTTAGCATTAATTACCAGAGTACTAAGAGGCAGTCCTTATCTGCAAAGTGCTCACAACCTAATTAATGAACTTTATTCCTCTGCATGCATTTCATTATAACATCAAACATTAGTATTAAAATTTCAAGAATAAACTCATGGTAAACCTACCATTTTTTCTCAATAGTCCAATCAGTCTTTCCAAGATAGTTATATACATATACCAAGACAATGTTCCATTTGCATATGGCCCATTTCAGCTATAAAATAACAAACAGGATTTGCCCAAATACCATAAATGACTAATCCAACGATTTTTTAAGAACTTAAAAAGACAAATAACTTTTTAACAAGTTTTAATGAATTCCAAAAACATGAACCCAAGTTACAACTAAATTATTAAATATCTTTACTAATTCTGTACTCATGAATACATTATCAAATTTGTACTTACGAAATTATTCTCCTTAAAACTCTGAATCAAACTTTTGTTAATTCCTTTTTTGACAGGTTTCATCTGCTAATTCCAAGAAAACTGGCTCGCATATAAACCAAATTATATAGTTTCTGCAGTATCCCAGTACCATCTTTTTCCTGCATTTTTTTTCTTTAAATAAGAGGGGAAATCAATTGTGAGGATAAAAATTTGCACATTCTGCTCTTACCTAAGTATCTGGGCCTCAGTTTCCTTTTCTTTAAAATGGAAGCACTGAAACGACTCAAATTTATGGACTTCCTGTATTTACTCTTTTAAATAGATCTTTTAAAACTTTGTAACTTTGTTAAAAAATAAAAATGCTAAACTTTAACGTTTAGTGCTCACAATACTCATATTGCTCCCATCATCCTGTAGTATCAACACCGCCAATTATTACTCAGTATATCAAAACCACAACAACATTAAAGAGAATACCCCTATAAATAATATCTATATATTAAATTGTAGATTTCTATTTTGTGGAAATCCACATTTATCTTTTTATGAGGTGGTAATAGGCAAGGTAAATTAAGAATTTTAAAGTGTTCTTTAACAAACAATAAGAAGCAAGGATTGATTTCATCTTTAACAATCCACAGGCCAAGGTAAACATAAATGTCCTAGGAAATGTCCAATTTCCCCACAGTAATACACATCTTAGGAACACTGCCATATGAACAATAATTATTAAATATTTTTTGCTGTAATGCAACAAGTATATGTTTACACCCTCAGGGATTTTTATCATATAAACATAGTATGCAGCCTAACAAAGTAGGAAAAAAGTACCAAGACTTAGACCAAAGTACTTAAATTCAAGTCCCAAGTATGCCATCTACTAGCTTACTTGAAAATGATTCTAATACCACAGCATTTTATCAGAAATGGCGGTGATAAGAAGGTAACTAAAATTTAATGTTATCTCATAAATAGAAAATCTTTTAGAATATTTCATTGAATCAGGATAAACCCCTATAATGAAATTATTCTGTCCATTTCACAGATGAAGGTACTGAGGTGCAATGATTTAAAGTAACTTTCCTCAAAGCCATACTGCAAGCTAAGTGGTGAAAAGGTAACCTAATTGGGGTCTAAATCTTATGTTCCTTCCACTAAGCCATATCGAGTAAATGAAAAAACACTCTATAAATTATATACCACTGTTATGGTGACGATGAGAAGTGAAAATAATTTTTATTATAATAAAGAAGCGCATTATCCTTCCTAATAAAGCAGAACACTTTATGTTACATATTCACATACTGAAGTTATTCTGAATACCACTTGATATGGCCCACAAATATTAAAATCTCCAAATACTTCCTTCAGTATTTTAAGTATATCCTTTCGTATTTTACAAGTTTGAACGTTAACAAGTGACTTAAGCCTCAAGTGGACTTATCTACTTTTTGCAGGCCTGCGTTATCCTTCAAACAGGAGGGAAGAGCTGCACTTCTAAGAGAAACGCTGCCGGCGTCTATCAAGCCTCCACTAAGGCACAAGACCACGTGGTACCACTCAGAAGCCTAAGGTTCCGTACTCCCCTCCCTCCTTTTGACAAGGAACTAGGAACTAAGGTTCCTTTCTCTTAAGTGGCGCCCTGACACATGCCACCTGTGTAGTACGAACCGCAAACATCCTGCAGCCGGCCTCCCGGAAGAATACGAGAATCAGAATAGGGAACTTGGATGCCGACAATGCCGGGAAAAGAAATGACTACAGAAGTAAAGAGGGTGAGATCCTGATCAGCTGCGGGACCAGGACCTGTCAAACATTAAGATACTCACACCGACGAGTGTAACCTATCGTTCGGGAAGGCCTGGGGTGGGAGCGGCACTACCAGAGGAAGAAGGACGAAGAGAACTGCACGAGCTGCCGGCGCCACCGCCGCTTCCCGCAAGCCTCTTAGCATGCCCCGGAGAGCCACGAACCCTGGCCCTCATTTCGGGTCCAATCATTGCCCCAACCTTTCGGGAGCGTCCAAAATCCTGCTGCCCGAGGCGGCCGCCGCCGGACCTGCCCGCACCTGTCACCACCGAGACACCAGCCCGCAGTTCCCGCCCAGTTCTCCACCACCCTCGGGCAACCGCAGCCACCTCAACCCCTTTCCCTCACCAGGTGTCCCCTTTCCGGAGCGAGGTTTTGAGCAGCGTCGCGATGTCAGACCGCTGGATGTCTAAATCCGCCGCTCCGCCTTCCGCCATCTTCTTCCACTAGCGATAGCGGAGGCGGCAGCGACGGCGGCGGCACGCCCCAGAGCATTGTGGGAATGGCGTCCCGCGGCCCCTCCCAGTCGGCAGGTCGAAACCAAAAGAGACGTAAGGTTGGGGGGGGGTGCACCTCCGGAGAAGCGTTGGCCCCGGGCGGAGTGAGTCCGCCGCAGTGGTCTGCTGCCCCCCATCGGCTCCCGCCCGTCCAGCAGCTCGCCTCGGCCTCCTCCGGCCCGGGACCGCCTGGTTTTAACTCTCGTCTGCGGGGCCTCGGTCCTCTCGCGCTTGAGCGGTGCCACCGCCCCGTCCATCCTTGACTTCTGCCTTCCCCTCCCTCTTTCCCACAGACGCCTGAAAATCCTTATTTGCGCATTCACTCACGCTTGAGGGTGGGGCGGGGGGCGTGGGGACGGCTAAAATATGGCAGAAAATTTTTAACAGGTCCGTGACTCGAGTGTTTTCGTTGCGAGTCGCAGACCCTAAACTCGGTGAATATGGGGCCAAACAGAGAGCAATCCGAAACCGAACGCTTAGCCGCAGTGCTCTGCCTGGGCTCTTTCTTGCGCTTGTACTCCCGCTGTAGGTGGAGACCTTTTACAGGTTCTTTGTGACGCCTCCCCAGGCACACCCAGATAGCTAAGCTGCAGTGAAAAACATGTTCCAGTTCCTCGGTGAACAGAGTGTAAAATATGAATCGAATAATGCCAGGTACTAAAGGGGAAAAACCGGGCGAGAAACCCATTCTCCTAGGTGTTAGGAAGTAACATTTTCTTAGGCACACCTTCGCATGGTGTGTGCACCTGAAAGTAGATAATATCAGCTGTTATTTGAAGCCAGTTGTGTTATAAATGGGAAAATTGGGTTTCTCAAAAATCAAATGCCAACGTCACACAGTAAGTGAAGAGGCAATCCAGCTTCCAAAGCCCACTGGCTATCTATACACTATAGTACACTAATTACCACTCCGTATGAAAGCCTAAACTAAGATGTAAACTGAGCTGCACTAGAGTCATAAAACAACCCCCCAAAAACCTTTGTACAACTAGCGGCTAGCACAATGCTGCCTAACATATAAGAACCACCCAAATATGTGTTTCATAAATGAATTGTGGCAAAACTGCTTAAGTAATTCCAAGCATGAAGATGTCCGGAGATTTAACTTTAAGTTAACACGTGATGTGAAAAGACTAAACGATGGATGAGAATTCCTGCATGATCTCTCTTGTTTACTCATTTTCAACCTCTACCCTAACTCATTTGGTGGGAATGCAGTAAATGGGTGTAATATGCTACTAAGAAGTGCTAAACCCTTCCAAGGGTAGTGTATATTGGCATTGTAATTTGTGTGTATCAGCATTATTACTGCTTATTTTCTTTGAAATAATACTATTTTGTATTATCGTATCATCCTTGATTTGAAATTCTGAAAACAGCTTCCAATTACTGCTATTTCTTATACTATTTGACTCCTGACAAGTTAAAAATTAGAGTTTGTTTAACTATGAGTACCATCCAAGGGTTACGTTTCCCTCCTTTCCCACCCAACCTCTGAAAGAGAACTAAGTAGTTTTCCAGAGAAAGGCAGCATGATATGGGAAGAATAGTGGAGTCATATGAACATGAGTTCAAACCTCATCTCAACCTCTAGCTACAAAGTATTTAACTTATAGTTTAGTCATTAAATTGGGAATAACAGTACCTATGTTAAAGAATTTTTATAAAGATTAAATGAAACAATGTGTGTTTATTACTTGGGACATAGTAGCCCATCAATAAACACTAATGTTCACTATTGACAGGATGAATTGTAATAGTGTGTAAATTATATCTCAATAAAGCTGTTGGAAAAAAAGTTACGGACTTTGAAGGCAAACATACTCTCCATCATTTTATAAACATAACATAATTGAGAAGTGATGCCTCATGCACACTCTGCTGTCCAATTTCCTTTCAAAGAAAGTGCATTTTTGATATGTTGAAGTCTGTAGCCATGCAAAAAATGAAATAACCTTTTCTTCATTTGCACCATGTTCAAGGCAATGAGTTAATTGGATATAGATGTGTAAGTTCAATGTCAATTTGAATTATATGTCAGATTTATGAGGTCATTTTGTAGACCTAACTAGTTGCCTTCAGAGTCAAGAAAGAAATAATAGTCATAGTATTTTATTTAACAAGCACTTATAAAGTGCCAAACCAGGTTCTAAACACTTTGAAGTATTATCTTGATCCTCATAACAACTGCATGAGGCAGGTATTATTATTATTCCCATTCTGTAGATGAGGAATTGAGGCAAGTGGCAGAACCCAAATTTGAAACCAGTCTAGCTCCAGAATCTAGAAGTTTTGAGTAAGCTTTTATTTTTCTACTGACCTTCATGATCTTGATTATAGCAATCAACTTTCTAGTGACTTCAGTTTACTAATTTATGGAAATTCTGCTTATTTTACTTATGCTTCTTCTACTCTCAATTATGAAGAGAAATAAGATATTGTTTATAAATACTAAATTGGTTAAGGTCCACTACTGAATATTTTCTCTACTGAATAACTAAGTAGATAATTGATGAGAAATGTTACTTTCCCTTGAATCACACAGATAATTGAATATAAGCCAGGGGTTACATCAGCTTGTTTGGAATGAGTATCTTCATTGATGCTTCCCTTAGTTAATTTTATAAAAATGTAATATTTACTTGGTGATTGCCATTGCCTTCTCAGACTCTGCACCTTTCTTGTCCATTAAAAATTTAACCTAGGGCTTTGAATAGGGAAAGGGGGTATGCTAGGTACTTTAGAAATTAGGCTTGATATGAATAAAGTGCACCTTACATAAAGGCAGGATGCCTTCGTCTTCAAGTAATTTCCTCTCTGCTCACCGATGTTTAAATGATCCCTTTCAGAAAGGTTCTTGTATCCTACAATTAAAAGATAGGACTTCAAATGTCAACAGTCCAGAAGAGTACGTCTTAAAACTAAGGTGTTAAATGAGAGCTGGTTTTCAGCCTGAGATGGACCAGAGAAAGAAGAAAAAGCACTGCATTTTTTTAAAAATAGAGCTGAATGCAAGAAAGTACAAAGAATTCCAAGAGGAGCTTTGCATACTTCACAATTTTGTTTGGTGCAGGCTACATGAGCCTAAGGAAAAACCTGCTAGAATCAGCACATCCCCTAAAGGAACAATGATTGATGACCTAGCTGTCTTTATGCCTCAACACTTCCTATCTCAGGTCTTCAGGAACCACTGTTTCACTTTTTCCTTCTTCCTTGTCCTTCCTCTACAGTTATTCCCTCCGATAACACCCCACTCCCCCATGCCTGTTCAACTGTCTAAACCCTTCATTCTTTTCTCTTTTGTAATTTTATAACTCCCTTTTCGCTCTACTAGCTCTCTGGACAGCTAAAAGGCAGTGGAAAGGCGGAGGAGTAGTGCAAACACCAAAACAGCATGTAGTAATGTGCTTAATCTGTTAATGATATTTTTAAACTTGAGATATAAATAAAAATTGTAAGTGCCACGATGCAGTTTTTAAAACTTAAAAAAAAAACCACAGAGGCTTCTTATTTCAGATAAATGTTAGGTCCTGATAAAGTGAAAGAAAAAGTAGTGAAATGAATACAGTGTCTTAGAAAAAGGGCCAGTATACTTGGATTTTGACTCTGGCTCAGTGCCACTAACTAGCTGGGTCACCTTGGCCAAGTTATTTAATCTCTGTGAACATTTGTTTTCTAATTAAAAATAAGGTGATTAGACTCTTCTGGGGCTGAAACTCAAATGCTTGCAAGGGTTCAATATAGCTAATGTAAATGGGCGAAGAAAAACTGTTATAAGACAGTAAGGAGTTGCGGGAACTCTAATGAACGATCTGCCCTAACTAAAGTCACTTAAATTAAAAAAATTAGAACAAACAAAATTATACCTTCTACCCTAAAGGATCTAGAAAGTTTAATTTTAACATGGGCATGAAGTCTGCTAATGAGTTAATCTGAGCTGCTACGTTTTATTCTCTATTTTGGAAGCGTACACAAAATGCTGTGAAAGCTGACACTACTCTGAAGACTGATGGCAATCTATAGTAGATACTAAATGATCAGAGAACTAAATTGAATTGAATCAATAAACAAATCGAATAGTCTTATAGGTCTAGAATTATAGCAAAAAAATTCTTAAGACATAGTATATTCTGTGGGTCCTAGATATTTCAAAATGAAATGTACCTGTATGGTGGGAAACTTTTACAAGAAAAGACTCCGGTTATCCTATCCAATCAAGAGTAATATAGATTAAATCAAGGTTGATAGGAGGGAAATCTGCCTGTTTTATTTTTTCTTTATTTGTTGCTTATATGTATTGACAGATTAAAGGTTGAATATGTTATTATATTTATATATAGACTTCAAGGTTGATAAAGAACCACTTCATGAAAAAATAGAAATGCTAAGCAGCTTCTGGGTCCTTTTCCCAAGCTTCATAATAATAGATGGACTTTAGAAAGCTAAATCATTTCAAACATGCTGATCTTTTGTTTTAAAGGACAGGTTAAATTAAGCAAAATATTGCTCTTAACATTATATACTTGATCATACTTACATCAGTTTTGTGCACGAGTTTAAAAATGTTTTCTTTTATGCCCATGGGTCTTAGAAATCTACACATCCAAAGTGAGGTAGAGACTTGTGTAATGATCCAGTGATTCTTCAACTATATAGATTCCAGAGAGATTAACTTTGTTTCCTCCCAAGAGAGGACTGAATTATTCAGATTTTCTGTTTGAACAATCCTTCTCTTCATTTTGGCTTAGATAGCAAAAAGATTTAAACTGCTTACACAGAGGTTTAGAACAATATAATAGCAGGTCTTAAAGAATACATCTGTGTTCTGGGAGTGATATAAACATTGTATGAGGAATTTTTCATGATGTTGTCTTCCAGGTATCTCTAAGCAATAGGGGCACTACAGACCACATGGACGGTTTAGTCAAGTTAGAAGACATCAACAATGAAGGTAAAACAAGTCTAGTGATTTTATAAAAATATTTACTATCACTTTTTGTTGCTAGCCAGTATGCTTCTGTCTAGGCCCTTTGAACTATGTCAGTTGTGCATTTCTAAAACTATTAGTGGCCCAAGACTACTATGTAATACATTGGATGTGATTTGTTTAGCATGAGGAATTCATGATATGTGCAGGAAATAACAATATACCTCCACATATAACTTGATTTACTTAATGTTTATGGAAATTTAATACAACATAGTGGAAAAATTATATATCTTAGAAAGACCTATATTTGAATGACCCACTCTGCTACTTACTAGTTCTGTGATACTGGAAACTTTAGTTTCCTCATCTGTGAAATGGGAATAATAGACTTCTTTTATAGCATTCAGTCAAAAAGAGAATGAAGTAATGAATGTGAAGCTCATAATAGAGCTCAATATATAGTAGCAATTATTACTTATGAAATATCTGTCCCTCTTAGACTGGGGCAGATACTAAATTTGAATGTTTAAACAAATTCATTAAGATCACAAAGCTGCTATGCAGTAATATAAACAATTCTGTTAAAATTAGTAGTATCCTATGTCAAAGACACCCAATCATTAAAGGGGCCGAGAAGGATAATATTAAAAGTCCAGCTTTACTCACAGTCTTTTCTGTGAAGGTGTTCTTAAGGGTAAAACAATGTACTTGGAAGCCAATAGTGGAACATGATGCAAAAATATTTTCGTATGATTATGAATGTCCTCTAATTATAAACATAGATACATAATAGATCAAATACATGTGTTATAGTCATCTTACCTGTGGACCGAGACTGACAGCACAGAAGGCAGAGTAGTGGCTCCCCAAAGATGTCCATGTCCTAATCCTGGAACCTGTGAATATGTTACCTTATGTGGCAACATGGCAAAAGGGACTTTGTTGATTTGATTAAGGTTGAGGACCCTGAGATGGGGAGATTATCTTGCATTATCCAGTTGGGTCCAATCTAGTCACATGAATCTACCTCTGACCACAGCCAGAAACTTTCCTGGCTGTGGTCAGAGGTAGATATGACAACGGAGGAACAGCTTTGAAGATAGAATAAAGGGGCCATGAACCAAGGAATGTAGATGGCATCTAGAAGCTGGAAAAGGCAAGGAAATGAAGTCTCCAGAAAGGAAGACTGCCTTGATTTTAGCTCAGTGAAATCTGTATTCCACTTCTAACTGATAGAAATGTAAGATAAAACATGTGTGTTGTTTCAAGCCACTAAGTTTGTGGTAACTTGTTACAGTAGCAATAGAAAGCTAATACAGATAGGCAGTAGAACAGCCTATCTTGAGGAAATTAAGACAAAGCAAAATATTTTCAGACTTAAAATTGACCACTGTATCCACCTACTGTAGCACTACACAGATATGTTATGTCATGGATAACAAGAAATTGGGCTCAATAAGATATATTCTCTGGACTGCTGGTTCACAAAAGTATGGAAGATATTTTAGCAATGAACTGTAAAACTGACACAATATAGAAAGTAATAGCCATACTAAAGTCTTCAGTGATTATGAGATATTTTTTAACTTTTTAGGCAATGTTGCCAAATTCTTAACATCAAATTTTAATAAATGTTCATCAAGAATGATGACCTGGAGTTTGTAAATTATGCTGATTACATTTCCACTGGGTCAGGTATAAGCCATGGTAGATGACAGTAGATACAAACAGCTTCTAGACCAGTTGTAGTAGAATAATTATTGGCATACTATGCAGAGAAACGCTATAAAGACTCACTAATAGAGACTCTGAAACAGTTCAGGGAAGCAAGAGCAGCAGTTAAGCCAATCTCATGTACTACAATCAGAGGAAATTGAGTCAAGATGACTTATGAGGAGTAGAGCTGTAAATACATATGAGCTGGATAATACATATAACTGCTAGCCAAAATAGATTACAAATCCATACACGTGGTCAAAACTTTGTTTCCTTCCTTACTTCTGCCCTCCTTCTCGCCCTTCTTCCCTTCTTCCCTGTCTTCCTTCTGATCTCCCAAGGTATTTGATACAGTTCTATGTGGACAATGGTTCCTTGATAAGTATATACTTACTGAATGAAATGGCTTTGCAGGCAAGTTAAAACTAAGGATAAAACCCATGTCTACTGACTACTTAAAGTGGTTAATGGAAAACAGAAGTAGATCAAGGTAAGGAGGAAAGTACCCTGTCTTTAATAGAGCAAGAGCTGAGTGGTTTTAAGTAATGCCCTTTAGACTCCATAATGCTCTAACTGCTTTTGAATAGTTAGTGTAAATGGTGCTATACAGCAAGTTTCTTTTAGCCCTTTCAGAGAAAAATAAATTTCAATTTTGTTTCTCTTGAAGTGGAAGTAAAGGAAACTAGGAAGTTAAAAGACAGTTCAGAACTGTCAGACTTCCAAAATAGAGGAAGTTTTCTCCAAATTCTTCTACTGTTAACATGGTTTGCATTTGTAAGCTTTCTATTTTCATACTGCATAAATTAATTCAGAAAACAAACAATAACAATTTATAAAGATGTGAATACTTTTTTGTCTGAAAGAACTTTAAAACTATGTTAAAGAGAGTAAATACGTTTTTTAAAATATAGAAAGACTCATCTAAGGGAAATGGTAATTCACTGGGAAGGAAATTTTTACCGACAATGATTTTTTTAAAAATTTAATTAATTAATTAATTTTTGCCTGCATTGGTTCTTCGTTGCTGCGCATGGACTTTCTCTAGTTGCAGTGAGTGGGGGCTACTCTTCGTTGCCGTGTGCAGGCTTCTCACTGCGGTGGCTTCTCTTGTTGTGGAGCACGGGCTCTTGGTGTGCAGGCTTCAGTAGTTGTGGCTCTCGGGCTCCAGAGTGCAGGCTCAGTAGTTGTGGCGCACGGGCTTAGTTGCTCCGCGGCATGTGGGATCTTCCCAGACCAGGGCTCGAACCCGTGGCAGGCGGATTCTTAACCACAGCGCCACCAGGGAAGTCCCTACCGACAATGATTTTATTACATATTTGCTATCATGATATGGAAGAACATTTGTGATGAAATCAACTCAGGAATTAGGTGTTTCTTTAAAAGCTATAGAAATAGTATTCGTTGATTAAGAATAGACTTGGGTACCTCAAATTAAATTCTAGGGCTTCCCCCTCAAAAAAGGAACTCTTAAATTAGGAAACAAGGAATCTAAGAAGAGAATGCAGTCCTTCTTATGAACTTCAGAAAAGGATGATAGAACTCATTTGGAATTTATTCTTCCTTTTCACCACTGAAGGTATATTACTTATCCAATGGACTGCTAGTGGCTGGAGGGTTAAAAAGGAAAATCAGTGTTTCTAAACTAACTCAGGCAGTGTTTCTAAAAGTCTGGTCTGTAAATTAGCTGTATCACAAACACTTAAGGTGCATTTTAAAATGTGGAATATTAGGCCCAACTCCAGACACAGTGAATCAGAATCTATAGGGGATAAGGTTTAGAATGCTGCATATTAACAATCTCACAGGTGGTTGTTATGCTCTCCAAAGTTTGGGAAGCATTAGTGTAAAGAGATAGGTTAGCTTCTTGAATTAATTTTGCCCGAATTCAGGCAATGACCTTGTGATAAGAGTGCAATTATATTGTAGCTGTAAGGCTGGATTGTCAGTTCTTGATAGAAAAATTTCTATCCCCAGCCCTCTAGGAATATTTAGTCTCAGTAAATTAAATGAACAAACTCTAGTATAACTCTCATATACTGTAACTGTCATCACTTCATCTAGGATTCTTTTCCTTCTTAAAAATTATGGCAATTTCTTTAATAAAAATGCTGGATTGTATCAGTGGATTGATTTTATATTCAATCATTTCTTCTTTTTGATATCTCTATATTAACCATTTATAGTCCATTTGGCTCCATTTTTTTAGTAGATAAATCATATTTTTGTTAAAGCACAATAAACTACTAAGAATTGTGTATCTAATTGATGATAACTATCTTTAGTAAGCAATGTAAAAGTAATTTATTTTTATGTTAAAAAAGTTGTACTGCCTGTACAAAGACCTAATTTAAGATTTGTTAGGCCATAAATGGTTAAATATAAATGTAATACAAATATATGCTATGGCATATAGATTTTTAAGATATATTTATATATTATATTTATATATATATTTAGATAATGTTTAAGCAGAGGGAATGAAATACTTGTATAAATCGTGTACCACATATGATATATGTGTACACCACGTATTTACCTATGACAACTTAAATGTGTGATAATTTGTAGACTCTATGTCAAAACCTTGTTTGCTTTAGATTTTTAAGGATCATAGTCTTTGTTACTGCATTTAAAATCTTATTATTAAAAATGGATTTTATTTTGGAAACACTGAAAAGAGGAAAAGATCTTTTTGTAGGCTGTTGTCATCCTCAAACTTTGATGTATGTAAGAATAAGTATAGGATATGTAAAAGTGGCACATTATTGGGTACCTCTCAAATCAGAAAATCAGCAGGTGAGAACTAGGAATCTGCTGTGTTAGAAGCCCTCTATATGATTTTATGAAGTTAAATAGTCCTTTGAGAAATCTCCATTATAGAGACAGACTACAACATATGTTAAAAATGAAAGCATCAATAATTATTCTTTTTATAAACATTCTGCATTTTGTATTGAGGCAGTGGATACCCACCCTTATCCTACCTCACCCTATCCCCAAATGAGTTCAAATCCTTTTTTTCTTCCTGGACCCATGTCTCTTCATGCCTAGGGAGCAGTTTGGGGATCCATGGGACTGAAAACATGACTTCCCTGAAAAGTACTGAAAGTGCCTATGTATTGACTTATAAAACTAACTCCTTAGGACTCATATTTTGACAGGTAATAAATAATACAATATGAGAGTCAAAGGAGTCTTGAGTAAGTAAACTATTACATAACACACAGACAATGGCAATATGAAGATGGCTTTTAAAATAACTAAAAATGATTAAATAGACTTAAATTTAAGAGCAAAACATCTTGAAAAATGCTATTTAGAGATACATTTCCCTTAATTGGAGACAGATGGAACTGAAAAGCTTGAGTTAGCTATAACTAAGATTTTTTAGTTGGGAATTACGGCCAAATAATTCAAGGAATCTCCTTTACTAATGATATTTAACAATTGTAGTTGAATATTTTCCTGTTTAAAGTCAGGGTTTTACCAGACAAAGATACTACAAAAAAAGAAAATTACAGACCAGTATCACTGATGAATATAGATGGAAAAATCCTCAACAAAATACTAGCAAACAGAATCCAACAACACATTAAAAGGATCATACACCATGATCAAGTGGGATTTATCCCAGGGATGCAAGGATTCTTCAATATATGCAAATCAATCAATGTGATACACCATATTAACAAATTGAAGAATAAAAACCATATGATCATCTCAATAGATGCAGAAAAAGCTTTTGACAAAATTCAACACCAATTTATGATAAAAACTCTCCAGAAAGTGGGCATAGAGGGAACCTACCTCAACATAATAAACGCCATATACGACAAACCCACAGCAAACATCATTCTCAATGGTGAAAAACTGAAAGCATTTCCTCTAAGATCAGGAATGAGACAAGGATGTCCACTCTCACCACTATTATTCAACATACTTTTGGAAATCCTAGCCACGGCAATCAGAGAAGAAAAAGAAATAAAAAGAATACAATTGGAAAAGAAGAAGTAAAACGGTCACTGTTTGCAGATGACATGATACTATACATAGAGAATTCTAAAAATGCCACCAGAAAACTACTAGAGCTAATCAATGAATTTGGTAAAGTTGCAGGATACAAAATTAATGCACAGAAATCTCTTGCATTCCTATACACTAATGATGAAAAATCTGAAAGAGAAATTAAGGAAACACTCCCGTTTACCATTGCAACAAAAAGAATAAAATACCTAGGAATAAACCTACCTAGGGAGACAAAAGACCTGTATGCAGAAAACTATAAGACACTGATGAAAGAAATTAAAGATGATACCAACAGATGGAGAGATATACCATGTTCTTGGATTGGAAGAATCAATATTGTGAAAATGACTATACTACCCAAAGCAATCTACAGATTCAACGCAATCCCTATCAAATTACCAATGGCATTTTTTACAGAGCTAGAACAAATCATCTTAAAATTTGTATGGAGACACAAAAGACCCCGAATAGCCAAAGCAGTCTTGAGGGAAAAAAACGGAGCTGGAGGAATCAGACTCTCTGACTTCAGACCATACTACAAAGCTACAGTAATCAAGACAATATGGTACTGGCACAAGAACAGAAACATAGATCAATGGAACAAGATAGAAAGCCCAGAGATAAACCCACGCACCTATGGTCAACTAATCTATGACAAAGGAGGCAAAGATATACAATGGAGAAAAGACAGTCTCGTCAATAAGTGGTGCTGGGAAAACTGGACAGCTACATGTAAAAGAATGAAATTAGAACACTCCCTAACACCATACACAAAAATAAACTCAAAATGGATTCGAGACCTAAATGTAAGACTGGACACTATAAAACTCTTAGAGGGAAACATAGGAAGAACACTCTTTGACATAAACCACAGCAAGATCTTTTTTGATCCATCTCCTAGAGTAATGTAAATAAAAACAAAAATAAACAAATGAGACCTAATGAAACTTCAAAGCTTTTGCACAGCAAAGGAAACCATAAACAAGACGAAAAGACAACCCTCAGAATGGGAGAAAATATTTACAAATGAGTCAACGGACAAAGGATTAATCTCCAAAATATATAAACAGCTCATGCAGCTCAATATTAAAGAAACAAACAACCCAATCCAAAAATGGGCAGAAGACCTAAATAGACATTTCTCCAAAGAAGACATACAGATGACCAAGAAGCACATGAAAAGCTGCTCAAACATCACTAATTACTAGAGAAATGCAAATCAAAACTACAATGAGGTATCACCTCACACCAGTTAGAATGGGCATCATCAGAAAATCTACAAACAACAAATGCTGGAGAGGGTGTGGAGAAAAGGGAACCCTCTTGCACTGTTGGTGGGAATGTCAATTGATACAGCCACTATGGAGAACAGTATGGAGGTTCCTTATAAATCTAAAAATAGAATTACCATATGACCCAGCAATCCCACTACTGGGCATATACCCAGAGAAAACCATAATTCAAAAAGACACATGCACCCGAATGTTCATTGCAGCACTATTTACAATAGCCAGGTCATGGAAGCAACCTAAATGCCCATCGACAGACGAATGGATAAAGAAGATGTGGTACATATATATAATGGAATATTACTCAGCCATAAAAAGGAACGAAATTGAGTCATTTGTTGAGACGTGGATGGATCTAGAGACTGTCATACAGAGTGAAGTAAGTCAGAAAGAGGAAAACAAATATCGTATATTAACGCATGTATGTGGAACCTAGAAAAATGGTACAGATGAACCGGTTTGCAGGGCAGAAGTTGAGACACAGATGCAGAGAATAAACGTATGGACACCAAGGGGGGAAAGCCGTGGGGGGGTGGGGATGGTAGTGTGCTGAATTGGGCGATTGGGATTGACATGTATACACTGATGTGTATAAAATTGATGACTAATAAGAACCTGCTGTATAAAAATAAATAAATAAATAAAAATAAAGTCAGGGTTTTAGATTTGTTACCCTGATCTAATTTAGCCCTAAGAGTCTATAATAAATATTAAGGAGAAAAGCTCTCATTCACTTTCAGTGCCTCAAATAGTAAAATACAAACTCTTGAATGGAGAATTAAAGATGAACTATTTGAGAATGAGAAGTAAATATTATTTGAACAATATTTACAGTGGTTGTTATACCTAAGGGGGGCTCCTGGGAACACTGTGAGCAAGTGCTTGACTCTTGAAATGACAAATAGGGAGGAAACAGTCTGTGAAAATATCCATTTGTAGAGTTGAAATCAAATGTCCTTAGAACTCAATGGACATAGCAATCATCTCATTTAATCCTTACCTTTAGGATGAGCAGTTTAATACTTAGAAAGATTGTGACTTACCAAGGTCATAAAGCTAGTAAAAGGGTAAGGTCAGGACTAGCATCCAAATAACCTTACTGTTACTTCGTTGCTCTTGCTATAATGTCACACTAATTCAGTAAGTCACTATATAAATGATATTGGGCATTCTTATTGTAACATGATTTGCTACTAAATTGGAAACTGTACTAATAGTGCCAAAAGTCAGAGTACTCCCTATGGCAGAGGCTGCTTACTGTCTCTAAATGTATACTCTCCTTTTCTTCCATAGCAATAGAAGTTTCAGCTGAACACATGGCTACACAACCAAACACTCTGGATGATTTTTTCTTTTTTAAAACCACTTTGAGACATAATTCACATACCATACATTTGACTACTTTAAAGTGTGCAATCTAATGTCTTTTAGTACATTCACAGAATTGTGCATCCATCACCACAATATTAGAATATCATCATTACCCTCCCCAAACCCCACATCCCTTAGCTGTCACCCCAACCCCTTCAGCCCTTCAGCCCCAAGCAACCATGAATCTATTTTCTGTCTCTATAGATTTGCCTATTTGGACATTTCATTTAAGTAGAATCATACAATATATGCTCCTTTGTGACTGGCCTCTTTGATTTTGCATAATGTTTTCAAGGTTCATCTATGTAACATGTATCAGTATGTCATTTCTTTTTATTGAATAATAATAATAATAATAATTATAATTCCATTGTATGGATATACCACACTTAATTTAATCCACTCATAGTTGATGGACATTTGATAGGTTTCCATTTTTGGACTACTATGAATAATGTTGCTGTGAACATCACATACAATTGTTTGTGTGGATATTTTCACTTCTCTTGGGTATGTACCTAGGAGTGGGATTGCTGGGTCAAATAGTCACTCTATGTCTAATCATTTGAAGAACTATCAGACTGTTTTCCAAAGTGGCTGCAGCATTTTACATTGCCACCAGCAGTCTATGAGGGTCCCAATTTCTGCACATCTTCAGCAACCCTTTTTATTATCTGTCTTTTTGACTATAGGCATCCTAGTGTGTGTAAAGTGATATCTCATTGTGGTTTTGATTTGCATTTCCCCGATGGCTAATGATATTGAGCATCTTTTCATTTGCTTATTGGCCCTTTGTATATCTTCTTTGGATAAATGTCTATCCACATTCTTTGCCATTTTATAATTGGATTTTTTTATTACTGAGTTATGTGTTCTGTAAATATTTTAGGTACTAGACCTTTATCAGATAGATGATGTCCAAAAATTTTCTCCCATTGTGTGGGTTATCTTTTCACTTTTTTGTTGGTGTCCTTTGAAGCAAAAAGTTTTAAATTTGATGTCCAATTTTATCTGTTTATTCTTTTTTTGCTTGTTCTTTTGGTGTTCTAAGACATTGCTTAATCTGAGGTCCTGAAGATTTATACCTATATTTTCTTCTCAGAGTTTTATAGCTTTGGATCTTATATTTAGTCTTTGATCCATTTTGAGTTAATTTTTGTATGTGGTGTGAGGAAAGGGTCCAATTTAATTCTTTTGCATGTGGAAATTCCAGCATTACTAGTTAAATATTATTCCTTCCCCCATTTAATTGTCTTGGCACCCTCTTTGAAAATTAACTAATGATAACTAGGAAGACTCTCTATTTTATTCATCTCTGTATTTATCCTTACGGCAGTATCACAATGCTTTGATTAATCTAGCTTTGCAATATGCTGTGAAATCGAGAAGTGTGAGTTCACCAACTTTGTTCTTCTCTCTCAGGATTGTTTTGGCTATTCTGAGATTCTTGAAATGCCATAAGAATATTAGAATTAGCTTCTCAATTTTTGTAAAGAAGTCAGCTGGGATTTTGATAAAGATTGCTTGGGATCTGTAGATCAGTTTGGGAAGTAATGTCATCTTAACAATATTGTCTCTCAATTTATGAACATGGTGTCACACCGTGGTCTATTAATCTCCCTTGCTAATACATGTGGTCATGTTCTAGGTTGTGGTCAATAGAATGTGAGCAGAAGTGATGTGTGAAACTTCTTATTCATGCTCTTAAAAGGAAGGATCATGTTTATCACTCCCCTGTTTGTGTTCTTCCTTTCTGGTGGCTGAAAATTGGAGATGTTAGTGGGAGTTAGAGTTACCACCTTTTCCATAAATTGGAGTAGATGTCCTGTCTCCTCTTTTTATAAGGACTTTAATCCCTACATGAGGCCCCATCTTTATGACCTAATCTAACTTTAATCACTCCTAAAGGTCCTACTTTCAAATAACATCACACTGGGGATTGGAGCTTCAATATGTGAATTTGGGGGCCAGTGGTACACAAAAACATTTCAGTCCATAGTATTCTGCCACTGGCTTTCCCAAATTTATATCCTTCTCACAGACAAAATACATTCACTCTACCTGAACAATGCCAAAAGTCTTGACTCTTTCCAGCCTCAATTCTAAAGTCCATCTAAATTACATATGGGTGAGACTCGAGCTATGATTCATCTTGAGGCAAAAATTCCTCTCCAGCTGTGAGTGAACATGTGAAACCAAGCAGTTCTGCACTTCTGAAATTCAATGTGAGACAGGCATAGGATAGACATTTCCATTCTAAATGGGAGAAATGGGAGAGAAGGAATGGGTGCTGGGTCCCAAGCAAGTTAAACTCTAGTAAGGCAAATCCCATTGGATTTTTTTTTTTAGTGTGAAATTAATTAAGCGTTTATTTAAGTTTTAGTTTAATTAAGTTTTTTTTTAAATTAATTTTCATTGGAGTTCATTGGATCTTAAGGTTAGAGAATAGTCCTGGTTGGATGCTCTGCCCTCCAAATCTCCTGGAGTGGCAATACCATCCACATGGCTCAGTGGGAATACACAGTCTACACCACAGTTCTTCCAGTGGGTGTCTTGCCCCCACAGCTCCAGGCAGTCCCACCCCATGGCTTCCCTCCGTGGCTGTCTGGCCTGTTGAAAGTGAGGTGGTGGCCCTGAAGATCTCTGAATCACTCTCAGGGCCATTCTTTTTTTTTTTTTTTTTTTTGACATCTTTATTGGAGTATAATTGCTTTACAATGGTGTGTTAGTTTCTGCTTTATAGCAAAGTGAATCAGTTATACATATACATATGTTCCCATATCTCTTCCCTCTTGCATCTCCCTCCCTCCCGCCCTCCCTATCCCACCCCTCTAGGTGGTCACAAAGCACAGAGCTGATCTCCCCCTCAGGGCCATTCTTCCTTTATCTTGAAGAATAGCACATGTTCACAGCCTAATAGCACTATGGTTGAGGTCCTGTAGGGTCTAAGAAGTCTGACAGCCTTCCTTCATTTTGTCCCCTCTCCATTACTTTCAGTTCAAACCGGCAGTGCTGCTGTTGGGATGGTTGATTAGATCTGTGATTCACACCCATGTTAAACTCCTAATTGAATGGTCAGTCAGCCATACCCTTAGCATTCTCTTCTGAACACACTTTCTCATTTTTTTTATGGACAGGCTGAGAATTTTCCAAATATTTAAGTTCTAGTTCCTTTTTGCTTAGTAATTCTGTATTCAATTCAAATCTCTCTTCTTATATTTCACTATATGCAGTCAGAAGGAACCAAGCTACTCCTTCACATTTTGTTTGGAAATCTCCTCAGCTGAATACCCAGTTTTATCATTTGCAAGTTCTACCTTCCACAACACACTAGACTGCAAACACAAGTCAGTCAAATTCTCTGCCACTGTATAATGAGGATAGCCTTTCCTCCAGTTTCCAATAATCTGTTCCTCATTTCCATCTGAGACCTCATCAGAATGGCCTTTTACCATCCACATTTCTACCAACTTTCTGTTCATGATTATTTATGTATTCTCTAAGAAGATGCAGGCTTTCTCTCTAGTTTTCCTCTTTTCTTTCTGAGCTCTCACCAGCATCACCTTTAGCAGTCTCTTCATGACAATATGAGCTTTTTCTACCATGCACTTCAAAATTCTTCCATCCTCTACCCATTACCCAATTCCAAAGGTACTTCCACATTTTTAGATATTTGTTACAGCAGCATCCTACTTCTTAATACCAATTTCTTTATTAGTTAGGATTCTTCAGAGAAACAGAACCAATAGGATACACACACATATATAAGATATACATATACATATATATAGGATATACATATACATAAATTTATTTATTTCTTTATTGGCTTATGCAGTTATAGAAATTGAGAAGTCCTATGATCTGTCATCTGGAAGCTGGAGGGCTAGGAATGCCAGTGATATAAAGTCCAGTCTGAGTCTGAAGACCCAAGAACCTGCAGAAGGTGCAGATGGTGCAAGTCCCAGTCCAAAGACAGGTGAAGACTGATGATTCAATTCAAGCAGTTAATCAGGGAGAGAGAGAGCCATCTCATGTTTCCTTCTCTTTTTATAAGGGCACTAATCCAATCATGAGGACCCCACCCTCATAACCTAATGTAATCCTAATTGCCCTCTAAAGGACCTACCTCCAAATTCCATGGTGCTGGGAGTTAGGGCTTCAAAATATGACTTTGGCTTAGGCACCACATTCTGGTTATAGCAAAAGGTTAAATTACAAATAAGATGCAAATGAAGAAACAATTCATAAATTGAATCCTTTTAAAATTTATTTTATTTTTTATTGAAGTATAGTTGATTTATGATATTATATTAGCTTCAGGTGTACAACATATTGATTCACTATTTTTATAGATTATGCTCCATTTAAAGTTATTACAAAATAATGGCTATATGTCCCTGTGCTGTACAATATATCCTTATTGCTTATTTATTTTATACATAGTAGTTTGTATCTCTTAATCTCCTATCCCTACATAAATTAAATTCTTGATCTGAGAAAAATCTCCCTATACTACTTGGCTTTTGCTGTGCAACCAACCACCCATATACTTGGTAGCATGCAGGGAATATAAGCTTTCATTTACTTCTTACACCTACTGTTACTAAGGCTTGACAAATCTAGTTTAGACTCAGCTGACCTTGGCTCTAAGCTGCAAGTTGGGTCCAGGTATGCCCTACATTTCTGTTATCATAAAGATCAGTGTACCGGAGGCATATTCTTCTGATGTGAAAAGCTGGAATGCAAGAGAGAAAGCTCAGTCATGTAAGCGCATTGCAAGCCTCTGGTCCTGTCAGGTCCATTAACATTCAATTGGCCAAAGGACATTAAATGGCCAAGCCCAAAATTAAATAGGGGCAAAATATACTCCTCTCCAGAGGAGGAAGGAAAAGAATGACTATTTGTTGAACAATGTTTTAAATCTAATCTACTACAGTCTACTTTTTCAGTCACAAATTTTCATTCACCAACCATATGTAAAATGCACTCACTTCCATTTCAAGACACCCCAAAAGTCTCTTTCAGTCATGACATCAGATTTAAAGTTTAGGATCACATGATTTATATAAGTTTTAGAGTATCTCTTTGTGATTCAAAGACCTAGAAACTTAAAGGATAAGGTATCTGCTCTCATACATTCAACATATGATGGTGGAACGGGGACAGGATAACTATAATAGACACTTCCATTTGAAAAGGAGAAGAATGAGATACAGATAGGAGTCACTGGCTCATACCAATTTTGAAATCTTGCTAGACAAATATTTCCAAGTACCTCCACCTTGGGGGTCTGGGATGTTCCTTGATGAAGTCCTAGTTCCGTCTCTTGGAACTAGAGTTCCATCTCTAGTCCTAGTCCCATCTGTGCTTCTTCATGGCTCTTTGCTCTGTCCTCTTGTGGGGAGGAAGGATCTTTATTTTTTTTTTATCATCCTCCTTAGCCACTTCTGAAGAGGGCTTTTCCTTGTAGCTAAGATGCTGTCATGGTCTGGTCCCTGCCTATAGAAAGTTGGGGCCCAAAGTTCTTTTTATATTTGAAAAGTCTCAGTTTCTTTTAATTCAGGCCTATGGTGCTTTGGCTAGAATAGCTTTCAAAAACAGTCATGGATTTTCTATGTATTGATTCCAGTCAATGCTACATACCAAAATGCTCCACAATTCTCTTTGAGATATGGTCATCCTACTTTATAGACTTAATTACAGATATTTTGGGTACCGTCAAGGTTTTGTGGGACCATATCCTTTATTTCTTTAGATCCCTTTTATCCGGGTGAAAAGATTTAGTAGATAACATCTGTAGTAGACACTGTCTACTTAAGCTTATCTCTATGGCTGCATGATTGATACCTAATGATTAGTTTACGATAAAAGGAAAAAGTTGAGGTTTATTTATGAATGACTTAGCTCAGTATGTGGGTCCAAGCCAAGAAAAGGATCGTGTCTGCACTACAGATCCTTTCTTGGGTGGGCTTAAAAGAAAGCGGAGAAATTCTCCCAATGAGCAGAACTTTGGGTGGTACACCTGGTCATCGACTTTGCATGGAAAGACAAGTTTGTTCAGGGGCCTGCAAGGAGAGCTATTGTTAGACTGAGGGCCAGGAAGCCTGAGGAAAAGTTATATGGATGGACCTAAGGAGATGGGCAAAAGTGTCAAGAGTTTTGTATTATATGTGAGCACCAACCATAAAGCATACACCACAGAGGAAGTATTGAACAAATAGACTGAATGACTCCAACAGTTGGCATCAAATAGCCTCTATCCCCAGAGGTGGAACAATGAGCACGTGAATGTCATAGCCACAGGGGCAGGGATGGTGGCTATACAAGGGACCCACAGCACAGTTCCTATTTATCAAGACTGAGCTAGCTGTTACTGCTGCCAAATGTCCAACTTGCTGGGAACAGAGACCAATGCTGAGCCTGTAATATGGAATCATCCCTAGAGGAGAAACAAATGGTGGCAAGTTAAGTACATTGGACCCTGATTCTGGAAAAGGCAATGATTCATCTTGATTACAACTGATATTACATGCATGAATTTTCCTTTCCTGCCAGCAGTATCTCCACCATCTCCACCATCAAAGGGCTTACAGAGGGTTTGATCTCATGGCATAGGATCTTTTATAATATATCAAACAACGGACCACCATGCCTAGGAGATGCTCCATTCCAGGGGGCATCTAGTGTGTAATGACTACTTGATATGGGGTTATAAAGGTGTGGCCTCAATGCCTCAGTTTGGAACAACTCAGAGGAGCCATTTAGTTTCAGTGGATTGAAGTCTTTTTGTAAATGCATTATAGCCCAATTTCTTTCTCTGCTCAATCTTGCTTGCTTTCTTTCTTCCACAGGTTTTGATCCTGAGAGCACTTCTTTGCAGGCTAATCTCCATGTCAGAGCTGACTTTCATGGCACTTTGACCGGCAATACCACCTTTATCTTTTCTGAGGTTTTAACAAAGGGTGTTGCAGTTACACCCTTGATTTTGTCTTTACCCTGAGGTCAAGTATTACTGGTAGTAGCCTAGACTTGCTTTTTCTCTGAAGTTGGAATTTGTTGATAAACAGTTTCATTTTTAACCCTGCAAGTTTCAGAATTTCTGGACTGTATATTTTTTCTCAACTATAATTCAGGCAGGTCTTTTTTCAGTTCATCTCTTTATTATGCCTTTTCAAGTACAGCTAGCAGCAGCCCACTTTTAACATCCTGCTTTGAAATCATCTCACCTAACTTCACAAGTTTATTAAGTACATGTTCTGCCTTCCATGTTTTTGCAGGTGACAATTTTCCCAAACGTTTTTCCACTACATAACACTGCTGCCATTTTTCCACTCTCCTATGACAAGTACATCATTGCCTGCTGCCCATTCCCAAGGCCAGTGCTACACAACTTAGGTTTTTGTTACAGCAGCACTTTAAATACCAAATTCTGTATCAGTCAAATTTTTCTGCCTTTCAAAACACTCCAGATCCTAGTATCACACAATAATCTACATATATTTCTTATACATTTGTGGGTTGGATGGAGTTTGGCTGATCTTGGCAGGACTCAGCTGGTCTCTAAGCTGCAAGTTGGGTCTAAGTCTGCTTCACACATATCTCATCTTCCTCAAGCCAGAAGCTAGCCCTGTTCTCATGCAAAAAGCAAGAGACCAAGAAACAAGCCCAACTGTGCAAGCCCACATCAGTAGTAGAGAAGTGTATTCCTCCTGTGGGGCAAGGGAAAGGGAGTGATCATTTGCTGAAAAATCCTCTATCTACTGTATTACCAGAATGCAGAATAGAGAGATAAAGTATGGACAACATGAAAGAACAATAATTTAATGGAGAATGGATAAAACCCAACATATGTCTAATACGAGTTCCAGAATGAAAAATAAGCAATATTCAAAGAGAAAATGCCTATGATGTTTTTCCAGAATAAAAAACAAAGTCTTCAGATTCAAAAATTAAAATGAACTTGATGCAAGTAAAACTAAACAAAAACAACTCTCTCTCTTTCTCTATATACACACACACACACACACACACACACTCTTTCTCTCTCTAAAGATACACAAACACATACCTATATGTACAGAAATTAAAATGTTTGATAAGAAAACTAAAAATAAATCCATACATATATATTCATACCTATAAATACCTAGACCCATTTTCATGGGCATAAAAATATGAATCTCAGAGAAAATCTTAAATACTAAGAGAAAGACAGTTCCCTATTAAAGAAATGCCATTTAGATAGAAAACTTCTCATCAGTTACAGTGTATGCAAGAAGACATTGGGAAAGTATCTTCAAAGTGCTGAGGGGAACATTACTATCAGCTTAAAATTCTGTATGCAGTTAAATTATTCAAGATGAAGGGAAATAAAGACATTTTTAGGAAAAGATTGAGTTTACAGCACACTGACCTTCTCACAGCTTCTCACGCAATGTACTTCAGGAAGATGAAAATTGAATTTAGAAATGAATGTAAGAAGCCATTATGAACGAGGAAATAAATACACATAACCATTCATTAGACTGATTTTGAAGGAGGGGTGTTTTAAAAAGTAGTTGTATGGACTTCCCTGGTGGTGCAATGGATAAGAATCCTCCTGCCAATCCAGGGGACACAGGTTCGATCCCTGGTCCGGGAAGATCCCACATGCCGCGGAGCAACTAAGCCCATGCACCACAACTACTGAGCCTGCGCTCTAGAGCCCATGAGCCACGACTACTGAGCCTGCATGCCACAACTACTGAAGCCAGTGCCCCTAGAGCCTGTGCTCCGCAACAAGAGAAGCCACTGCAAGGAGAAGCTTGCGCACCACAACGAGAGTAGCTAGCCCCTGCTCGCCGCAACTAGAGAAAAGCCCCGTGCACAGTAACGAGACCCAATGCAGCCAAAAGTAAAAATTAAATTAAATATTAAAAAAAAAAGTTGTTGTATGAATGACTCTTGAGGACATCATGCTGATTGAAATAAGCCAGTCACAAAAAACAAATACTATAGGATTCCATTACACAAGGTCCTGGAGTAGTCAAATTCATAGAGACAGAAAATGTAATGGTGGTTATAAAGGGCTGGAGAAAGAGAGGAATGGAGGGGGCTGTTGTTTAATGGGTATAAAGTTTCAGTTTTGCAAGGTGAAAAGAGTTCTGGAGATTGGGTGCATAACAACGTGAATATAATTAACACTACTGAACTGTACACTTAAAAATGGTTGCGACAGTAATTTTGTTTTGCATATTTTACAATTAAAAGTTAAAACAAAGAAGTTGAAAGGAAATAATTTTAACAAATACAATAAATGGTCTAAGTGTAGCAGTATCAATTAACTTTAGGCCATTTTAAGAAAGTATGTTAAAAATTTAAGGGTAACTGTTACAAAAAGGAAAAAAAATAAGACAGTAAATTAAGCCAATCCATTAGAAGGGGAACAGCAATGACAGCAGCAACAATAACCAACAGGGAAAAACTAAAAGAAGTAGCAATGGAAAGCATAGCATATAGAAAGCATAGCATATTTATGATAGTAGAAATAAGGCCAAATATAATCACAGTAAATATGAGTGATTGGACTTGTTAAAAACCAGAGGTTTTATACCTATTTAAAAATAAAACAGCCTTAAGCCAATTTATGAGGTACCAAAAACATGAAGACATACAGAAATGTTGAATATAAAATGATCGAAAATAATATGCCAGGAGATACCAAAGAAAGTTGGTTTTGCTGGTAGATCAAAACCTATTTTGAGTTGTCTTACCATCTATTATCAATCAAATTCTATCAATATAGACTATGAGGCAAAAAGAAAATACCTATTAGGAAAAAAGTCACTATTTAATGATAAAAATAACAGCTTATAAGGAAATGTAACATCTTGAATCTTTTCGTATCTAGAGGCATGACCTCAAAACATATAAGACAGAAAGTCTAAAGAATTGTAGGTAGAAATTGAGAACTCTTTTAAAAGATCCCAAATGCCGCAACTAAGACCCAGCACAGCAAAATAAATAAATAAATATTAAAAATAAAAAAGCTGATGGATCAAGCAAAAATCAATAAGATAGAGAATATTAGGACAACATAAGCAATATGCTTGATCTAATAATCATATATAGACTCTTCTGGCAACATTTAGAGAATACAGATTATTTCAAACATGGGTAAAATGTTTACGGAAATCAAGCAGTACAAAGCCATAAAGAAGATTTCAAAAAATGTCAAACAATCCATGTCATAAATAGCTCCTTTTCTGAACAAAATCAGAAATCTAAAGAAAAAGATGGCCCCCAAATACTATGTGTTTGAAACTAAATGGTTCATGGTTAAATAAATCAAATTTGAAATTATATAACATTTATAAAGGAATAACAGTGAGAATAGTCTGGTGGTAAAACAGAACCAAGAGTGACATGAAAGGTCTAAATGCATAAATAAGAAAAATAAAAACTAGTGAGCTAAATTTCATTTAAAATATTGAAAAAGTACACAGAAAAATCACAGAAATTAATAAAATAGAAAATAGAAACAAAAAGAAGGATCAAAAAAAAGCCAAAATCTGGCCCTTTGAAAAGACAGGGATATTTTTATAAAATGAGAAGAATGATGCCAGTATGCAATGAATGTTAACTAATAGCTGTAATCATTAAGAGAAGATTGCTACTGAGCCATCATCTAGTTTTCTGGGTCTATACCATGTAGTTAGTTTTTGCTGGTTCAAGTTCCCTGGCATCTTAACCACACAATAAAACAAAAAATCAGTCCATAAATGATAGCCTTTACAAAATATCATGAGTATATATATTGTTGCTTGGTTTAATCGACTGCATAATGTTTTATAAAAATTACTTCATTTACTTGATAAACTGGAACGGCTATAGGGCTCGATTCCAGCCTAAAGGTACATTATATGCATCTATAAATACATAAGTAGGCAGTTCTTAAAGCCAAATTTGCTAGTGCTACATTGCAGGTCCAGCATCATAAGTACTAAAGCATTTTCCTGCCAGGCTTCCTTTATCAGCATTATTACTAAGTGGAGAAGCTTGGCATTCAAATGTAGTCTCTATATGAAAATACGTAATGGAAAATTGATATCCTGGATATATCCTATATAATATCCTCTTACTATGTAAATCTTTCATAACTAAGGGTGTTTTCATTTTCTTAATATCTTGAGTATCTTAATATTTAAAAATCTTAATAACTTAGCTTAAAATCAATAATTTTGCCTGTAGTTTTCAACACAATTTTATGTAAAACATATTTATTATCTACTTTTCAGGTCAGTGACTCATCTAAAAAGACTTTTAAGTGAATCTAGCTTTGGGGAAGAAATGTGCTTATTTTTAAATAATAGGTGTTTGATTAGAGTTTTACAAGTTGGTTGGTTATTACAGATTACATTCACATAAGGTATGTGAATTTCAATCTATGTGAACTTTACTCCAATCAAAGTACTGTGTTTCCTGGACTAAGAAGACTTTGCTTTTTAATCTTATACATGTATAAGGCTAGGTGTGTGTGATGTTAAATTTTAAAATTTGTGCAATTAAATTTTAAAATTTGAAATATTTTAAAAATATAGGAAATTACACAAAGTAATAAAACATACACTAGAAAATGACCATAAAGAATCCTCAGTAGTTAACATTTTGTCATATTTGCTTTATCTTTTTATAATATAGTGACTAAAACATTAAGGATAAGTTGGAGTCTTTGTCTGCCCAATCTAGTCCCATTTCCTTCCTCTTTCCCTATAAATTCAATGTGTCTTTTCTTTCTTTCTTGTTTTAAATGTCTCTCTATATTTATTTCTCTGTATCTTAGACTGGAACACAAAGCTTTAACTTTAGTTTGAAGATAGGTGAAAATCACAACTTGGACTTGGTTCAAGGCTTTTATGTTGGTGTACCACAAACTCAGTTAATAAGCAGTGCTAAGGATATAAATGAGATAAGGATGCAGGTAGGTGAATTCAACTGCCCACTTCCTGCTTGTTTGTGTATCACAAAAAGTTTGGTGGCTTCAACAGCTCTAGCAACTTAGCCAGGCTAATCTTCTCTGTATTGTTCCAATTTTAATATATGTGCTGCTGAAGCAAGCGCTCGATGTATCTTTTCATTCAAATTTTATGCCTTTACACACATAAAAATATATTCAGATAAAATTTAGAGTATTGTTTTATGTTTTAGACTTTACTTAAATGAATTCATCCTGTATAAATTATACTGCAACTGCTTTTTTTTTCTGACAGCATTGTTTTTTTTAATCCACTAATTATGTATATATGTGTGTGTGTGTGTATATATATATATATATATATATATATATATATATATATATATAAAATTAGTGGGTTGCTTTTACTTGCTGTATGATATTCTATCATTTAAATATACCATATTTTAGTTAGTTATTTTCCTTCCGATAGACATTTCAGTTTTGGTCAATATTTTGCATACGTACCCTCTTATAAATGTGTGAGAGTTTCTCTAGAGTATGTATCTAAAAGTAGGAATGTTGAGTTTTACAGTATGTTCATGTTAACCCCATGTCCTTTATTTACTTTTTGCCGAAGTATTATACCTAAATAGTTAAAAATTCAGAGTATAGCATAAAAATTGTAGAGTATAGCATAAAAGTATAGCATAAAAAATTGTAGTCCCATTTTCTACCTTCTCTCATTCTTCTCCCTGGAAGCCACCACTTGCAACTGTTTTAAAAGTTTATTCTGATATTTACCTCCATTTATATACAATACGCACGTACTGCCATCACTTGATTATTAATCGTAAACATCTGTTGTCTTCTTGCTTCGGAACATAAAGGCTTTAGCTCATTCATAGCTTCTTGTTCCTTCCTTCTATTTTTCTATATAATTTTGTATCTCAGTTTTTGCTTATTAAATCTCTAATTGTGTCAGCATCTTTTGACTACGTAAATATTCATCACTGTTGAGCCAAACATTAGACTATGCTTTTATTTCCTATCTTGTTCTTTTTTCTGAAGTTGATAATTGCTTGATTTTTTATCTTCATTCATTATTTTTCTTTGAAAATTTGAATAAAGTTTTCCCATAGTTCCAAAACTGCCATAAAATATATCTCAATATAATTTTCATCAGGCCTAAACTTTAGGACAATTTATTTGTTCTATTTCCCCCCCCGGAAACATCAACACTGGACATATCTGATGTCCTGACAATCTGAATTGGTTGCATTCTCAGCTTTGATGTTCACTGTTATCTTGGAACTTTCTTTCGTCACCATTTTTGGAATTTTGTTTGCTTTCCTTCTATCTTCTTTCTGGAGCCAAAAGGAGGAAAGAGGAGAAGGGTCCTACTGCTCAGTAAGAAGTCTTTTCACCACCTTTTCATCTATGCCTGGTCATCTTCAAACTGGGACCTCTCTGTATTTCCAGAGGACAAACACTGTTTCCCTGCAGGGATTGGGGAAGTTGCCTGGCTTCTTTGAGGATGAGAACTTGGGAGTTTCATTACAAGCTGTACAGTCTTACAAGCAATCTCTGTGTTTTCAGCCCCTTCTCTGCATCACTGCCTCCAACTCTTGAGCCATTCTAGGGTTCTGAGGGCTAAGGCAGCTTGCTTATCTTTGCTTCTCCCAGTTTAGGCAAAAATGTTGTGTTTCTGTTTCTTTTTCTTGTTGTTTGAGATAATTTCCAAATGGGGAAGCAGTCAGAAACGTCTTCTGTTCCTTCTACTATGGTATACTGCTTCTTCAGAGGATGCAGAAGTTAGACTTCCACATACCCAATAACTATTGTGGCAGCAGTTGCTGGAACCAAATTAGGAACGCCACTGAGAGATCGGTAAATTAGACTGAAATTAACTGAAAGAACTAGATAAAGCTTCTCTATCAGCCAGGATAAGGACTTAATGTTAGAAAATTAAATTGAGAGTAAAAAAAGAAAGGAAAGGGTAGCCCCTTTTCAAGGTGGCAAAGATATTTCTGAGTCCTCCTTTTGAAAATTCCTTCAAAAAAAAGAGAAGAGAAAAATGAAACTCAGACTTTATCTCTGATGAAAATAGGAGACATTTGTATCTCTGAACCATCTTAAGTGTTTACAGGAGAAGTACCAATGTGAGGCAAGTTTGCTGCATGATCTGACCCCAATCTAACCTTACAAGATTATCTTTTATCACTTTCTTACATGTACCTCATGTTTAAACAAAAATGGGTCCTTCAGTTTCCCAGAATATATCTACCTTTCATATCTTCTTGTTATGCAGGACACATGCTATTCTCTCCTCATAAAATAATGGTGTTTAACGTTGGCTTGTGTGTGTGTCAGGAGAGGTGTTGAGAATTAAATATCCTCCTAGTGAGCTAGTATGCAGTTAAGATTAAAAACCACTGGTCTGGAATGTCCTCACCACCCCTTTTCTCTTCTGCCCTCAGGCTTTTCTGTAGCAAAACTCTACTCATTGTTTCTGGTCATCTCAAGGTCCACCTCAAACTCTTCCTGACCTTCCTCACCCTCCATTCCCCTATCCAGATATTATTTCTTCCCCCAGTGATCCTCTGTAGCTCTTTATTTGTACACTTCTTCTGGCACATATTATATTCTTGCACACGGAGGAATGACACTTGTTATTTGTTTTTGTCATCTCTAGACTGTAAATCTCTGAAACGATTGAGCCTCTATTCATTTTTACATCTTTCAAAGCATCTAGCACAGGGGATTTCATTTAAGTGGGTACTCAATAAACATTTGTAACATTGAATAATTCACCTTTGATGAGGTGCATTTTTTTTAACTGAGAAAACTGAGATTAGCAGTCTGTGGGATGTGAAAATGAGGGCAAATTCAGTGGCAGGTCAGGATTAATGATTATTTCTTCCATGTTTGAGTGTA
Organism: Balaenoptera musculus; assembly: GCF_009873245.2. Lineage (NCBI taxonomy): Eukaryota > Metazoa > Chordata > Mammalia > Artiodactyla > Balaenopteridae > Balaenoptera > Balaenoptera musculus. The sequence continues at coordinate 49,931,742 of NC_045794.1, read as the reverse complement.
TGGTTTAAAGAACTAAAAGTCTGGCTAGCTATAATGTTTCTAACACAGAGATAAGTAATATACACATCTTCAAAGTTTTACCTAAGTTTACAATTTCTGATTTTCTATGTCAGAAAACAACTCTGAAAAGAGAGCCACCTTAATTATTGTATATTTCTAGGCCCAATAATTAGAGAGCCAATTAAGTAGTATTTGCTGACTAAAAAATTACAACATAGGAAACAGGAAATTATAGTGCAATATATCAAAGCAACAGTACTTGTAAATTCAAATTGCTTGAGTCAGTCAGCCTTTACCTGGTGCGTTTTAGATATTCATTGTTTGAAGGACTTAAATAATACAAGGTGAACTGATGTAAAAGTCTGAAGATGGGGGTCAATGCTAAAGATTTGGGGGAGGGGAGAGTAAGATACTGATGGTAGTAGCTAAGGCCCAGAGAATAGATGGGATTGCTTCAGAAGAGTATGTCAAGAGAAAGATGTGGACCAAGAATGGCATTCTAAAACTCAATAACATTTAAGGGATGTCATAGGAAGAAGAATTTATGAAGGTGAATGAGGAGGATAGGTCAGACAGGAAAAGGAAAAGCAGGAGGGAGTCAAATTTCAGAAGCCAAGGGATTAGAGAATTCAAGGACCCAGGAGGACTTCTGGTTTGAAGATGGTGTCATATGTAGTTGGCATTTTCCTTTTCTCTTACTAAAAATCATCTGAAAGCAGCAAGGAGAATGAGAAAATAAAAGAACACAAACCAGGAGACAGCTAAAACCGCAATCCACCAGATAGGTGGAAATGATGATGAAAGCTTTAAAAATTAAGCAAAAGTAGTTGTAGGAGGAAGCAGAGAGAACACAACATTATCTGAGAATATCTTAGAGCCAACAAAGTAAACTTCTCAAAGGCAATAAGCATAGCCTAGGGAACAAAATCTAAATATGTTGTTTGGGAATAGGGTGTATGTTGGTTGGATGAGACTACCTGTAGGATCAGTTGTTAGAAGTGGGATTGCTGGGTCAAAATGCAGGAACCTTGGAAGTTTTGTTAAATATTGCCAACTTGTCTTCTACAGATTTTAAACTCATTTACACACCAACCGGTAATGAATAAAAATGCCCGCTTCTCTATGCTCTTGTCAAGAGTGTGATATTAAACTTTTGAATCTTTGCCAAAGTTATAGGTGAAAATTGATATTTCAGTGTATCTTTATATATGTTTCTCTTCCTGTGAGAAAGTTGGAGCATCTTTTCATGTGACCAAGAACCCATGAAATGTCTCTAGATTTTTCCACATTTTCCATATTTTTCTCTATAATGCTGATTTGGAGACACTTTTACTATATAAGGGAAATTAATCATTTGTCAATGAATAAATTGCAGGTTATTTCCAGCTTTGCTCTTTTTAAAAAAACTTTAGTGGGTTTTCCATGTAATTGTTATAAAAATTAATTGTAGTCAAATAGTTTTTTCTTTTATGGCTTTTCGTTTGGAAGCATACTTAGAAAGAATTTCCTTATTTCAAGATGGTAAATTTTTTTTCACATGGTTTCTTCTAGCTCCTTTATAATCTATTAATATTTGAGTCTTTGATCAATCTGGAATTTTTCTTATTTTAAAATGGGAAATATGAATCAAATTTTGTTATTTTCCATAAGGCTACTCCAATAGCATTTATTAAGTAATCATCTTTCTCTTAATGACTCAAAACATTTACCTTTTTTTTTTCTTTGTCCACTCGGTGTGGCTTGTGGGGATCTCAGTTCCCCGACCAGGGACTGAACCTGGGCCACGGCAGTGAAAGAGCCGAATCCTAACCACTGGACCATCAGGGAACTCCCCTTCATGACTCAAAACATTTAAATTCTCATTTTATTTTATCTGTTTCTGGACACTCTAGTCTATTTCTTCTATGTGTTGGTTTATTATTATGCTATACCACACTGTTTTCATTAACTGGTTGGCTACTTTTTAAAATACTCTTTTTCAGAAATGTATTGGCTATTACTTAGTTTTTAAACTTAAATTTTGTTTAAAATTGTGGTAAAATGTACATAACATAAAAATCACTGTTCTGACCATTTTTAAGTGTATAATATAGTGAAGCTAAGCACATTTCCATTGCTGTGCAACCATCAACACCATCCACCTCCAGGAATCTTCCCAAACTGAAACTTTGTACTCATTAAACAATAACTCTCCATTCCTCCCTTCTCTCAGTTGCTGGCAATCATGATTCTACTTTCTGTCTCTATAATTTGACTACTCTAAGTATCACATGTAGGTGGAATCATATAATATTTGTCTTTTTGTTTCTGGCTTATTTCACTTAGCATAATGCCCTTAAGATTCAAACATTTTGTAGCATATGTCAGAATTTCTTTCCTTTTTAAAGGCTGAGTAATATATAATGATACATTATTATTGTCATATATATTCATCTGTTCCGTTCATCTGTTGATAGACACTTGGGTTGCTTTTACCTTTTGGCTATTGTGAATAATGCTGCATGAACATGGGTGTACAAATACCTGTCTGAGTCCCCGCTTTCATCTCTGTTGGGTATATATCCAGTAGTGGAATTACTAAATCGTATGGTAACTCTATTTCATCTTTTTGAGGAACAACTATACTGTTTTTGACAGTGGCTGCATCATTTTGCATTCCCTTTTCACTCTGTTGATAGTGTCCTTTGCTCCACAAATTTTACAGTTTTGATGAAGTCCACTTTATCTTTTTTTTTTCTTTTGTTACCTGTGTTTTTGGTGCCATATCCAAGAAATCATTGTCAAATCCAACGTCATGAAGGTTTCCCCCTATGTTTTCTTCTAAAGATTTTATAGTTTTAGCTCTTTCGCTTGGGTCTTAATCCATTTTGAGTTAGTTTTTGTATGTGGTGTAAGGTGAGAGTCCAACTTTTTGTGTGTGGATATCCAGTTCTTCCAATACCACTTGTTGAAAAGACTGTCTTTTCCTGATTATGGTCTTGGTACCCTTGTCAAAAAGCATTTGATCACATATTATTTGTTTATGTTTTATATATAAAATTTAGAATCAGCTTGCTAATGGAAGAATCCTGTCAGTATTTTTTAAAATTGAGATATAATTGACATACAACATTATTTTAGTTTCAGATGTACAACATAATTATTTGATATTTGTATATATTGCAAAATGATCAGCACAATAATTCTAGTCAACATTCGTCAACCATACATAGTTACAGAATTTTTTTTCTTGTAGTGAGAACTTTTAAGATTAACTCAGCAACTTTCAAATTGCAATACAATATTATTAACTATAGTCACCATGTTGTACAGTACATCCCGTGACTTAATTTGTTTTATAATTGAAAGTTTGTATCTTTGACTCCCTTCACTCATTTTGCCCACTCCCCATCCCCCACCTCTGTCAACCATCTTTTATGTGTAGCTGTCCTGTTAATATTCTTATTGGGATTGCACTGAATTTATAGATTAATTTAAGGAGAATTTATATCTTAATAATGTTGAGTCTTTCTAACCAAGAATATGGTATGCTTCTTCATTTGTTTAAGTCTTCTTTTGTGTCCTTTAATATTATTTTAAAAGTCTTTATATAAATGTCACATACTTTTTACTTAATAAAATCTTAGCTGTTTTATCCTTTTTTTATTGTTATTATAAGTGAGATTCTTTCTTAATATTTTTAAACCAATCACAGTATGAATATATGAATTCTTCTGTTTTCAGTTCATGGAGAAAATATGAATATATATATTAATTTCATGGTGAAGTGCGTGGGTCACAATTTTTACTTATCCTTCAGCAATATTTTCTGGAGAATGTTCTTCATAAGCTTTCCATATTTATTTGCTCTGGTAGAATCTTTGTACAGATCTTGTGCTGGTTCTTTATTGATTACTCATTTTGAAGGAAGTTAAGTTTTTGCTGGACGAGGTACGTGTGGGTGGCTCATGTTGGGAAGGAGCCAGAGCCGTGTTGAGGCTAGCTGGAATTTCCTTATGATCTAGAATTTGTGTGTGTGTGTGTGTGTGTGCGCGTGTGTGTGTTTTAAAGCCTTTACTTCTCCCCAGTTAATGGAGATAGGCATGCATGTATATCCAATGGAATAGAGGTTTTCTCAATGCAATGTGTCTCTTCACCCTTCTGTCACAGACACAGACCACTTCCTAATATGTCTTGCTTGTTTTAACCCTTATTTAGCCCCACTCCATCTTTCTATTGGACTTAAACTCTTTGTTTAACATGGTTTAGGAATCTTTACTCTGGAAGTCTCCAACTTAGGGATTTGTAAAAGTTTTTATGTATTTTGGATAATAGCTCTTTGTTGCTTATATGTGTTGAAAATATATTCTCTCATCTTGCTATACTATTAAAAATATTTTCAGTAATTTCCAAATCTTTTTAAAGATAGCATAGGTAACTTCTGGTTATAATATATAATCGCAATACATGTATATCACAAAAAATTGGAAAATACAGAGAAGTATAATAAAGAAAATAAAAATGACCTATATTTTAACTACTCAGAGATGATTACTTTTTAAAATATTTTGTTTCATTTCTTCCAGGCATCTCTCTTTCTCTTTCTTTTTAAAAAATATACTTTAGTTTTTAGAGTAGTGTTAGGTTTACAGCAAGATTGAATGGAAGAGATTTCCCATATACTCCCTACCCCTACACATACATAGCTTCCCCCACTATCAACATTCCTTACCAGAGTGGTACATTTGTTACAACCTTCATTGACACATCATTATCATCCAAAGTTCATAGTTCAAAGTAGGATCCACTCTTGGTTTTGCACATTCTATGGGTTTTGACAAATGTATAATGACATGTATTCACCATTATAGTATCATACAGACTAGTAGCACTGGCCTAAAAATCCTTTGTGCTTTGTCTATTTATCCCTCCACCCAAGTATCCTTGGCAACCATGGATCTTTGTACCGTCTATATAGTTTTGCCTTTTCCAGAATATCATATAGTTGGAATCGTATAGTATTTGGCCTTTTCAGATTGGCTTCTTTCACTTAATAATATGCATTTAAGCTTCTTCCATGCATTTTCACAGCTTGGTAACTCATTTCCTTTTAACACTGAATAATATTCCATTATCTGGATGGACAACAGTTTATCCTTTCACCTACAGAAGAATATCTTCATTTCTCCCCAGTTTTGGCAGTTATGAATAAAGCTACTATAAACATCTGCAGGTTTTTGTGTGGACATAGGTCTTCAACTCGTTTGAGTAAATATCAAGGAGCATGATTGCTGGATCACATGTTAAGAGAATATTTAGTTTTATAAGAAATGGCCAGACTGTCTTCCAAAGTGGTTGTACCATTTTGTATTCCCACCAGCAATGAGTGAGAGTTCCTGTTGCTTCACATCCTCATTGGCATTTGGTGGTGTCAGTGTTTTGGACCTGTCATTCTATTAAGTGTGTAGCAGTGTCTCATTGCTGTTTCAATCAGATATTTTTCAAAATCTTTTGGTTCTTATGTTTAGTTTCTCAATTTGTTAAATTTTATTTTCTTCCTTTTCACTAATTGGCTTAATTTTGTAATTTCTTTTCAAAATAATTATTAGTGTTTTTCTTTATTGTATTTATTTTTCCTCGTAGGTTATTTGCACTGCTTACTTTCACATGACTTATACTTTGTTCTAGTTCTTTTTTTTTCGTTCCAGGAGTTTGTTTCTGTCTCTCATTAGGTTCTGCCTTTAGTAAAGGCATTCTCAAGTTTTTTAAAATGACACTTCAGTAATTTAGCTGTTTAATAATACTCCATAATTTTGTTTTAGATTTTTTCACTTTCTGAAACTTAACAAGTATTTTCTGTTTCCATCTCACATTCTCTTTGATCACTAGATTAAAAAAAATTCCCAAATCCATAGGTTAGCTTGTTGAGTAAACCCTGTGACAGAATGAGATTTTGTATTGTGTTTTAAAGTTAATATGTTAGAATAATTTAACTTAGCAAGTTATTCAAGGAGGAAGACTCACTGATACAGTTCTAATTTAATAGAAGGAGGCACAGTTTTATGTACAGGGTAGGTGGGTCATTTATAATAAGAACAGTAAGGTTATATTTAGTGATTTAATTGTCGTAAGTTTAGTGAACAAATTCAACCCCTTATGACAAATATTGCTTACAACTTTAAGTGAAAAACAGTTTTGTTAGCAAATAAATCTCTTATAAAAAATATATGTCTTTTCAAAGTTTCAAGTCAACAGTCCTAAAAATTTTACTATTAGAACTAACTTCTGAATATTTTAGAACAACTCTGTCCTTGGTATACAGAAATTCAGGTTTATATTGGTTTAGACTAAGTGTAGATTTAGTTTATTTTGTGGTTACTGTTTGTAGATATTCTCTAGTCCTCTCTTGTATCTACCAATGCTTTGCATTCCCCAAAGCACTTGTGTTAGCAACGTCTTCAAGTTTTCTTCAAGTTTTCTATTAAATACAAGTAAAATTGTGACCTGAGGTTTCACTTGAATTTTAACTAAACCTAATTCTTCCTTTCACACTTCAAATAACCAAATTAATTTCTTTTAGGTCTATATTTGAACTCCTATAAATCAACCAAGTTTTTGTTTTTAGAGCTGGAGCGTATTTTTATTCATCAATTTACAGAGATATAATATTAATAAGAGGGACTTTTAAATTGGGTCTTTTCAAAAATATTTTTCCAAAAAATGTTTTCTTTTGCTATACTCACCTTGACATATTCATTAATAAAATATTATTTTGTCCTCATCTTTTCTCATGTAGTCCAAATCACAGTTTTCATATACTGCCATTTTAATCTCATCATTTCAAATCCAAAATGCCAAAATGTCTAGCTACTTTGCAAGTATGATATTATTGAATGTCCTATGTAAATGTGTAACTGCTTGAAAAAAAATGTCCTTCAGGATATCTTTGGTAAATAGATGATATCTACTCTGATTATTATTGCTTTATTGACATTGTGACTTGCAGTGAGGTATCAACAAAATGTAAAAGAGAAGGAAAATAAGTGGCTAGGAATAACATTATATCTAATAATACTTGAAATATCTATTTGGCTTATAGATTTAAGAGTGTACATAAAGATAATACTACTATATTATAGAAATAGATCAGTGCTTGACATATTATAGGTGCTAAATAAATATTTATTAAGTGAATGAGTAAAATTCAGTATTTTCACAGGAGGTAAAAGCAAGTACAGTTTGGGTTGAAATGTTTAGCTTCTTTGCTGAATAGCAAATGGTAGTGTTTTTCTGGGATAATATTATCCTCCACTTTAGTAACTGGGAAGTGAAAGGCTACACAACTGACTACATAGCTTTTCAAGGAATGGGGAAGATGTGTTTATCAAACATGAGGAGGGGAGTCTCTTTTACCTTTCCTTTACCTCCCTCTCTTCCTTTCTCCCACTCTTTTTCTTTATAAACTAGAAATCAATTCAATTCAGATTTATTTAGAAAAATCCAGAAGTAAAACTTCTTTATTCCCCTTCCCCACTTTCACCTAACTGAGTAGAATTTTGGTACGTGTATCTTAGGTAAGTTTTCCTGGGGAAAAGATTCTTAGATGCGCATTTGTTTGCCAGAAATTTATTGAAGAGTGTCCTTGGGATCGATATCCATGGGGGATCAAAGGAAGTAAGAATGGCAAGAGGGAGGAGTTGAGCTGTGATTCAGTTGTGACAATGGCCTCAGCCATCTCAAGGGGAACTCTGGAACTAGTATGGCCCTTCAGAGGTGTTCCACTTTGAAGGAAGTGCTGAGCTTTTATACCCTTGTATCTGGATTAGACATTGGAGGTAGGTGGAACCAAGGGAAGAGGTTTGATCTTGGCCAGATGGCTCTCTTGAACTGACTTAGGGGAGGTCTGGCAGAACCCACCCTATAATGAGCAGTTCTGGCCCACTGGTCACTTGATCTCCCATGGTCAGGCCTCTGTCTCTACCAAGGTCCAGTAGCATTCCAGAGACGTTTTATAATTTTTTAAAATGCTGTATAACTCACTACTGCAGATGGCATAGTTTGATCAGAACCCTAAGGATGTACATTGTGATTTCACTTTGGGAGCTTGTCATAAACTCCACATGATATCTTTTCCCATCACTGATACCTTGAATACTGAAGGATCTGCCAAATCATATGGTCCAAGCACTCAACCTGGACCTGCTGCAAGTCTCTTTCCCGCTTTGAGTCTCACTCACACTTTCATGGCACCTGTTAAGCGCATCAGAGCAGTATTTACTAGTGTGTAATATGTTACTTCCAGAACCAAAAGACAAATACAGGGCATTATGCTTCCTTCTTTGTGCAGGGAGAGACAAGATGCAATAATTTGTTCCTTAGTTTAGAAAGAATGTCATGACTTGTCCCAGAGCACTGGACTCCTACATATTACTTATATGGAATGTCCTTGAATTTTCATATAGTTTAACTCCCACTTTTAAAATTTATTTATTTATTTATTTATTTATTTATTTAACATCTTTATTGGAGTATAATAACTCCCACTTTTTGGAACACATATGTTATACCAAGGCCTATTATATGTATGCAACATTCTTTTTTTTTGTATGCAACTTCTTGCTTATCCAGTCTGATTAGCAAGGTACCATCAATAAAGTGAACCAATGCCATGTCTTGCCAAATGACCAGTTCAGATCTTTATGACTATATTATGTCAGAGGGCAAAAGAATTAATCTAGTTCTGGTTAAGACTGTAAATATATATATACACATATTTGCTTCAAGTGAATTCAAATGATTTCTCATCTTTCCAGTAGGGATGGAAAATGACATGTTCATCAGATCAATGATAGTATACCATGCACCCAAGGCCATGGTAATCTGTTCTAGCAAAGAGGTCACATCTGGCATAGCAACTGCAATTGGGGTTGCTTTCTAATTGAGATTGCCTTACTTTCCTGTCATTCTCCAGGATACGTCTTTTTTTTTTTTTTGGTAAAGTCCAGGCTGGTTAATGAAATGGGGATATGATAAGAACCAGCAACCACGCATCCTGAAGGTCTTTAATGGTGGCACTAGTCTCTGCTACTCCCCTCAACTCCCAACCAGGGATAAAATACTTTAAAAAACTATAATCTTGATGAAGGTGGTTTGAAGCTGCATAGGTCTTATCCCACAGTCCAAGGAACCAATATGGAGGTTCTGCTAATTACCAAATATGTTCATAATAATTATGCCTTTAGGAACAGGAGAGGGGACAAATAGGCACTGGAGCGCTCTGTGGACCCACTGTTAGCAGAGGAATTTGACAGGACTGGATTTATTACTTCACCCCCATATTCTGGTACTCTAACAGGGGGAACATGATGATGTTTCAGTATCAACTCAAACCCTGTGTCCAAAAGCCCTTGAAATGTTTGGGTATTTTCTTCGTTGACTAAATGGTCTCAGGTCAGGTCCCTTTGGGGAAGAAGGGTTGAGAAAATTGTTAACTTATTCACTTGCCATGGTGATACAGGTCCTTGGGACTCGCTCTTTCAGTGGGTGAAACTTGCCAGTCTTCATAATTATATAAGTTTATTTAAGGCTCACCACAATCCCTGTAATTAAAATAGCTGATATTATATAGGTGCCCTGTCTCAACAGATAAGGTTCAGGGAATTTAGATCACACAAACAGTAAGTTGCAAAACCTATGTTTGTACCAATATCTTTTTTGTTTGTGAAACAGTGTTCTTTTTCTTAAGCCAAATACTATCCTGGAGACGCTGTGGCTACAATAAATTTACCCAGAGTAAGATTATATTCAGATAATTCTTTGTATCTGAAAAGCAAAGCTGAAAGGCAAAAGAATAGGTGAAAATGTCAGTACTTCCCTAGGCTGTGGTATGTGCTGGTAAATTTGTCATTCTTGTATCCTATGAAATGAAATGAAAAAATCCTAACCTTTTTTCACTTCAGGATATTCCCACTGTTAGGGCAACTACTGAGAAGGGAAAACTTGAATGACCTAGGTATAGTATAACAGTGATTGTTTTGGTGACTGAATATCAGCATGCAATTAATAAATACTTTATGAAAAAATGACTTATCAATACTTAGAAAGTTTCAGTGTCCTATGTGAGTATACAAAGGTATCTTATGCAGAAATGATTTAGCGTTCTAGTAATCTCTCTTAGATGTGTTCCACAACTTCCTTCCTTTTCTAGACATGCCCCCTTTTTGCCTTGAATCAGGAGAATGAGTCTCAGCATTGCTAAAGGGGTATGAGTGAACATTCTTGTCTTGTTCCTGATCTTAAAGGCTTTTAACTTTTCACCATTGAGTATGATGTTGTCTGTGGGCTTGTCACATATGGTCTTTATTATGTTGAGGTACATTCCATTTATACCTAATTTGCTGAGTTTTTATCATGAAAGAATGCTGACTTTTGTCAAATGCTTTTTCTGCTTCTATTGAGATGATCGTATAATTTTTATCCTGTATTCTGTTAATGTGATGCATCATATTCATTGATGTGCTTATGTTGTGCCATCCTTGCATCTCAGGGATAAATCCACCTTGATTATGGTCTATGATCCTTTTGATATGTTGTTGAATTTGGTTTGCTTGGTTTTTTTTTTTTGTTGGGGACTTTTGCATCCATATTTATCAGGGATATTGACCTGTAATTTCTTTTCTTGTAGTGTCTTTGTCTGGCTTTGGTATCAGGGTAGTGCTGGCCTCTTAAAATGAATTTGAAGTGTTCCCTCCTCTTCAATTTTTTGGGAAGATTTTGAGAAGAATTGGTATTAATTCTTTTTTAATGTTTGGTAGAACTCACTAGTGAAGCCATCTTTTCTTTGTTCTTAGCTGCCCCCAGGTGTTCTAACTATGGTAGTTGCCTCAGCACACTGAATGAATGAAGTGAGACAGAAGTAAATCTCTTGGGCAGTTCCCTGGAAGGCTGCAGATGCTGAATGGGCACGTCACTCATTCCTTCCCCTGAGGAAGAAATTGCAGGCTGAGTGATCTCAGCTCTGAACTGGATGGCTTGAGGGAGGGGCTGACATGAATAAAGTTAAACCACTTTATTTTCTTGATTTTGTGCTCTTTTGGGGTGTTGCAAATTCTTAATTGGATTCTGGAAGCCTTATGAAGGTATTTTGGCCCAAGTATTGTTGTTTTATCGATGTCTCTGTCGGGGTGACAAGAGGTGAGACTTTCTTTCCACATCTTGTTGATGTCACTCATATGTCTAAGTCAGCCCTGCTTAACCGGGGGTTCCTGGGTGGTTCACGGGATCACCGGACTCCTTGAAACAGTTTATTAAATTTTAGAAGTATGTTCTTTCATCAGGTTCTTATTCATTCCCCCAAGGGTTAAGAGTCCAAAGGGTGTTTACATTCTGGTAGTGGTATCAATTGGGAACTTGATTCAGCATCTCTTTGTTTTTTTTTCTGAATTTTTTATTTTGGTACACAGGTCTGGGAACCTAATTTCCATTTTAATCATTGTTTCCATGGGATGGGGACATTCTGAATTTCAAATAACATATAAAGTCTTGAAAGACATCCTATTGTAAGTTGGAGCTACCTAGAGTTGAGATAAAGAATAACTGATTTTAAAGGATTTCAGAGACTGATAGCATTTTTATTCTCTGGCTTGGATTATAAATTCTAAAAGACCAGACGATGTATATTTTAAAAGCCCCATACTACACAAAGGAGTACCTAATAGCAACTTGTACTTGTAATAATTATTAAACAAATTGAACTTACATTGTTCAAGTATTCATACTGAAAACTATGCAGATTGTTTATAAACAGATTACAACCAGGGATTTCTCCTCTGAATTCTAAGTATGACTTAGAACTCTTTTATTCTTTCTCTTGTTGGGAAGGGGGAAATATCGCCCTCTATCTCTCTTGAGTTCTTGTGGCTGGACTAATAATAAAATGGACACAAGACAGATTAACAGGAGAAAAAGAAACACATTTTAATTCGTGTGTATGGAGGTCTCATAAAAATGGGACCTAAGAAGTGGACAAAGCAGGAAGCTTTTATACTTTTTAGACAAAGAAACAATACATTTGTGAAGAATGGGACAGGACAAAGAAATGTAGCCTTTGGGTACTTAATTAGTGAAGATTCTAAACCGAGTTTGGGCTTGGGGTAGTAAATTAAAGAAGTAACAAGGTGTGTTTACACAGGCTTCTTGGTCCTGAATTCCCTTCTCTGGTGATAAGAGTGTCCTTCTACTTCCAGATGCAGGGAGTGCACCTTTCACATGAGAGATTTATTTTCTGCTTGGGGAGACAGAGAGGAGGGTTAAATCGTCCCTCTTGTATCGGCTCTTTCTTAAGTAACTTTAATTCAAAATAATTAATATGCCATTGAGGCACATTTTGGGGCAGTCTGCCCTGGGATCCAAGAGTTCCCTGCTCTGAAACTTCCCTGGAAGTTTCACATATTAAAAGTTGAGCTGGTATATTTTTCCATCTCATTGAACCAGTCTCGTAGTCTTGACAATAGGCCAGTTCACTTAGACTCATTTGAGTAGGTGGGTTCCAAAAGTTAAACCTATGGTTCAAGCAATCGTGTATTTAACAAGTGTGTCAATGGAAACAAAAGAAAAACAGAGGTTAATGATTGGAGCAGATTATAAACCAGTTTCTGAGCCCAGAGTCCAGTCAGTCAAGAAGATTTCTAGATATTAGGGTTGAAGCATCTTTTACAGTTTGAAATGCCTCTGATGATGTCATCAGTAAACTTTCTGAATGGCTCCTGCAGCAACAGGCGTGAAGATTGTGACAATTTCTCTGAAGTTTATATCAAGTCACCTAGCTTCAGTTTGCAGGCCTTCAGGGAAAAGGGCAGTTTTAATTCTCAATGATTTCAAATGAAAAGGTTAGGAGAAATTTGGAAATGTTAGTTTGGAGAGTCATAGCCAGATGTTAGAGGAAACTAGAATAATTCAGGATCCAGTTCAGTTTACAGGTAAATAACAAAAACCTCAAAGACAGTAGTTAACAGAACTAGAATCTGGTATCTATAGTATGTATTACAGTTTCTGCTGAAACATATTTTTTTCTCTCTACAATTACCCCCATTTTTACCAAAGATAGCCAAATTAAGATTAATTTATTTGCAAAATAAGTCTAGTTTCAATAAACTTGGCCTAGTTATTCATATAACTACAGCAAGAATAGTGATTGGACCATATAGGCTTTTTAAAATCTGCTTTGTCAGAACTTTAGAAGGAATCTCAGATTGAACTTTTAATAGCCTCTCAAAACTAAGAAGCCAAGCCAACTATCAATACTTGCCATCAGACGTTGTTTGCAATAGGTATAGATTTGGGTTAATTCCTCTCTTCTCAAGGTCCCCCAAATGTTTTGAGGATTCTGTACCTGTCAGGAAGTGAAATTTCTTACTCACCTGGAAAGACTGCTGGGAACCCTGTAAACAAAGCACCAGGCTGTTTTTCCAAGGGGCTTTATTGGCTCCATAAAGTCAACCTTAGTTCCTTAAAGCTGTCTGGTCATATCTGAGTCTAGGCATGTATCTCTCAAATATGACATTCCAGTCAAAGCTTTGGTAATATAATCAATGGTTCCAGTTGTGTCCTGTTATAAGGACAACAGATTCTTATTGAACATATGCAAATAACTATATTGTCAAGAAAATAAGAATACTCACTGAGAGTTTCTGAATTCTGGAGGAATCAAATAGAGAAAAACAGATAAATGTTTTGATTTTGCTTACAAAGGTATAATTTACAAAATTGCTCCTCAAATCTGGAGAAGTAAAACATTTAAAAAATCAGCGATATCACAAAAAATCATAAAAAATTATAATCATCTTCCTCAGTTCATTTGGTCCCATGTAATTAATTCTTGTTCTCCTTAATCTTTTGTTAGAAATTTTATGAAGGCATAAGTTTCTCCATTAGGGTTCTGTAAATTCTTACCCAGTTCAGTGGTTTTATTTGAAAGACATCAGAAACTTGTATTCTAGAGTACTTGTTAGATTCCTTTCCATGCAGTTCTTTGAAGATAAAACACATTTACAGGAAGCTTTTGTAAAAACATATGAGTAAAACAATAACTGTCTGTAAATGATAAAAAACTTAAAAATAGCTATTATTAAAGATCTGATTCATTATAATGGAACTGAGAGGAAATTTAGTTATCTCTGTGACACACATTTTAAGATAATAACTAGAATTATGACTGGTAACATTATACTAGGGCATATCCAAATTTTAGAAATTTCATATATTTTCTAGAACATTTATATTAATAACATTTATTCATACAATATAACCTAAGAAGGCTTATCATCATTTATTTGACAATGCTTCCTATGTAATTTAATAAATATGAAATTTTACAAATAAGCCTAATTAATTTAATATCTCCCTTTTATAAGAAAAGAAAATAAATCTTTTGAGGCATTCTAGGGACCTTTGGAAAACCCCAAGGTTATTTCCAGGTCAATAAGTCTTCATTTAGAATTTTATTTTTGGAAAATTTATTTTTGGGAAATTTGTCAAAAATATCAAAAGTTTTAAAAACACTTGGTTAAATAGGATCAGAGGTCACTGTGAAACAATACTTAGTTATACTTTTAATCAAAGTGACAAAGACTTCACAGGCAAATAGATAAGTTAAATAGTTATAAAAAGCCCTAGCTCTTTTAATATTGAAAAAATTCAGTTTCTTTCCTTTTCTTCTAAGTAATCAAAGACCTGTTTAAGACAAAATATAGAATCTTTGTTTTTCTAGACAGATTATATTAAAGGTAAAGAAAACCTTTGTCTACAATTTTTCATTAAAACCAGACCAATAATCTAAGAAAACTTTGTCCTTTTCACAGACAGAAAAATCAAATTTTAATATTGCACCAGCTTACTTTCGATGTTAAGATTTATTTACTTAATTAAATTCATTGCAGTCCTAGCCAGTCCTTACCACAGATAAAATTCCTTTAGAAAGATTCCTTTTTTTCCCACAAACCTTTTACAATTTTCCATGTCCATTTTATTTATCACTTGTTTTCTTTCCCATTTAGAAATAAGCAGCTTTAGGACAAAATCACTTTCTTTTTCCTTAACAAAAACATCTCCATACCTTATAGCTTTTCTTACCCCAAAACACATCTTACTTCACTTATTGTTTCTGGTAGCTTTAGCCACAAGTGTTAATTAGAATTCTTAATCCTTTGAAATCTTAATTTTTTTAGTGAAAATAAAGAAGTAAACAATTGTGAACTGTATTAACATTTTGTGGCTTGGCAAACTTATAAATATATTTTATAATTTCTAGAAACATATGCTATTTCATAGTACAGTCTTTCACTAAAGCATAAGATATATTTACTAATAAACCCAAACTTATTTAGTCTCTGTAAGAGAGGTCAAAAGTAGGTTAACTTAGACTTGTTTAGCAATAAATGTTTTAGTATTTTATCTTATTTGGAAATGATCTAGACAGTCAGTGAATCCCCATCATTTAATTTAACTTTGCAAACTCTAAGGGTATAAATTACCAAAGAAATTAGGAAACAACTTTAAGTAGACATATCATAAAATAATTATTGTTAAAAATTTTATCTAAAAACTCTTATCTCATTTACATCTATTTAAGTCATTTGTTTTTAATGGTCATACTTAGATTACTCATGACAATTTCATGAGACACTGAAGCAATTAGTCATTACCTTAAGTTTTTTTGTTGTTGTTGACAAACTGCAACAGAGACTACATGACCCCATTTGACTAGTATACCCAGGTAGAACAAAAGTTGTTTATCTGCATTGTATTTAATGCTGATAACTCTGAAGACATACCTGTATTAATTAAGCCAACAAGCTTAAAGTTAGCTTTTATTCACCAAAGATTATTCTAGATCATGTGAATTTGAAAAATATTTGTGTTAGTCTTTATTATACTTTTGAGAATTTTAATAAAAGCATTTGTTTGTTTAGGTCAAAGAAATAGAGCTCTTTTACAAATTAATTTTGTCAAATCATCTGATGGTAGAAAAATACCATATCTACAATGTACACATATAGACATGTAGACAGGCACAACCAGAGATCTCATCGTTTTCATTTTAAAACTTTAGCCATGAATCAGGTACAATACAAAACTCACTAGTTTATAAATAACAGTTGGAATAAATGAAGTTCACTTACGCAGATGGCTTAAGTCTTTTATTATTTGTGGAGAATACTTTTTTTTAAATTTATTTTTTATTGAAGTATAGTTGAATTACAATGTGTTAATTACTGTTATACAGCAAGGTGACTCAGTTATACATATATATACATTCTTTTTCATATTTGTTTCCATTATGGTTTATCACAGAATGTTGAATATAGTTCCCTGTGCTATACAGTAGAACCTTGTTGTTTATCCATTCTATATATATACCAGTTTGCATCTGCTAATCCCAAACTCCCACTCCTAGCCTCTCCCACCCCCCCACCCCCTTGGCAACCATCAGTCTATTCTCTATGTCCCTGATTTTGTTTCTGTTTCATACATAGGTTCATTTGTGTCATATTTTAGATTCCACATATAAGTGATATTATATGGTATTTGCCTTTTTCTTTCTGACTTACTTCCCTTAATATGATAATCTCTAGTTGCATCCATGTTGCTGCAAATGGCATTATTTCATTCTTTTTTTATGGCTGAGTAGTATTCCATTGGATATATGTACCACATCTTCTTTATCCATTCATCTGTCAATGATAGGTTGTTTCCATGTCCTGGGTATTGTGAATAGTGCTGCTATGAACATAGGGGTGCATGTATCTTTTTGAATTATAGTTTTATCTGGATATATGCCCAGGAGTGGGATTGCTGGATCATATGGTAATTCTCTTTTTAGTTTTTCTGAGGAACCTCCATACTGTTTTCCACAGTGGCTGCACCAACTTACATTCCCACCAACAGTGTAGGAGGGTTCCCTTTGTGGAGAATACTTTTAAGATATGTATTTGCCCTTGACAAGCAATTATAAGGAGGTTGTGATTTATTAGAGTTTGAGCAAGAGAATCCTTTTAACAGTTTGTATTTAAAAAAGCCTCTTTCCTTTTTTTTTTTTTGGTTTTGTTTTGTTTGTTTCAGGTTCTACCAATTGAGCTAATCTGGCTCAGTCTCAGGCAATGTGGCCTGTGTTTACATTTCAAAGATGTGATAAGATTTATGACTTTAAGGGACAGAGAAAGAAAATACAAGCTTTCTCCTAGGAGTTTTGGAATATATTTGTCTATTATAAGCTTAGGGTAGTTATTATTATAAAATTTTTTTTAAAGTATGGGACAATTTTGCTCCAATATCCTGATCTTTTATAATATCAACAAGCATTTTGAGAGGAATAGGTGAAGTTTTGGGATTGGTAAAGATAAGTGGGCCTTGACTTGTTTCTAGAGTTGCATTTCTGGTTTTGTAGAGATTTGTAAGACAAAGACAGTTGTTTCTAATAGCCCTTGAATATTGGCTTCCAGATAATCTATTTCTTTTCTTTTCTTTTTTAAGAAGAGGAATTTATGTTGGATCTTTAAATCTAATTTTTGTTTTTTTCAGAATAAGGGATTCCCGAAGGCTAGCCATTATACCTTTTTTCCCTTTCAATTTGATCCTCCTGAAAGTACTAATATGACAGCTGTTTATAATATGCAGCTCAATATCAAAAAAAAACCCAACCCAACCAAAAAAATGGGCAGAAGATCGAAATAGACATTTCTCCAAAGAAGACATACAGATGGCCAAAAAGCACATGAGAAGATGCTCAACATCACTAATTATTAGAGAAATGTAAATAAAAACTACAATGAGGTATCACCTTACACTGGTCAGAATGGCCATCATCAAAAATTCTCCAAAAATAAATGCTGGAGAGGGTGTGGAGAAAAGGCAACCTTCCTACACTGTTGGTGGGAATGTAAACTGGTATAGCCACTATGGAGAACAGTATGGAAGTTCCTTAAAAAACTAAAATGGAGCTACCATATGATCCAGCAATCCCACTCCTGGGCATATATTTGGAGAAAACCATAATTCAAAAAAATACATGCATCCCAGTGTTCATTGCAACACTGTTTACAATAGCCAGGACATTGAAGCAACGTAAATGTCCATCAACAGAGGAATAGATAAAAAAGATGTGGTGCAAATATACAATGGAATATTACTCAGCCATAAAAAAGAATGAAATAATGCCATTTGTAGCAACATGGATGAACCTAGAGATTATCATACTGAGTGAAGTCAGACAGAGAAAGACAAATATCATATGATATCATTTATATGTAGTACCTAAACAAAGATGCAGATGAACTTATTTACAAAACAGAAACAGATTTACAGACTTAGAAAACAAGTTTATGGTTACCAAAGGGGAAAGGGCTGGGGAAGAGGGATAAATTAGGAGCTTGGGATTAACAGGTACGCACTACTATATATGAAATAGATAAACAATAAGGTCCTACTGTATAGCATAGGGAACTATATTCAGTATATTATAATAAACTATAATAGAAAAGAATCTGAAAAATATATATATATATAACAATCACTTTGCTGTACACCTGAAACTAACATGACATTGTAAATAAACTATACTTCAATTAAAACAAAGAAAGAGACCGTATCTGGGAGGAAAAGGATCCCCAGGAGTCACTAAGTCCAACCAACTAGCTCTACAAATATTTTCTCCTGCTCATCTAAATTTAGAGAGAGAGAGAAAAGGGACTCTCACCACTTTGCTTCCACCAGACCTTGCAGACATTTGGTAAGAAATCTTACCTTTTACCGCCTTTGTCAGACGTCTCAGGTTCTCTCAGCTGCAGCAGTCTCAGGGTGGGAAGTGGGAGGTCCACCTAGCCTCCTGATGGATTACTGACCGTCCAGGAGGGGAAAATTTGCCCCTCTACCCCTCTTGAGTTCTTGTGGTCGGACTAATAATAAAATGGACACAAGACAGGTTAACAGGAGAAAAAGAAACACATTTTAATTTATGTGTATGAAGGTCTCATAGGTATAGGACCTAAGAAGTAGCCAAAGCAGGAAGCTTTTATACTTTTTAGACAAAGAAACAATACATTTGTGAAGAGTGGACAAGACAAAGAAACATAGCCTTTGGGTGCTTAATCAGTGAAGAATCTAAACAGAGTTTGGGCTTAGGGTAGTAAATTAAAGAAGTAACAAGGTTTGTTTACGCAGGCTTCTTGGCCCCAAATTCCCTATCTCTGGTGATAAGAGTGTCCTACTTCCAGATGCAGGGAGTGCACCTGTCATATGAGAGATTTATTTCCTGCTTTAGGGAGACAGAAAGGAGAGTCAAACGGTCCCTCTTTCATTGGCTCTTAAGTAACTTTAATTCAATATAATCAATATGCCACTGAGGCACATTTGAGGGCAGCCTATCCCGGGCTCTAACACACTCCACTACTTCTCCACCTGTGCTCCTTATCCTAGTGAGGAGGGATTGAGAGACGTATTGTATACTAGCAGTTGCCTGGTGTAAATCTAGAAGAGAAGACAGACATTTATAGTGGCTTCTGGATATAAATTGATTCAGAGACAGGGGCTAAAATAAAACTTGTGGCCTCAAAACTTCCTGAGTTGCCAGTATAAATTATACTTATACAGTTATTTCACAGCCTTTAATATAATTATTTCCACCAAAGAGAACAAAATATGTTATTTGAGGCTTCCATTTTATATAATTTCATAATTGGATTTTTTTTTTTAGAACTAGAATATAAGGCAAAGACTTCACATTTCAATCATTTGTTTGGGCTTATTTTCAGGCATCTTCAGGAGCTCTGATATTAAAAGTTTTAATCATTTGTACATAATTTTTTTTACCTTGGAATTTACATCTCTTGGACTCAGTTGGTTAAATGTGTTTTTTATTCTCCTTAAAGTAACACAATAGTTGAGAAACCTATTGCGTCAGCACAGTTGCAATTTATTTTCTTCTCTTGAGAATTGGATTACAACTTTAATAATTTAGAATGCCAAATGAATAAGAAAGAAAGCATTTTCAAATATTTCATTTTTATTAGAAATTTTTTTGGTGGTAGAGCATATTACAATCTCAATTGTTCTAACAGGTTTTTAAAGGAAAGCAGTTCTATCTGCTGAGGAGAGAAGAATCAACGTTTAGAGAATGGTTATTAAGCAGAGAGGAGTAGAGTGACTTTTCCTCCATGTATGTCAGCGAACTTGGATAGGCTCAGCTTTGACACCTTGTCAACTTGCAAAGCGTCTAATGGTGGCTTGAGCCACAGGGGATAATTGAATTATGGTCGTTAACAATATTTATTGCTTGACTACTGGCTTCATACAATTTGGTGAATTTTTGTGAAGTTAGTCATTAATAATAAAGTGACTTAATAAAGCACAAAGCTTTGGGAAGTATTTACCTCGCAGTGTAAACTGGAAAAGTTATCCCTATGATTGTCCTTTATAATTGCCCTGTTTACTCACTTGTATTAGCTATGCTTTGTCAGTGGGAGAGAAAGGACTTACAGTAAAGAAGCCAAGAATTTTGAATAGTCCTGGTACATTTATAAGAATGCTTTCTATCCCACACATAGAAACTAATTAAAATGTTGAGAGCTACTGGTCCAATCTACAACATTGTATACTTGTGCACTGTGTTGGGGCCCGGCACCCTAGTAGAGCTAGGATTTCACAGGCGAGGTTGACCCAGAGAGCCCAAGCAGAAAACCTGAATAATTATGAAATAAGACATATTACCATTAAAAATCCTTTCCTTTTCTTACTCAGAGTTCTATGGCTATTTTTCTACTTTTAAAATTTAAACTATCCCCCATCTCTAAAATTCACTCCTCTTTGCCATTCATGTAATTGGATTAATGAGCTACCAGCTTCATTTGTAGTGATGTTATCATTTTGCTCTTTTAGACTTTCTTGAAAGGGCAGGTGCTATCTACGTACAATTAAGCGTGTAGTAAATCCACTTAGATGATGATGTCGTTCTAACGTTAGTCTTCGTAGATCTCTTGCTGCGTGTTGTTTCCGTGTGTTTGTCATTACGACTGGAGGGAACTTGATTTCTATGTTTCCCATCAGTTGTCAGGCTAGAGGTTTCATTGAATACCTCCAATATTGGCAAGTCCACTAATTCTTTTTGTAGCTCATTACACTGTCTAATTAACCTGTACATTAAAGTATGTTAAAAATGTGTTAAAAACTGAATTTACCTCCTCTTATTTTTGACTGCTTCTTTACATATGATTAAACTTTATTATCTCATTTCTTTTATTCCATTTTTTCTAGGATTTTGGAACAGGCACATCTTCACTTACACTATTTAAATTCTTCATTTAAAAAATATTGGCTTCTCATTTTCATGTGCTTCTTTCTGTTGTGGGAGTATCTTCTAAATGTACAATATTTACCATTGAAAGACTTCAGAACCTCTGTCATGATTTATTTTTGTTGCGGTAAAGCAGACAGTATGTACTATCATGCCTGTCTGTAGAAACATCAGCACCTGCCTGCGGTTGCTCTGTTTTGACACTGGATGGCTGAAATACATAGAGAAGTTTCTTGAAACACTTAAACCTTTGCAGGCAATATTTTGATCATGTTGGATGACGGAAGTCATTTTATATTATACTAAAAATAGGAGAAAATTTTGTACAGAAATCCAAAGAGAGTTTGAATGGAGGAATTTCAGGGTTTTCGCTTGAGCTTTGTGGAAATAATTAAATCAGAATAATATGTAAAGTGAAAAGAACAATGGACTAATAACTAGCAGACATGAGTTCTTATTAATGCTCTTGAGTCAGATCTAATTGTAATTCTGGCTTCTCTCACTTTTTAAGTGAATTTTTGGGCAATTTACTTAATCTCTGAGCCTTAGTGTATAAGTCATAAAATGAGATAATATCTGTTTTATAGAACTATTATGAGAAGAAAGAAATGTGTTAGTTTTCTTTCTTTTCTTTCCCATTTCTGAGTAAAAACTTGTAAACCTTATCCTCTACTTAGCTTCAGTGAAAAATAACCTTTGATGCATGGTCAATTAGTTCAGTGGATTTTGCTCCCCTTCCCCCTATTCTTAGCTACATTCTGTGGATGAAAACTATGGATTATTCATATCTAGTTGGCAAATAATACAGGGAAATGGGACTTTGAGCTAAAGACTAGGAAGACCAGGCTCTTAAGCATGGTACGAAAACTGACTTTCATCTTGGTTTGTACCTTCAGAATGTACCTTGTGGTGTGGAATCTTTGGTTCCCTGATAAAGTGAGAGTCTGTCTGCTTCCACAACCTTGCAATGGGGAAGTGGGGGAGGAAAGAGGGCAAAAAAGGAATGAGAGGCCAAAAGCAATCTAGTTAATCCAATAAACCAGGCAGGAAGAATGAGCATTAGAAGAAACATTGATTACCCATGATTACTACAAGCATGATAAAATCAAGAGACAGATAATTTGGAGCCGGTAGTATTGGCATGAGGCTGTGTATCACACCTCAGGTAGAGACTGAAGGACAACCAGGTCTTGGTAACTTATGAAAATCTTATGAATGAAGACAGCCAATGACTTAAATGAGGTAAAGTTGTTAAAGACCCTGGACTTCCTACCTCAAACCAATGGAAATTTTAATTTCTGATGGAGGAAGGGAGCAGTTTAGTAAGACAACATTCTTAATCCTGATGATCCTGCCCTCTAACCTGTACTGCTGAGACTGCTATGTTCATTACATGGATCATTAATTTCTCAGAGATCTGGAGTGTGTCAGTCTCTGCCTAACCCTAACCCCATGCTAGCTGTTCATAATGATTTTATAGCTACTTACTTGCTTCCTATTTAGTTCTAGAAATCATGAGGTCTCAGCCTACCATGATATGAATAGCTTCTTTCTGCTAACAAGTAGTATCTATAAATAGTTTCTTACTACCTTACGCTACAGAGCTAACATGCCCCGAAAGCCAATATTCATAGAACCCATGTTAGCCCATAAATAAACAGAATGGGTACAAATTAAGTGTAATCAATAAATAGTTTTATTTTTCTTCCATTGCTTTGATGACTCAGGCCACTACCTTGTGTGACACCCACTTGGTCCATGGAACTAATATGTCTTTGGCCCATGAAATGATAGATTTGCCTCTTGACTATCAGATGACCCTCTTTTTTGGACTGCTGTCCTTGGTCACTTCAGCTAGCCTCCTACCTTTAGATTTTTCACACAAGGAGCAGGCACTTTTCTCTAATTTCACATTTTCCCCCAAACTATTGGGAAACAAATGTTAGATTCTCCTAAGGGCTCTTTTTCACCCTGGTCTCTGCAACTCAGCAAGCATCTAGCCAAGGAGTGAGACCAAGATTACCCAAATCATCTCATGCCTCCCTATGGTCGACCTCAGGTTCACAAGGAATGAGGATGTCTAGACACTAGAGACCTGGGCTCAACACCAGTATTTAAGTTGTCACAGGGAAGGGCTTATACTGGATGCAGCATGAAGCTGATACCAGCTCTCTTTCTTACCTAGCTACTCTGGCAGTGCGGGCACATCTTGGGGAAAATGTCTATGTGCTTGTAACTTAAGTTGCTCACCAAGAGACGGGTCTTCTAGAGTCTAGGGCTATTTTTCTTTGATCTTGGACCGAGTATAACATTGTGGAGAAGTGAAACTTTCCCTGTACTCAAGGAACCACTGCAGTTCAGCTGTTGGAGCAAATTGAACTTCAGTTACTATTCTAAAGCGGGGCTTAGTGCTACAATGTGCATAGAAGCAGCTGAATGTAGGAAATAGAAACAGGCAGGTGGAGCTCTGGAGGTCAGCAGGACACGACAGACCTTAAGGAGTGCATGTGAGCTCCTGTCTCTGGTGTGTGTGCAGGTGCAGTAATAAAGAAGGCTAATTTTATAAACCATGTCAGCATTCTTCAAGAGTGCCCGTAGCCACTTGGGACTCTAGTGCCTAGGTGCATGTAATGCTTGTGGTCAGCAAGATGGAGGCCTAAAGTCATTATTATTGGATAATAAAGTAAATGTGACCATACATTGCTCCACAGTCTTGTGAATTGAGATATATTAGTTGCTCATCCATTCATGTCTGTAGCTTTGGCAGATGAAACAAGGATGAACATGACTGTGTACCTTCAAGAGGGATATAGTCTAATGTAGGGTAATCTATTAAAAATGACTCAATTACAACACAATGTGATAAGTGTTAAGATAGAGGGAACTCTCAGGTGTTTGGGAGCACAGAGGAGAAACGGTTAATATAGTGGATTAAGGGAATTATGGATGATTTTTTAGAGAAGGTAACCCTTGTCCTGAGCCTTAATGAATGAGTTGGAGTTAACCAGGTAGAGATTGTTTGCAGATGTGGTGAGGTGGTGCCAAGGGTTTCAGTCAAGTCCATTTGGGAAGCCATTATAGTAGGTTTTACTCATCTCAATTCTTTGGAGTATGATAAAAAAATCAGGAAGTGAACAAAGTCTCTAAATAACCGAAATAGATGCTATCAGGTCTGTGTACCAAAGATGACAAAATCACTGTTACGTAAAAGTGGCTAGTGATTTCTAGCTTAACAAGTCGAATTTTTATAATACTGTTGATAAATCTGAATTGTAAATTAAAGCCCTGAGATTAATTCAATGGCTAATGTGGAAAGTATGTTAAATCTTGGAACATTTGTGCTTTCTAGTGAGACAGAGAATTACAGAAACATGTTGCATTGTATTGGTGAAAGGTGTTGGATGGACTATATCTTTTAAATTGATAATGGGAACAGTCCAGGGACTCAATAATCTGAACAAACATATTGTTCTTACCCAAGACAGGTGTCCTTTAATCTATAATGGGAACACTCTGCTGTGCACAGGTCAGTCCATAAAACACTTGGTGGGTTAAGCTACTGTGCAAGATGCCAGCTTTCTGGGATAGCTATCATGCTAGATTGCAAAAATGAAAGCAAATACTTTTTCCCGCATACCAGGTTCTTTAATGTACCAGGTTTTTGTAGCTCTACCGATTAAGAGATGGTGTGTTTCTTCACCCCTTGAATCTGGGCTGGTCTGATGAACTGCTTAGCCAAGGGTACTGTAGCAAACACGATGTGAGCAGAGACTTGGAAAGTGCTTGGGTATTGAGGCTTCCCCTATTGCGACTCTTGGAAGCCTGTGATTGCCACCATGTAAACAGCTAGTGTACCCTGTTAGATGATAAGGGACAAGCAGCTTAGTTACTCTCAAATACTCCAGCTTACAGTCAGCTTATAGTGAGGCACTATAGTGCCAGTTGACCATAGGTACACAAGTAAGCTCAGCTGAGTTCAGAGGAACTGCCCAGCTGACTAGCTGAGCTCAACCCATATTGCCAATCCCACAGAAATGTGAACTAAATCAATGCTTGTTCTTTAAACCACTAAGTTTTGGAGTGGTTTGTTCCATTTGCCTCACTACTCCATATAGGGCAGTTTTCCTACCTCAGTTACTTTCTCATATGGCTCTATGGAGTAATTCTCTTGGTTTATCATCGTGGTTTCAGTCTGCTCACTTGACCAATTTGGTTTCCTGATTACTGACCAAAATGTATTTATAGAGTATTTATTGTGTATTAGGTACTATGCTAGGTGATGGGGATTCTAAAAGTTAATAACGTACACATGCCACCTTAGGTTACGTGAAACGGATTCTGTGCTTCCTTCTGTTTACCTAATTACATGAAAACAAAAGTGAGTGAGGGAGACATTACTGAAAAAGATATCAGTAGAATGAGGTGGTTAGGACCAAATAAACAAAACAAGAGGAGACAAGGAAGAATGAACGGTACTCCTCTTCACTTACACACTAGGAATCAGAATTTTTTTGTTCATTTGTTTTAATATCCTAGACCCTGGCTGAGTGCTGAGGGCAGCTGGTGCTAATTTTTCTTCTCTCTTTCGCATGAATAACTTCTTTCTATTCTTATTAATGGGCCCACATTCTTTAGCTAAGTTTTTTCCATATCCAGGTCCAAATGATTTTTATTTCCCTGTAATATAGAAGATAGCCTATTTTAGTGGTGATTGTGGGGAGGGTAGAAGAAAAATATCAAAGCCAAAACCAAACCAAAAACTGGTTTTGGATTCAGGTAGAGCCATCTGGTTTGATTCCCGGCTCTGCCACTTAATCACAGTGAAATTGTCTCAATTTTTTTCATGTGTAAAATTTTTTTCATGTGTAAAATGGGGTTATGTCAGGTACTTTATGGCATGTTGTGAGGACTTGAGATAAGAATTTGAGATAATATAGAAAGCCTCCAGCAGAAAGCTTACAGTGCCCCAAAGTGATGTTTCAGTGAGCTCTCGGAACATGAAGAGCTATGCTTGGGGTTACTGTCAGTGAAGTTCTGCATTCCAAGTAATTATTTTTTACTGTTTATATGGGAGGAGGCAGGCAGTTTAAATAAACAGAAGATAAGATGTATCATCTCAAGATTTCTATTAAACTAGGGAGGTATTTGCCATTTTGTTTCGGAGGGAAAACAAAATATTTGATTTCAAAGTCTAGGAGGTGCTGGAAATAGAAATACCTTGATATAAAAATCATTAGAAATTATCTGGATCTGTACAAAAAGCACAAAGGTTATTACAGAATTTAAGTATCATGTGACTTTGGATAAGAAATTCTATTATATTTTGTAATTAATTTACACATTTGTTCTCTTTATGAACTTTTTTTTACATTTTTGTAAAAACATGATGGGTTTAATTAAGAAAATAAGGATGAAATGTCATATATTTTAACAATAAAAATAAAAATTTAACAATATGATAAAATGATAGATTTTCCTATAGTCACAGAGAGCTACTTGAATTAGAAGCTAGAAGGATTATAAAGTATACTTTATATTTCTTGTAAGAAAGGAAGGCCAGTGTTCTAAAGTGATTTTGTAAATGGCTATTCCTCCCAGCACAGAGCCCAGATTTCCAGTTATTCCTGCTTGGATTCCATCCTACTACTTAACATAGCAGACTGAGAATTACTGTAAGATTGGCAATGAAACAGCACCAGGTGTTTTAAAATGTAAACTTTGCTCCCTGGGGAAATAAGTTGCTAGGTAATGAAACGGAGCAGGACCCTATGGTCCTTCGCCTCACCCCTCCCCACCCCATGTCCTCTGCCTGCCTTTTGTCTGTGCAAAAACTTTAGCCAAAGAATAAGTTTAATCAGAGAAGTGAGAAAATGCAGAAACAAAGGAAAACAGTCAAAGGAGTCCAAATAATAACAGTTTCGTCATTAAGCATAGTCAAGGACCTTTGGTTCCTCCTCAAGGGCTATAGATAATGTTCCGAGCCACATCCTGTGAGCTGCCTTGTGAATGAAACCGCCACCAGGTGGAAGAAGTTAACCACATGATGACCAGACTGTAGCCATGACATAAGCTGCCACAATTCCAAGAACTGGCCTCAAGGAAATGGGAACAAACTGACCCTGGAACTGAAGATTAATTGTACTTAAAACAATCAAGATAACTTTGGTCAGACCACCACGTGACCAATTTCAAGATGACTGTCAGAGCTGACTGTGCTGTTTCTACATGTAGCCCCCTCCCTCCATCCATAAGAGCTCTTGCCCACTGATTGTCAGTGGTTGGGTCAAGTTGGCCTTTAGACAGGCGTCTGCTCTCCCCGCCTTGTTGCTGGCATCCGAAATAAAGCAAACTTTCCTTTCCACCAACGTTGCCTCTTTTTTGGCTTTTGAGTGGCGAGCAGCCAGACCCCACTTTCATTAACTGTAAGAGGAATGAAATAAAAATCTTTGACCATATGACATGAATCTTTTGAAGGAGACCAGGTGAGGCTACCTCAAATGACTGCCATGTGCTCGACTGATTCAAATCTACTATAGTACAATTACCTAAATAATAAAACTACATGACTTAGTTTTGGCTCCTTGTTTTAAATGACTTCAGTCAGTCTAAGCTATTTCTTATAAATTCTTTTCTTTCTTTGAGCCTGTACTAAATTAGATTATCAAGTTAAAATATGACTACTTCAAAAATTCAGAGTGAATGGAAATGGGAAGGAGTTTAATAAAAACTTGAATACATTTTGAATAATTTTTAAACATACAGAATTTTTTGTTTTATTATTTTTATTATTTATTTTTAAATTTTTTGTACAGTTTTTAAAGGTTACTCTTCATTTACAGTTATCACAAAATATTGGCTATATTCCCAGTGTTATACAATACATCCTTGAGCCTATCTTATACCCAGTAGTTTGTACCTCTCTTTCCCCCAGCCCTGTATTGCTCCTCCGCTGCCACTGATAACCATTAGTTTGTCCTCTATATCTGTGAGTCTGCTTCTTTTTTGTTATATTCACTAGTTTGTTGTATCATATAGAAATATTTTGAATGAAAACTTTCAAATAGTTAGTTCACAAAATCTAAATATTAAAGTTACGGATGGAACCTAACTTGGACTTGACTGAAGTAACAAAACATTATAACATCTGTGACACTATTGTTACCGAACGAAACTTGGGTCCACTTGCCCTGGTGCAGTAAAGCCAATCCACTGACACCAGGTTTTGGTGAAGGAAAGTGCAATGTTTATTGTAGGCACCAGACAAGGAATGCCAGCAGCTGATGCTCAAAAAACCTGAACGCCTTGTCTGGTTAGTTTAGTTGACAATGATTAGTTTAGTTAAATAAGAGGTATGAATATTGGCTCCAAAGCAAGATCTTTGAGATATCCCTAGATGTAAGGGGCTTGTAAGATTTCCTGGATCAGCCTGCTATTTCTTTGCTTTAGATTTTCTTTTCTTTTTCTAAATTCATTATTACTACTTATTCATTTTTGCATAATCCTCTAATCACTAGATTAAGGTATTGTTCATCGCCAAACTTGATCAAAGTGAGTCTAAGAAGATCCTTCATTTGAGCTCGTATGCATACTGCTTAAACCAACACCCAAATTGACCAAACCTGTAAGGACATGACCTTCCAGCGTCTTGCTATTAAATTTCTGTAAATATTGAGAGGTTCCTTTAGCAAGGACTCTGCTTACATAGGCCTGCAGTGCAAATCCTCTCTCTAAATCCATTAGAGGTTGGAATTTGTAAAACTACAAAATTCTCTGGAACCGATATTGTTTTCTTTTTCTTTGTGGAGAAATTGGAGTCGTAGTTAGTCAGTAAAGCTTCCTAACCCGGGCCTCCCTCTAGAGGGAGACATAGTCCAGCTTTTATACCAATTGCCGCCCTCTCAGCTTTTACTGCCTCTTTCTTTTTCTTCGAGACCGCAGTTTCCTCTCAGAAGCAGCTGCGGCTGCTAACAGAGGTGGCTGTTGGGAGAGAGACAGAGGGAGGCAACGCCGCCTGGTCCTGCCCTCGCATTTTCCTGCTTAACTCAACCTGGAGTGTCGGCACCTATTTCCTCCCTGCGTTCTCCTTGTACTCTACAGGGAAGCCAGTCCCTCCGGACTCTCTGGACGTCCAGGCTGGGTGGAATAAGGGGTCTGGGTGGAACAGGGGGGCTCTGCCCTCTACGGTGACTTTCTAAAAGGTACCACTAGTGTTTTTTGACAGTGCAGCGCCCTAGGGTGGGCGGCGGAGAGGAGACTTCTGTTACTAAACCGCTTAATTCTTTTTATTCTGGTGAGCGGATTTGTTTCCCCGGCCTCCTCCCCCGCCTCATCTCCCTCCCCTCCTTTAGCGAACTGACACAGGCAGCACCTGCTCGCTTGTGTTCCATGTTGGAACACGCACCTTCTCGGCGGTGACTCTGCCAGCGTACTGGGGACAGGGGGACAGCGGCGGTTTCCCTTCCTCCCAGCCCACGATGCCTAGAGGGGCAGCGGTTGGGCTGCGTGGGGCTCTGCCCGCAGCACTTCGAGGCGGGATTGAGGGTCTGCAGCTGGCTAGGAATTGCTGTTAAGTGGACTTGGCGCCAAGTCTCCGAGAGGGCGTCAGCTGGGACCTATCTGCTAAAAGCGGGAACAGGGGCGCCTGACGGAGGAACTTCAGCGTCTCGCGGGCGGAAGACTGCCGAGCTCAGAGCCTCTCCTCCTTCCTACCCCGAACCTCCCCAGCAACTCTCGCACAACGGAGACCCGGGACCTACGAGAGCCAGGGAACTGCAGAAGTACGTGGCGGAGGCTGCTTTTCTGAAGGTGAACTGTTCCGTCCAATTGCCTTTCCCCAGAGAGCAAAAAGGGAGGGCGGGGGAAAAGGAACCGAGGATGCGTGAGTGTGTGTATGTGTGAGAGGCAGAGACGACGTGTGGCATGAGGAAAAGTCTTTACTCGGCGTTCAAAGCAAACAAATCAGAGATGGAGTAACAGCGGTAACTGCTGCAAGACCGCCTTGATTCTCGCATTGGGAGGAGCTGAGCGCACCGCGCGCATCCGGCGAGGACCGCTGGCGACCGCGGGCGCTGGCGAGGGCTGCGGGACTTCGGCGTTTCCCCAGTAAACAAATCTTTTGATTACTTTGACTTGTGAAAAACGAGAGGAGGAAAGAAACGAGGCTCCCGCACGCCACCTTCCACCCACTTTAAGGGGATTCCAGTTTGGATGTCAAGAGATTCCTGAACCCTCTTTGCTCTCGGAGGAGGAAACACACGCGTGCGCGCGCGCTCACACAAGCACGCTCGGGGCCACACTCACACGCCCTCCACGAGCACACACCACCAGACTTCGGTCCCCTATGCCCCAGAACGGTGACGGCGGATTGGCATCTTGGAAGCGATGCAAGAGCGATAAGGCTGGCGCGGGCCCGCGGAAGCTGCAGGAGCATCGCTAGGTGTTGCCGCCACCAGGAAGCCGGGCTGCAGGTAGGTGCCAGCCGCGCCTCCCGCCGGCGCTGGGGACTCGGGCGGCAGCTGGAGGACCTGGGGCCCGGAAGCCCTCCCCTCTCCGGGGGTCGGGGGCTGTAGGGAGCTCGCCCGGGGAAGGCGAGAGGTGATAGCAGATGCTGGTTGGGCGTCCAGGGTAGGGGCGGGGGTAGAGGAACGCCGAGAGGGGATCTGAGCAAGTGAAAGGCGGTTCCGAGAGCCTTGCCCTCCCTCTCTTCTGTGCCCCATTTCTCTTAACACAACGAGCGACCCGGCCGAGGATTGAAGTGGGTTTTAATTCGATCCCTCGACCAAACCAATCTGGGTTGGTAACCATTTTGGACTCCTAAAAAGAAGTTGGGGGTCGCGTTCAAGGGAGGATCAATGGGACGTCAGGTCGCCTTTCTGAAACCCCCACTTTCTGTCCACTTCTGATTAGTTAATTCTCGGGCCTGTCTGTAGAGGGTGGGTGTTTCAATGAGGCTATTGCTTTCTCCACCTCTAACCATTTTCATAAAGAATCTTCTTGATAAGTTCTGGAGCCTCATCTGTGTAAAGGTTTATTTAGATTTGGTACCGGACGCTTTACTACCGAGTGAGATAAAGCTTCAGTAAAGGATACTACGGGAGAGCTTTAGGACAAGCATCATTTTAGGAACAGCGTTCAGAAAAAGAACAGCTTCGAGAAACTAACGGTTTTTCACTTATTTCCGCATAGATGCCTCTAGAATCTTGCTAATAGTACACGGTTTTCTGCCCCACTGCTTTCCTGTCCCTTCCCCCTTCTATTCCAAAAGGCCAGGTTCCACCAAGAGGTGTTTTCTTTAAGCCACTGATCTTCACTTGTCAGTGGGGAACGTGTTATTTCCAGAAACTGCCTTTGTAAAGGAAAGTTTGAGATCCATTGCCCTATTTCTCCTAGAACTGCAGGCTGAGCTATCTAGTCCCCACTTGAAAAGGAGGAACTGTAGGTGCTTGCAGAGCCCCGTGATAGACGTGATGCTTTTTAGTCAGTATTCCACCTCCTGAGCAAGTGTTAAACAATTGCCTGAAGTGTGTGGAATCACAGGTGTAGTCACTACAGTGGATAGCTAGCCTGTCTCCACCTGGTGCTGGGTGAGTTTGGCTTGTGGCAATAAGACAGAAAAGAAAATATCTTCTTTTTGTGAGTGTTAAATACCCTCTTGAATTTTGCAAACATCATTCTTGAAAAAAACAAAACCAAACAAACCTGTATGCAACCTTTGCTCTGAAAAGTACCCCCAAAGCAGTCAGTGTATAAGGGTCTTTTACTCATGACAGGATGAATTTTAATGACTATTGACTGCATGATAATTATCTGGTTCCTGTCTTCCCCAACTGGATTGTTTGAGACATCAACATTCAGACTATTATCAATTAACACTCTAAAACTGCTCTGTTAGGCAATGTAAGTTAAGACAAATGAGTAATTAATTTAAGATTTCTGGGTAAAGTCCTAAATGGCAATAACTAGCAAAGGATTCTGAAAACACTTCTAAAGCCTTTAAAAACCAGGGCATTAAGATGATTCGTATTTATTCCAGCCTTCCCATGTTTGCGCATGTACTCTCAGACTGGTGAATCTTTTACAGTTTCAAATTTGGCACCTAAGATCCTTAAAAATGATCAGACACATTTAATCTTCCCTTTTCCTACTTTATTCTGTTCTGGATCTCTTCCTGGGTCAGTGGTTTGCATACTGACCTTTTTAGAATCCTAATTTTTAAAACCATCTGTAGCCATTGAAAGGCCATTACAAACCACACTGGAGCTTATTTTATTTTCATTTTCTTAATTTTCAATGAAAAAAAATTAGATTGCATTATTTATAGACATAATACTATGAAAGCAGTGTCACACTGCCAACTGCTTAGACACAGTGACTTTTAAGAGGCAGAACACAGTTTTAGTGTGTTGCTTTATTCAAATCAGGCATTTTTTGAGACTGAAATCTTGATTCTTGCCTTTAATACACTTTTGTAGTTTAGGATGCTTGAATTTACATATTTATACATAGTGCTATGATATATGTCTCTTACGGAAGAACCAAAAAACCTCGACGTGAAAGCAAACACCTGTAATGCTACAAGTTGTGCTAAAAAGGAACCTAAGCTTTCTGAGCGTGTGTGATTTTGAATCTGAAAAGTATTAGCTATTTTAAGTGACAAACTGGAGAGTGAAGATTCATGGATCTATGAAGACATGGATCTATGTTCAAAAAGGTACATATTGCTTGGAGACTGCATTACAGTATTTACTAACCACCGAGTTATAAAAATGTGATGACAACAGCTGTAAAAAGATCTGTTTTTAGACATGGCCACTTTTCCTTTTTAAAAATTTATGAAGTGATGAAATTCAGGGGGTGATAGAAGACTTTATGGAAATTATTTTGTATAATATCAGAAAGGTTTAGTCGTCCTGGATTCTGCATCTTTAATGTAGTATTTTAATGATGAGCCTTTACAATGTGTTTTTGAATACGTAAATGTTGAAAGTGCATTTTAAGTTTGATTTATCACTAATTGCAGGTTATGGATTATCCTATACAGGTAGGGTAAGATGTGCCTCTCCAGCATTTTCCAGACGTTTGTTTTTGTTTTTTGTTTTGTTTTGTTTTTTATCATGGGCCCTAATAAAAGGTACTGTCAGATTCTGCCTAAGTTCAGCTGTGGCAGCAAACTAATGGGCATTTGCCTCTTTAATGCATGTCCCAAACTAGGAATGTTCCAAAGTGTCATCAGTTATTTCTAATGTATTTGAGAAGATGAAGCAACCAAAAACAGTTCAGTGCCCCTGCTTTTACTTCTCCAGTATTTTATTAGGAATGCCTCATTAAATCGCATTATTCTGCAGCTGTTTTGTTCGTTGAAGAGTCAAGTAAAAATAAGGAACTTTACTGTGCAATGCAGTTTTGTTTTCTAGGTGAAAAACCATAAGTTGAAGTAAAATAAGCAACTAACATAGCCCCCTTTGATCTGTAACTGACATTTACAAATGCAGTTCATCAACTTGTTGTTAGTAGGGCTCCATCAAAACAAAGAGAAGAAACGCATTAACACAGATTGCTGCTAGATATGAAGGCCAAGCCAGTCGAATCAACCTCATGTCTGGTCCACATACCTGCACAGCATTTCACATCCTGTATCTTGCTTATGAACCATTGATTTTAATGCCATGTAATATGGTGACTTTGCTATTTTGTTGGAAAATTCTTTGGTTTAGTTTGAATTACTTAGAGCACATGGAACTGTACCACTGGAAGAGGAGGAATAGTCTCACAATGAGTTACTGTAAGTCTTTTTAGAGAACAGTTTTACTTTGGGTTTGGAGTGCAGTCTGAAACGGGGGAGGTGGAAAGGTGGGCCTAGCAAACAGAGACCTAGAAATTAGTTTTGGTTTTTAGTTGTCATTGACCACTGATTTATTGGGTAATTTTTAGAAAATCTGATTCTATTCATTTGGCACAGTGATTCAGTGCCCTGTCAGTGAAATATAGCTAACAATTCTTATCTTCTGCTTATTCTTAACAGAAATTTTAAGAGGAATGGTTAGACTTCATTGGAATGTGAAGAAAAGTGGTATTTAAATACTTTTCTCTGCAATATGAATCTAATCTCTACTTTTATACATATATATGCACAAACATACATACATATGCTTTTAATGGGATCCATGTAAAATACTGGTTTAGTATTGAAGGGGGAGGGAATGACTTTTAAAAAAATGTCTACATTTTTAAGGTACCTAGTTTTTCACTATTTTACATGATTTGACCTACGGTGCAACTGGGTAACCATGGTTTAACAAGGTCATTTATAATTGAGTTTTACTCTTTGAGCCACTGTTGCAGGCAGTATTTTTTCTCTTCAGTTTTTCTTTCGGAGATATTTTTATTCATTAGGCTACAAATGCAAAAAAAAGAAAATCAATTTTGTCCTCTATGTAGGGGTGCTTTGGGATGTGTTTATTGACAACTATGACTAGAAATCTCAACACATTTTAAACAGTGAATATATCTGTATTCTGTCTTTATTAAGTATGTGCCTCCACAGTCAAAACACAAACCGTGTGTTACGTTAGAGCATACTATTCTGGTTTCAAATGGTATCTACAAAATTTCCAGAAACGTATTGATATTATACTCCAAATTTGTTAAGTTTCCTAAATGCACCCACTTCCAATGTGTATACCACATGTCTTTGTTGGATTTCGTCCTGTGCTGTAACTAGGCCACCTAGTCACTGGAATTAGTGAAAATCTAGCATATTTAGGCAATTGATTATTATTACCATTGAAAAATATAAGACTTTCAGGTAACTTGGGATTCAGATGAGACATGACTATATAAGCTATAAGGAGAGTATTCTGTTTTATGCACAATTATCCCTATGGGGTATGAAATATAGCTAGGGAATCATAGTTTATATGCTTATATTAGATAAAGTCCTTTTCATCACTTCCTTCAGTCTCCTAAATTACTCCATAGTACCTGTAATTATTTTATGATTTCCCCTGAATGGCCAGTTAGCAAAGGTACATCTCCCTTTCCCCTAGCAATAGCACAAACATAATTATCAATTAAATTTATATTTATAATGCTCCTTTTACACAGTAGATTTTGGAAACTCTTTACAGAGAGATTGGATAATGTGATAATGTTGCCTTCTTAGCAATTATGATGGTAGGCTGAATTTAGTACTTTGACAAAATAGGGACAATCTGCCAAACAAATCTTCTTTGCTCTTTTATCTTTGTGCTACATAAAGCTAACTCTTCACATAAAGCCCGGAGAGTGCAAAGGTTTGTTTTACTAAATATTTTTATGAGTTTTTTTTTTCTGCTATGAACTAGTCACTGTATAATTGCATGCATGTGCATGCAAAGATTCTAAACCTTACAGTTTGCAGTGTTAATTGCCTATGGCCTCCTGTCGCTGCATATGGAGCTTTCTGTTGAGTTTAATAATACAGAACAGATTATGGAGCTGGCAGATTATGCCCCTCTTTATAAGTGAATTCATGAAGGTATCCACAGTAGGCACTATGACAGAAGATTTTTGGAAAAGTGTGTATGTGCTTTGGAATTAAAGTTTTCAAGCAGAATGGCCTGGGCTATGAGGATACAAATGGATTATTTCTCGTGCAAAAAAACTGACCACTGAAAATTATTATTTATATGTAAAAACTGTGCCATGGTTTTATTTGGTTCTGGCTGAGTTTTTCTCCCTTTTTTAACATCTTTCTTGGAGATTCCAGTGAGAATTGTACTTAAATATTGGAGGAAGTAAATATGCTTTCTCTCTCCTGCTCTATTATGAAAAAGACTATCTATATAAGAAAAGCAAGGTGTGTTATTTGTCCTCGTCTGCATTTTTCTGGCTTCATATTTTTTGTCTTGATGGACTGGAGTAAGCAAAGGCAGGCAACTAAAAATGGGTTATGTGGTCATAGGAATCTTAATAACAAAACCTCAACCTATTAATAGAACACTGAGACTTTGTTAGAATGGGTTCTTCAAGAAAGCAGGCCTTTTACAGCCCTAATACTTGGGTCTACTCAAATAATAGAGCTTTATGGACCAATGTAGCGAATTTGTGATTGTTCAGATCAGAAGAATTCAGAAGTGGTCAATTCAGATCATTTGAGGAAAATAACATATATACTTATATTTTTAATTTATATTAGTTTATGACAGTTCCAAATTCATTTAAGGTGGAAAAACCTAGTTATTGTTACCATTTCTTTCTCAGTTTAGTTTTCCTTGTTGTAGGTGTATGATGGATGGCATACTCAAATTTGTTGGTGCTGAAGAGTTCAGTAAATTCCTCCTTAGAATGACCATCAGACATATCAGTAGCAGTGACGTGGTCCTGCTTTTGTTTGTATTTTCTTCAGAAAGTTGAGTTGAATTGAGCAAAACAGCTCTAACTTTAGCTCTCTTTTATGGTATAAAAGGAGAAAGGAGGTAGATGATCCACCTTTAAGTCAGGCAATCCAAAGCCCAAGGGGAGAGTGAAAGGGCATTGAAACCTCATACTCCAGAAAACAGAGGCCCCATTTTGGGCAGCTTTAAGTTCGAGGAAAATTCTAACCTAATTTTTTTTTTCAGGCTTAGTTCTTGAAATGTTGTATCAGTAGTTTCCTGCTAAGATACATATTTAGCATTATTGCAAACTCCTTTTAGATTGATTGTTGTGTGTTTATAAATACACCAAAACTGGGTCAAAATTTAGACTTCGCTATTTGAAGATATATTTGCTCATCACATCATTTGTTGAGTGGTTAAAATTCATTGGCTTGCATTTTGGTTAGCAGATAAATTTTGAAAATGACTATTATAAAACCAATGTGGTGCAGTGGTGAGAGCTCTGGAGATGCTTTTCTAACTCTACCAATAAATAACCATGTAACCACAAGAAAATCACTTTATTTCTCTGTGCCTCAGTTTCTCAGCAATATATTTTCTTCAGTCAAATTTTCAAGATAATTAAAAATGTAATTTTTTCCTGTATTCTGACCTACTAAACATCATGGTATGGGAAGTATAACAGTATTCCAGGACATACCTTTATTCAGAATGTCAAGGGACATCTAGCACAAAAAGTTCCTGGAACACCAGTAAAAGTTCCATAAATGCTTTTCAGTAAGCAATTTGTAAAAGTTAAGCTTTATATGATTGGGATGATGATGATGATGTTAATGATGATTATGGTGATGACTAAAGACTATACATGTAGGGACATAAAATTGAATCAAATTAACTCTTATTCTGTTTATCCATTTTGCCTGGTTTGCATGATGCTGTTTTGTTGCAAAACAAGTTGTGATAGGCCATGAGTCTTAGGCTTGTTGAGGTTACATGTGTCTTCTCTACTGCTGGTTTTCATAGTCACTGAGATAAAATGGTTTGGTTGATTAACCCAAATAGAACTAATTAGCAAATGAATAATCTTCATATACCTGTTGATAATTAAACACATTCATTCAAAATCTGCATATGAACTTTAGAGAATTTACAATCCTTGGGAAATTTCATTCATTTATTCAATAAGTATTTATTGAACACTCTCTAGGTGCTTGGGGTATTTCAGTAAACAAAAAAGACAAAGATACAGAATTTACTGTTTTAGTATAATACTTGAAATTTTGAAATGAATCTGGAGGAATGGTTCAACAATGTATTTGTGCTATATCTGCTCTTACTATTAATTCTTGTTTATAACTGTGAAGTACAGTTCTGAAAAGAGTTAAAATAGTTAAAATGTCTGAGTTGGAATGAGTTGTGAAGAAAAATATTTAAGGTGAGGTAATAATGTAGTTTAGTGGATTGATTCCAAGTCACAAGATCGATGATCAAACTAAGGGTGACACAAACAATAGCTCCTTTTCCTGAGTTACGTACCTGAAAGAAAGAAATTCAGATAGGCTGAATGACTTGAGATCAGTGACATGATGCTTCCTAGAGCCTCTTAAAGGGGTTGCAAATTCAAATGCCTATAGGAGTCAGGCTGGGAATGTGAATGAATGAAGCAAACCAAATGGAAGATGACAAATGGCAACTGACACATAGCCTCAGCTACAGTGTTGGGGAGACTGTAGGGAATAGTGGAGATTCTGGCCAACATTCTGAGTGGGATAGCCGAACCTTGGCTTCACTTGTTGCCATGCTGGAATGTGGGTCTGGTGTTGCCAGATTTTCTGATTTGTAGAAGAGAACTTAGATGTGCAGATTTTTTAATGTGAAAGTTTCAGATTTATAAATGATGGTATTAAATTCAAATTTGAAATACTATATGGGCCAGCAGACATATCTGTGGGCCATATGCAGGCTAAGGGCCTGCAACATGACTGTGTCACTGTTGACAGAGGGATGTGTGAAGACAACTAGCTAGGGAGATATGTGTATGCCTGCCCTTCTGTCCTCTGTAGGCACAATCCTCCAACCCCAGTTGCATCTGGAGCCAGGGTGGTTGACAGTAAAAGGCTCAGCTGGAGATGCTGAATGATAGTAATGAGTGGTTCAATCTCACCGCTGATTTTAGTTTTCTTCTGATTGACTCTGTTGCTGAACTCACCTTGAAGTTGGTGGTACCTTGGAGGGTTTAGGAGATGTGCTGGGAATACGGAAGTTTAAGTTTATGCCAGATATTTGGAACGGCTCTATAGTTCAGTAAAACCTATCCCTTTAGATCGGTGCTTCTTAAACTTCGATACGCACACTAATCATCTGGGGGAATTTTGCTAAAATGCACGTTCTGCAGTGGGGCCTGGAGATTCTGCATGTCTAACAAGCTCCTGGGTGAAGCTAATGAGTCTGGTACTTGAGTCGCAAGGCTTTAGAGAGCTTCTTTACCACTGAATTTCATTTCATGCACACAGAAAGGTTGGAAGCCTCCAATTCTTACTTCTCAGACTTGTTTCTCCTTGTAGTAAGCAGCGTAAACCTGGCCACCGACTCCATAACACTTTTCTCAAAGGCTCTTTAATCTGAGCACAGAATTCATAAGTGTTCAATTTAGTATTGAAGACATAATAGCTTATCATTTAGGGAGTTTAACTTCTTCATATTTTATTAATAGTTTTTTCACTAAACCAGTTTTAATAATGCCAGAAGTGTCATAGCTCAGATGTGTGACTCTAATCTACTGAGACAAGACCTGGGTCTCGTGTCACAAGCTCAGTTCAAAAAAATTTTGTTGCCAGTTTTATCAACGCCCTGGAAATTCTTGCATGTTTTCTTATTGTGGTATATTAATTATAAACTGAGATTAAATTTAGACATGTCAGTCTGAGAGAGTGAAGCAGTTTGTTTTCTTGCAAGTTGTATGATTAATATAGTTTGTAATAGTAATGCTATTAAATCTTACTCAGGTTCTTTTAAGTGCCTTTAATGGAAGTTTCTATTATATTGAAGAGCTTTGCTTATAGCTGAGTAATGATATGAATTGATTTTACGGAGTCCATTAGACTGTAAGCTCTGTAAGGCAGAACCATGTTTAACATGTTTCTATTGATTCCTGGTGCTTCGCACAGTGTCTGGCACATAACAGTACTTAATAAATTTAATGGGAAGATGATCAATAGTTCATATTGATAGACTGTCTTTTTGTATGTTTCTTCAGTGTGTGAGGAAGTATTCTATGAAGAACTGTCATTTATTCTAATTGTGTGTTTGTTGTGTGTGTGTGTGAGAGAGAGAGAGCATTTATTTTGACCTGCACTTTCCATCTCTAACCTGAAAGGTATATTAGCATTAAAAAATAAATACATTCTAGGCAAAACAGCAAGGACAAAAACAAAATGAGCATGCTGACGGATATTCCCATTCTTTCTACAATTTATTGTAACCTGGAGGTTTAGAGACTACATATGCTTGTGATTCTACCGTTGTTTGAATTAAATAATATTTGTCAATGTCAAATTTAAGTGTTGTTAATCACATATGGAATATATTTTGATTACTCTTGTCAGTGACTTGACTTATCATTCATTAGGGAATTTAAAGCCATTTATTCTTATCTACATAATTACCATTTTCATAATTTATCATGAACCAGATTTACTTATTTCACCTTCAGGAACACTGTTGACTGTGATATCATTGTTCTTGGCTTCAGTGATGTTGAAAATTACTGGTGTTCTAATTTTAAATGCTATTTAGTACAGATAGTATGTATTCAAGTATTGGTTTTATTTTAGTCCTTCTGGGTTAAGCAAAGCTTTTAAATGCTTGCACCATAGATAATTTCACAAAATTAAAATTCTTTGACTGTATTTGAATACAAAGAAAACTCATGTGTATTATAAAACCAAAAAAAGTCAACTCATTATATCATTAAAAACTTAAAGTTGAATTATTGCATTGTCTTTATTTTAAAAGATTGCATTAAACTGGATATATTAGCATTCCTGTATACTTAAAAAGCTGTTCAAAACCCTTAAATATAATGTGTTCACTCTTTGAAATATAAAGTATATTTTTGGAACTTTTTAATGAGTCAAAGGACAGACTTTAAATTGAAGGGATATGATTTTTCTCTGTATTGTCCAAAAACACTCATACTCTTATAATTAAGATCTAAGGCTATTGAGCTAGGGATACTGTGGAACTTATTGAAAAAGGTAGATCTATGCTTCTTTCCCAACCCAATCTCAAATATGAGATTAATGAAAAACTTAGGTACTGTATAGTACTGAAACATTTTCAAAATCAATAAGTAGAATTAAAATCAAGCTTATTGTATATTGGTGAAACTTTACCTTGGAGCAAAGTTTCTGTTATATTTCTGGGAAGACTGTGTGAGTTATGGTCTTCCTTGTCTAGTATCTTTTCCTAGCAGCTGATTACCTCTAGTCTTTAAAATGGGCCTCAGGGTTTGTGGCTAATATTTCATTTTGTATTTTGTGAAATCTGCTTCAAGTTCACTGGGTAGATGGTATGGCAGACTGGAGTGAAATGAAAGCAAAATGCAGACTCAATAACTGGCAATCAGGGATTATAAAGGTGGCAGGGTTAGCATTTTGTAGGATATGATGGGGAAAAGGTATTAGATAGGAGGTCAGATAGAGTGAAAGGGAAGAAAAAGGGTCAGAAGGGAAGTTCGTTCTAGCTAGAATTTTTATACAGCAAAAAGAGGAAATAATTGACCTTTGAGAGAAGGAAAAAGACAAAGAATACATCCATTGTAATTCTTGGGGAACAAAGAGGTAAAATGGCAACAAACTAAAGGAAAGCTATAGAGGAGGGAAAGATGTATGGTGCCAAACCAATTTTTCCCTCTTGATCTTGTAAAAACTCTGTCCAGGAATAAGAAATTTCTGTCAGGTTTTTTTGTTTTTTGTTTTTTCTTTTATTTTAAACCAAACTAAAAGCCAGAACGAATGGATCCTAGTTCTGACCTCACCTACATGTACTCGACCCTGAAAAAAGTTACTGAACATTTTTGTCATCAGTTTTCTCAGTGATGAATAAGATGATTGGATTTAATGATTACTTAGATCTCTCTAAGCTCTAAAAGTCAGTGATGACCATAGGTCATCCTTCTGTGCTTCTATTCTGTCCCCTGAACATATCTTAGACACTGCCCTGTCTGCTTCCTTCCTAGACTGTGAAATTCTTGATCTAGAAATGTGTTTTATTCTTCAACTTGTACTACCTAAGCCTACCCTAGAATATTCAGGCGGTTACTAAGTGTTTTATTAATTGATCTTTAATTTTGTTATTCTAAAATTCTATATTTTTTATCTTCATAATAAACAATGGTGTGTTCTACAGGCATAAAT
This sequence comes from Balaenoptera musculus, assembly GCF_009873245.2. NCBI lineage: Eukaryota > Metazoa > Chordata > Mammalia > Artiodactyla > Balaenopteridae > Balaenoptera > Balaenoptera musculus. Next base: position 49,889,647 of record NC_045794.1, on the reverse strand, counting down.
AATAACAACATTTGTATGCTGCTGTATTGTTTATAAAACAGTTTCATGCATGTGATTTCATTTGATGTTCAAAATGGCTGTGAGTTAGGGATAAGTGCTATCCTCAATTTCAGGTGAGGAAACTGATAGAGACTGGTAAAAATCATACAACTAGTGAGTGCCAAGAGGTTGGCTTGAATTCAAAGCCTATCTGTTGGGAGAGAATTCTCCCTGGGTCTCTCAAGACACTAAGTACCCTTTTGTTCCATAATATCTTTTTAAGGATGTTTAGAAAGTGATCAGTCTTGGAAGATAATGTCTTCCTCTGAATCACAGGGCAGATTTGCTTGCTGTCCAGCATAATAAAAATAATGTCTCCCTTCAAGGCAAAGAGCATGTCTGCTTGTAGCCCATCATAAAAGATTTCCTAATCTCAAGGTTCCACAAACCAATGCATGTGCAACATACATATGGGCTGCTTTGTATCACACCTGTGGGACTTGTGGACAAAGGGAACTGACTCGAAAGTGATGTTCATGCTTCTTGCTATGTAACAAGTCCTCTGACCCAGGAGTCTTATGTCTTTTGCCAGCATCCATAAAATATGGCAGGCTTCCAAGTAGCATAAAAAATCTCAGACCCTTTGTAGTTCTTAACAGTACATCTTTATGTTACATTAAAGAAAGTCTCTTTTTCTTTATGTAGTTTATGTCCACTTTCATAGCCACTCTAAGAAGAATTGTAACAAAATTAATGGCCTGTTATACACTGCCAGGCTTTTAGCTCTGAGGACCCTCTTCAGACCCATCCTCCTCTGATATTTGGAAAGATCCTTTGGTGGCACTATAGAGGGGAGGTTCCATGGCATCCAGAATAGGAAACCAGGGAGACCAGCTAGAGAGCTAGTGAGAATTGGCAAGAGTTTGACAAAAAATGTTGGAAGAAGGGAGGAAGAAAAGGCACAATTTAGAGGTAGGAGATGGAACCAATTGGTCCTGGAGACTGAATGTGCCAAAGAGGGAAAGGGTCAAGAATAGGTCCTGGCTTGGGCGACTGGTGCTGTTTATACAGTGAGATCCCCAAAGCTACTCTAGTCTATTTAGATGAAGATAGTTGGTTTAATTTTAAGTATTCTGAGTTTGAGGTGCCCTTGGGATACTCAAGAGGAAATCTAAATAAGTAGTGGTAAATTTGGGTTGGGCATTCAGGACAGAATTACGGTTTAGACATAGAGATTTGGGAGTCATCAGTGTACGTGTTGCTGTTGAAACCTAACTAGATGAGATCTCCAGGAAGAGTGTTTGTATAAACACCAAGGAGAGAGCCCTGGGGAGCAATAACATATATAAAAGAATCTCAGCTCTTTTTAATATCAGAAAGGAGACTCACCTTTCTCTCTGTTGTTCTCTCTTTGGGCTTTTGTTCAGCTTGCTGCAACTTGGCCTCATAAAGCATGAGGTCCCCCTTTCCTGTAATGATCTGCCGTGTAGAGAAGCTGATGATAGCAGGAAGAGAGAGCGATGGAGGAAAGTGGGGAGCATGCCTGGCGTTTCTTATTTGTATTTTCCCCTCTGCTAACCCTGGAGATCATTGTATTAAGGCTGTGCCCCTGCAGAGCTGTCATGGGCAAACATACTGTGAGCGGATAGAGACTTTCCCCTGTGGTCTTTACTCTTTGTGGAGATCTATAGACATTTTAAAAATTAAAAAGTTGAGCATTCACGATGTGCCAGGCACTGTGCCAAACACTTTACATGAATTCCCTCATCTAGTATACACAGTAATTCCAGAAGAAGGTGCTACTGTTATCCCTAATTTATAAATAAGTGACTTGACCAAGGCTGTACAGCTTTTAAGAATCAGACAAGTCTTGAATCATACACCCTGGCTTCAGAGCTGAGTTTTTAACCATATAGTACTGCATCTCAGTCATACTTGTTTTTTTTTTTTTTTAAACTTTTGGGTTTATTTATTTATTTCTTTATTTATTTATTTATGGCTGTGTTGGGTCTTCGTTTCTGTGTGAGGGTTTTCTCTAGTTGCGGCAAGCGGGGGCCACTCTTCATTGCGGTGCGCGGGCCTCTCACTATCGCGGCCTCTCTTGTTGCGGAGCACAGGCTCCAGACGCGCAGGCTCAGTAATTGTGGCTCACGGGCCTAGTTGCTCCGTGGTATGTGGTATCTTCCCGGACAAGGGCTCGAACCCGTGTCCCCCGTATTGGCAGGCAGATTCTCAACCACTGCGCCACCAGGGAAGCCCAGTCATGCTTGTTAGAATAGTAGACTCATTCTGCTGAACAGACTGCTGGTTAAAGAATTGTCTTGGTTCAAATTATTTCTATCTAGACATCCTAAGTAGGTCCTACCTCTCTAAGTTTAGAATTGTATCATTAAAATTACACTGTAACGTCCATAGCATTCTTTGAATATCTCTCAGATTTCCCATATGTAGCCTTCTATGATTCTCTAATTCCATTTGATAAGAAATTTTATTAAGTAATGAGATAAAGATCTAGCATTCAAGAAAATTTGAAAAATTCATTCACATACTCATATATTTGTACCTTTGAATTGAAGAAAAAAGCTCTAACTTCTAAACAAATGTGAGCTAAAATGTGTCTTTTTCTGGAATTTAAATTCAGACTGAAACATTCTATTACATTTATCTTACAAAAATCTCTCTTCGCTCTTTGCTATGTAAGAAAATGTGTTTCTTAAGGGTAGGGTGGGAATAGCCTATGCAGCAGTCCTAGCTGCAGAGCTCAGTTGCCTCTGTAGAACATCAGTATAAGACTAATTAGATGTTAAATGCTTGGTGAGTATTGAACAATGCATTCTTCTAATTTTCTGATTAATGACAAAGCTTCATGAAAACATTAATTGTATTGGAAGAATTCAGATAATCCCTTTTTGAGTAAAACAGAAAATATATCTGTAAATGGACTTTTTTCCTAATAATATGGTAATACAGGCAGCAGACATGCTATGGTCATATGAATAGTAGGTTCCTATTCTTGAAGGTTATGGATGTGTTTAATATGATGACCAAATCAAGGGAGGAGTACTGTATTATGCAATAGCTACATTATATTTTCTTTTGAATCTGTCTTTAAAACTCAGTGTTGGAAAGGGATGTGAACATATTGAATCTTTTTTATTTTTTAAATAAGAGGTATCATGCAAAGTAAGCATATATATGTATATATATATTCAGAATATGTATATATATTATGTTTTATATGCTCTTTGTTTACTTCTGTTTCTTAGTCTGAATTATTTCTTCTAGAATGGATTAGTAGTTGGTGATAATTTATCTTAATTATCAATAATTTAAGTATCATTATAGATTGCACTCTAAAACTATAAAAAGCCCCAGCTAGAAAGTTTTGTTATACTAATAGAAAGGCCTCTTGTGAAAGATAAGATTTAAAATCATAACAAACAACAATGTACTTTCATTTGAAGAGCCACTTTGCTGAAGATTACAGGGCAGTTTTATTTCAAATGACTGGGGATATGGCAAAGTGAAAATGTGGTATAAAAGGAGTTTATTGTAGATACACAATAACTTTAGAAAAGAAGAAAAATGTGAAGTTTAAAGAAATGATGATATAATCAAAGCAATGAGTAGGCATTTCAAATATTTTTCTATTTTTATATATTTTCTCATTTTATTATAACATTTACACCTGATTCAACCCCTCCCCCTGCCATAATCTTATAGTTTTAAATCAGGAAAAAACCTTGGAGTATATATAGTAGAATCCAAAAGCCTCACTTTATATAAATGAGTTCTCAAGGACCAGAGAAGTAGCCAGATTTGCTGAAGAGCACAGAAATAGTGGCAGACCCAGGTCTGGAACCTGGTTTTTCTGATTTCCCAGTGAGATGTTTCCACTACAGATAATCTTTGTCAGCTTTTTATAGAATCAAAGTTCTGAAAGGGCGTTTCAGAGGGCACCTAATCTGTCTTGCTTTCTTACACTGATTTAGAAAGTTATGTGAACATTGATCATATAACTATGATCAAATTAAGGAAAAAAATCTACAGAGAAAAGAATGCTAAAATTTCATTCAATAATTTACTCTAGAGTTTAATACCCTATGTGTCAATATATGTATTCATTGAATCATTGTTTATGTGATTAAACTGCTATGTGTCAGGCACTGTGCTATGTGCTGCAGATACTTACTTAGTAAAGCAGAGAGTTTCCTTACTTTTGGAGTTTATAATCTAGTAGGAGAGATAGCCAATACACAAACATGTTATGTATGTATATACGTATACACACAAATATATTTGCCAATCAGGGTAAGGCTGTATCTTCAAATATTTAGAAAATAGTGTTGTATCAGTGGAAAGACATATAAGGAGTAAGATTTTGATTCAAAAGGAGAAAAAAATTGTAATATTTAGAGCTGTCTAAAAATTAAGAGTTTTAGAAAGTGGTAAATTTCTAACATTGGGGTGTTCATGAAAGTGCAACTGGACAGATTCCAGGAGAGCATTATTTTGGAGGCATTCAAATGGTAGATGGACCTTTTATTAAGTTAGTTTTCTTTGAACTTCTTTATGGGAAAATTAAATTTTTGACCCAGTGGATTTTATTTAGGCTTCATTTTATTTGATTTCTCTGACATTTGATTTAGATGACCATTATCTTCTTTTCCAACTCAACTTCCCTCCCCCCACAGGCTGATTGAACAATATTTGTGGTTCTCTTCCTACTTCTATGATCATTCTTTTTTTTTTTTAACATCTTTATTGGAGTATAATTGCTTTACAGTGGTGTGTTAGTTTCTGCTGTATAATGAACTGAATCAGCTATACATATACATATATCCCCATATCTCCTCCCTCTTGTGTCTCCCTCCCACCCTCCCTATCCCACCCCTCTAGGTGATCACAAAGCACCGAGCCAATCTCCCTGTGCTATGCGGCTGCTTCCCACTAGCTATCTATTTTACATTTGGTGGTGTATATATGTCATTGCCACTCTCTCACTTCGTCCCAGCTTACCCTTCCCCCTCCCCGTGTCCTCAAGTCCATTCTCTACTTTTGCGTTTTTATTCCTGTCCTGCCCCTAGGTTCTTCAGAACCACTTTTTAGGTTTTTTTTTTTTTAGATTCCATATATATGTGTTAGCATATGGTATTTGTTTTTCTCTTTCTGACTTACTTCACTTTGTATGACAGACCCTAGGTCCATCCACCTCACTACAGATAGCTCAATTTCGTTTCTTTTTATGGCTGAGTAATATTCCATTGTATATATGTGCCACATCTTCTTTGTCCATTCACCTGTCGATGGACACTTAGGTTGCTTCCACATCCTGGCTATTGTAAATAGTGCCGCAATGAACATTGTGGTACATGTCTCTTTTTGAATTATGGTTTTCTCAGGGTATATGCCCAGTAGTGGGATTGCTGGGTCGTATGGTAGTTCTATTTTTAGTTTTTTAAGGAACCTCCATACTGTTCTCCATAGTGGCTGTTTCAATTGACATTCCCACCAACAGTGCAAGAGGGTTCCCTTTTCTCCACACCCTCTCCAGCATTTCTTGTTTGTAGATTTTTTGATGATGGCCATTCTGACCCATGTGAGGTGATACCTCATTGTACTTTTGATTTGCATTTTTCTAATGATTAGTGATGTTGAGCATCCTTTCATGTGTTTGTTGGCAATCTGTATATCTTCTTTGGAGGAATGTCTGTTTAGGTCTTCTGCCCATTTTTTGGATTGGGTTGTTTGTTTTTTTGATATTGAGCTGCATGTAAATTTTGGAGATTAATCCTTTGTCAGTTGCTTCATTTGCAAATATTTTCTCCCATTCTGAGGGTTGTCTTTTCGTCTTTTTTATGTTTTCTTTTGCTGTGCAAAAGCTTTTAAGTTTCATTAGGTCCCATTTGTTTATTTTTGTTTTTATTTCCATTTCTCTAGGAGGTGGTCAAAAAGGATCTTGCTGTGATTTATGTCATAGAGTGTTCTGCCTATGTTTTCCTCTAAGAGTTTGATAGTGTCTGGCCTTACATTTATGTCTTTAATCCATTTTGAGTTTATTTTTGTGTATGGTGTTAGGGAGTGTTCTAATTTCATTCTTTTACATGTAGCTGTCCAGTTTTCCCAGCACCACTTATTGAAGAGGCTGTCTTTTCTCCGTTGTCTATTCTTGCCTCCTTTATCAAAGATATGGTGACCATATGTGTGTGGGTTTATCTCTGGGCTTTCTATCCTGTTCCACTGACCTATATTTCTGTTTTTGTGCCAGTACCATACTGTATTGATGACTGCAGCTTTGTAGTACAGTCGGAAGTCTGGGAGCCTGATTCCTACAGCTCCGTTCTTTTCCCTCAAGACCGCTTGGACTATTCGGGGTCTTTTGTGTCTCCATACAAATTTTAAGATTTTTTGTTCTAGTTCTGTAAAAAAATGCCATTGGTAATTTGATAGTGATTGCAGTGAATCTGTAGACTGCCTTGGGTAGTATAGTCATTTTCATAATGTTGATTCTTCCAATCCAAGAACATGGTATATCTCTCCATCTGTTTGTATTGTCTTTAATTTCCTTCATCAGTGTCTTATAGTTTTCTGCATACAGGTCTTTGGTCGCCTTAGGTAGGTTTATTCCTACGTATTTTATTCTTTTTGTTGCAGTGGTAAATGGGAGTGTTTCCTTAATTTCTCTTTCCAATTTTTCATCATTAGTGTATAGGAATGCAAGAGATTTCTGTGCATTAATTTTGTATCCTGCTACTTTACCAAATTCATTGATTAGCTCTAGTAGTTTTCTGGTAGCATCTTTAGGATTCTCTATGTATAGCCTCATGTCATCTGCAAACAGTGATAGCTTTACTTCTTTTCTGATTTGGATTCGTTTTATTTCTTTTTCTTCTCTGATTGCTGTAGCTAAAACTTCCAAAACTATGTTGAATAATAGTGGTGAGAGTGGACATCCTTGTCTTGTTCCTGATCTTAGATGAAATGCTTTCAGTTTTTCACTATTGAGAATGATGTTTGCTGTGGGTTTGTCATATATGGCCTTTATTATATTGAGGCAATTTCCCTCTATGCCTACTTTCTGGAGGGTTTTTATCATAACTGGGTGTTGAATTTTGTCAAAAGCTTTCTCTGCATCTATTAAGATGATCATATGGTTTTTCTTCTTCAATTTGTTAATATGGTGTGTCACATTGATTGATTTGCATATACTGAAGAATCCTTGCACTCCTGGAATAAACCCCACTTGATCATGGTGTATGATCCTTTTAACGTGCTGTTGGATTCTGTTTGCTAGTATTTTGTTGAGGATTTTTGCATCTATGTTCGTCAGTGATATTGGCCTGTAGTTTTCTTTCTTTGTGACATTTTTTGTGTGGTTTTGGTATCAGGGTGATGGTGGCCTTGTAGAATGAGTTTGGGAGTGTTCCTCCCTTCTGGCTTACAGAGTTTCTGCTGAAAGATCAGCTGTTTACCTTATGGGGATTCCCTTGTATGTTATTTGTTATATTTCCCTTGCTGCTTTTAATATTTTTTTCTTTGTATTTAATTTTTGATAGTTTGATTATTATGTATCTTGGTGTGTTTCTCCTTGGATTTATCCTGTATGGGACTCTCTGTGCTTCCTGCACTTGATTAACTATTTCCTTTCCCATATTAGGGAAGTTTTCAATTATAATCTCTTCAAATATTTTCTCAGTCCTTTTCTTTTTCTCGTCTTCTGGGACCCCTATAATTCGAATATTGGTGCATTTAATGTTGTCCCAGAGGTCTGTGAGACTGTCCGCAATTCTTTTCATTCTTTTTTCTTTATTCTGCCCTGTGGTAGTTATTTCCACTATTTCATCTTCCAGGTCACTTATCCGTTTTTCTGCTATTGATTCCTTCTAGGGAATTTTTAATTTCATTTATTGTGTTGTTCATCATTGTTTGTTTGCTCTTTAGTTCTTCTATATCCTTATTAAACATTTCTTGTATTTTCTCCATTCTGTTTCCAAGATTTTGGATCATCTTTACTATCATTACTCTGAATTTGTTTCCAGGTAGACTGCCTATTTGTTTGGTCTGGTGGGTTTTTTCCCTTGCTCCTTCATCTGTTGTGTGTTTCTCTGTCTTCTCTTTTTGCTTAACTTACTGTGTTTGGGGTCTCCTTTTCGCAGGCTGCCGGTTCATAGTTCCCATTGTTTTTGGTGTCTGCCCCAGTGGCTAAGGTTGGGTCAGTGGGTTGTGTAGGCTTCCTGGTGGAGGGGACTGGTACCTGTGTTCTGGTGGATGAGGCTGTATCTTGTCTTTCTGGTGGGCAGGACCGTGTCTAGTGGTGTGTTTTGGGGTGTTTGTGACCTTATCATGATTTTAGGCAGCCTCCCTGCTAATGGGTGGTGTTGTGTTCCTGTTTTGCTAGTTGTTTGGCTTAGGGTGTCCAGCACTGTAGCTTGCTGGTCATTGAGTGGAGCTGGGTCCTAGCGCTGAGATGGAGATCTCTGGGAGAGCTTTCGCTGTTTGCTATTACGTGGAGCTGGGAGGTCTCTGGTGGACCAATGTCCTGAATGTGGCTCCCCCACCTCAGAGGCACGGGTCAGACACCTGGCCGGAACACCAAGACCCTGTCAGCCACACGGCTCAGAAGGAAAGGGAGAAAAAAAGAAAGAAAGAAAGAAAAAATAAAATAAAATATAATAAAATAGTTATTAAAGATAAAAATGTAATAAAAAAAGGAAGAAAAAAAAAGATAGAAAGAAGAGAGCAACCAAAGTAGAAAACAAATCCACCAATGATAAGAAGCGCTAAAAACTATAGTAAAAAAACCCACGAAAAATAGACAGACAGAACCCTAGGACAAATGGTAAAAACAAAGCTATACAGACAAATCACACAAAGAAGCATACACATACACACTCACAAAAACAGAAAAAGGAAAAAAAAATACATTGTTGTTCCCAATGTCCACTGCCTCAATTTGGAATGATTCGTTGTCTCTTCAGGTATTCCACAGATGCAGGGTTCATCAGGTTGATTGTGGAGATTTAATTTGCTGCTCCTGAGGCTGCTGGGAGGAATTTCCCTGTCTCTTCTTTGTTCACACAGCTCCTGGGGTTCAGCTTTGGATTTGGCTCCGTCTCTCAGTGTAGGTTGCCTTAGGACGTCTGTTCTTCCCTCAGACAGGACGGGGTTAAAGTAGCAGCTGATTAGGGGGCTCTGGCTCACTCAGGCCGGGGGGAGGGAGGGGTACTGAATGCGGGGCGAGCCTGCGGCGGCAGAGGCTGGTGTGACATTTCATCAGCCTGAGGCGCGCCGTGCGTTCTCCCGGGGAAGTTGTCCCTGGATCACGGGACCCTGGCAGTGGCAGGCTGCACAGGCTCCCGGGAAGGGAGGTGTGGAGAGTGACCTGTGCTTGCACACAGGCTTCGTGGTGGCTGCAGCAGCAGCCTTAGCATCTCTTGCCCATGTCTGGTGTCCGTGCTGATAGCCGTGGCTCGCGCCCGTCTCTGGAGCTCGTTTAGGTGGTGCTCTGAATCCCCTCTCCTCACACACCCCTAAACAATGGTCTCTTGCCTCTTCGGCAGTTCCAGACCTTTTCCCGTACTCCCTCCCCGCTAGCTGTGGCGCACTAGCCCCCTTCAGGCTGTGTTCACGCCGCCAATCCCAGTCCTCTCCCTGTGATCCGACCGAAGCCCGAGCCTCAGCTCCCAGCCCCCACCCGTCCTGGCGGGTGAGCAGACAAGCCTCTCGGGCTGGTGAGTGCTGGTCAGCACCGATCCTCTGTGTGGGAATCTCTCCGCTTTGCCCTCCACACCACTGTTGCTGAGCTCTCTTTCGGGGCTCCGAATCTTCCCCCCTCTGCCACCCCCTGTCTCCGCCCACGAAGGGCCTTCCTAGTGTGTGGAAACCTTTCCTCCTTCATAGCTCCCTCCCAGAGGTGCAGGTCCCATCCCTATTCTTTTGTCTCTGTTTTTTATTTTGCCCTACCCAGGTACGTGGGGAGTTTCTTGCCTTTTGGGAAGTCTGAGGTCTTCTGCCAGCGTTTAGTAGGTGTTCTGTAGGAGTTGTTCCACACGTAGATGTATTTCTGATGTATTTGTGGGGATGAAGGTGATCACCACGTCTTATTCTTCTGCCTTCCTGAAGGTCGTAGTCCCATGATCATTCTTTATAACCTCTTTTGCTGGCTCCTTTTCCTCAGTATTTCCTTGAAATATGATGTTCCCTAGTACTCTGTCCTTGGCACATCTATGTATTTACATTTCCTTGTTAATCTTATTTACTCTGATCACTTAAGTAGTGCCAATGTGTTGATGATTTCCAAATCTGAGGTTCATAGCAAGATTTTTTCAGTCTGAATATCCAGTGTATACTAGGCCTCTCCATCTGGAAGTCTCTGATTGAACTCATTCTCTACTCTCTCAAAACTCTTCTATGTTTTCCTTTGTCACCAAATAATATTTAAATCTGAGTAAAGACTTAAAAGTTGTCTCAGAAAGTGGTGAATTTCCAATATTGTAGGTTATGGATACTTATCATTCACCAGGTTATCTAGATCAGAAACTCAGACACAGGTTTAGAAGATACTGGTCTGGAACGAAGTCCATTGCATGTGGTAGATACTTAATAATAGTCAAATAAATGAATGGATGAAGTTTATGCTTGATACTGAGGCCAGTTTCTTTCTTCTGCTCCTAAAGGAGATTAAACCATTTGATAAGGAAGGTTGTGGAATGATCTTTTTCACTAAGTTCAGAATGTCTTAAAGGGAAATTGAGGAAGAGACCCTTCAGGGTCTTTTCTAGTTAGGAAACCTCATTTTTTCCATGTATGTAGTGAAGACATGAGACTAACATTTATTGAGTACTTTACATTGGGCAATGCCCTGAGTTAGGGACCTTTATATATGTTAGTTTATTTATTCCTCATAATGACCTAAGGGCCCCAGGGATTAGTATCGATATCCTCATCCTCATTTTATGGCTAAATAGTTGATTGTCAAAGAGGTTAAAGAGTAGCCCTGCTGAAGGCCACTAAGCTTATTAGGTGACTGAACTCAAATTTGGACCCAGATTATTTGAATTCAAAGGCAAAGGCTTGCTCTAGCCTTCATTTGTTTTCTGTTGATTATTTTCAGTTAACCAAGGTCACTGACATTTTAATTTCATCTTTATATATGAAAACACTTTGCATGTTCATGTAGCTTTGAGTGTGAAATTAATATGTATTAAGCACCTACTCTGTGTTTTTACTGAGTATTATTATGCAGTAAAAAGAGGGAGAAGTCAGCCCTTGCCTTGAAAGAGCTTTTGACATAGCTGCCCACAGTGTTATGAACCATGCTGTCTGGGCCATTATGGAGGCTGTGGAAAACCATTTAAACCACTCTGGATCCAAGATTAATTCCTGTAATGCTTCATTTTTCTTGCTGAATTGTTGTAGTTACATGATCTTGGAAATACTTTTTGGTATACTGATGAATATATCACTGAAGTCATGTCAAGAGAGTCTTCTATTTTAGATGGAACTATTGGGACCCTCTTTTAAGCACTTACAACTTTGATTTACATCCCTTAATGCCTCCACCTTATTTTGATGAAATTATTTGTTTGCCTTAAACACTAGATTATGTGATTCTTGAAGGCAGGGGCTGTTTTTTGCCTATTTCCTGGCATGTTGTTGTCCCTTAATAAATGTTTGTTGGAGAAGGAAGGGAGAGAGGGAGGAAGGAAGGAAAGCAACCTTGTTTTTTATCTCCTAAACTTATAATTTTGTTAAATAAAAATGTTAAATTTGTCTGAAATGTTTTGTTTTTGTTTTTGTTTTTTTTTTGGCCACACAATGTGCCATGCAGGATCCTAGTTCCCTAACGAGGGATTGAACCCATGCCCCTGCAGTGGAAGCATGGAGTCTTAACCATTGGACAGACAGGGAGATCCCTGAAATGTTTTTTTTTTTAGACTGGCCTTACTACATGATCTATGCTGTTTTTCTTTTTGACAAAGATTTTATGATGATTTGCTCTGGTAGGTTTCCAGTAACGTTTAAAAAATATATATATATGAGAGACAATATAGTTATACTCTATCTTCCTAATCCTCCATGAATTTTTAAAAATAATAGGTGTGGGCCTGTGGCCAGTTTCTTAATATTATAATAGATTAAATATATTTCTTTTCTTAAAAATAAATTTTATTTATTTATTTATTTTTGGCTGCATTGGGTCCTGGTTGCTGTGCGCGGGCTTTCTCTAGTTGGGGTGAGCGGGGGCTACTCTTCATCGCGGTGCGCAGGCTTCTCATTGCGGAGGCTTCTCATGTTGCAGAGCACGGGCTGTAGGCATGTGGGCTTTAGTAGTGTGGCACGTGGGCTCAGTAGTTGTGGCTCATGGACTCTAGAGTGCAGGCTCAGTAGTTGTGGCTCACGGGCTTAGTTGCTCTGTGGCATGTGGGGTCTTCCTGGATCAGGGCTCGAACCCATGTCCCCTGCATTGGCAGGCGGATTCTTAACCACTGCACCACCAGGGAAGCCCCGAAATGTATTTATTCTTACTTTCTCAGTATTATCAGTATGCAACACATCAAAAGGGAAGAAAACAGGTCCTTTGAAGTCTCTGGTGAAATTCTTTTTTTGGGGAGTGTCTGTTCCCAATGATTTATTATAAACGGAATGTCATGCAGCAGAGGTTTCTTCTTATCATTCAAACTTTGTTCTAGTCACAGCTGTAGTTTTCTTTCAATACCATCAAAGTTCAGGGACTATATTTCAGAATCTGGAATTGTTGTGTAATGTACAATTTTAGCAAAGCAGAGCTGAAGAATTGTGCATTAAGGATTTGCTTACTTATGTTCTCTTTTCTCTTCAAATACCGTAGCTCATCTGCACAAATCAGTTATCAGTAACAAGGTGATGGTTAATAAAAAGCAATAATAACAGTAATTAATACTAAAATAATCATAACAGCAATAATACAGTGTATAATCAGAGAGATCATGTGATACCTTAAGTGTGATGGGTCATAGCAAAGTGAATAATATAATGTTGCTAGGCTGCAAACTACTTATTGTTTTCAAAATAGAGGTCAATCAAGAATCAATCTATAGCAGCCTGAATATAAAAGTAAGAATAAACATACTTTTAAAAATTGTGGATACAAAATGTTGATGGGTAGGGCTATAAGAATAGGCCAATAGCCAAGCTAGTCTGCTATCTGATAAAGCCCATATTGCAGTTGGGGTTTATAGCTCTTGGTGGTCCCTATTGAGTAAATACTACAGAAGTAATAAACAAGTACATTATTCTGGTAGAGCAAATGTGGAAATGCAAGAACATAAAAGCAGAGTTATCTATCTCAGGAACCTGGCTGACTTGATGTACAAGTTGGACAAATTTCAAAACTAGTATTTCTTTCATGTTTTGGCAACATTTCAGGAGAAGGTGCATCTTTGTACTCGCTATATCACTAGGAGATTTCTTTCCTCAAAGAGATTTGTCTAAAGTACTCACCCAGTGTGATGCTGTGACCTATTATCTGATTTACTTGACTTTAAAAGTACATTTACTTACTATTATGATGATGATAACACTGTACTTTGACATATAGTTTCCTTTGTTTGGCATTTAAAAAAAGGATATCAATTATTTTAGGCTCAAGGGTACTATTAAGTCTTGCCTTAGGGTCCTTGGGACTGCAATATTCTCTTCTACCTTTCATAAATCACTGGCACAACAAGACAAACAAGACAGTTATGCTGCTTGTAAAGAACTTGGAAGCTATACAATAAGGGAATTCTCTTAGAATCTTAATTGAATTTTTAGATTTGTGCTTATACTGTAAACTCGTTTCTGTTATGCATCTCAGACTCATTTCTATTATTTAGGTGCTATCGGTTATGAATAGAATATATTAACAGAAACACTTATTAAAAAGACCTGTTATTTAGTTTAAAACATCTATTTCTTGTGCTTTTCTTCTAAGTCTAATTTACCACTCTTCTAGTTGGCCTCACTTTTTATTATAATAGGTACACACTTATAAAACTCTCACTAAATGCATAATTAAGGCATGGAGAACCCTGAAAAGCTAGGTAATATAGGTAGTCATCAATTTACAAATGGTCATGTGCAGGCATCTGTGTGGTGCATTTGAGAGAATCTCAGTGACCAAATAGATCACAGACTTTGGCATCATACAACTAAGATAAGAGTTATGTTGCTTACTAGGTGTATGATATTGGCCAAATCACCCAGCTTCCACAAAAACCAATTTATGGCTGTTTTTGTTCATCTATACCTCCATCCATTCCTCTACCCTGGATTAGAATGTCCAAGATAGCTATCATTTCTTCTGAAAATATTTCAGTATTTCTCTAAAAGATAATGAATTTTAAAAATTTTTATATATTTTGACTATTAACCCTTTATCAGATATATGATTTGCAAATATTTTCTCCTGTTCCATGGGTTGCCTTTTTATTTTTTCAAAAAACTAAACAGAAGCTTTTTATTTTGATGTAGTGCTACTAGTTTATTTTTGCTTTAATTGTCAAATCCAAAAATTCATTGCTGAGACTGAAGTCAGTAAGCTTACCCACTGTGTTTTCTTCTAGAAGTTTTATGGCTTCAGGTCTTATGTTCAGGTCTGCAATTCATTTTGAGTTGATTTTGTGTCTGGTGTAAGACAGTGGTCCACTTTCATTCTTTTGTATATGGCTGTCCAGTTTTCCCAACACCATTTATTTCCCCATTGCGTATTCTTGGCTCTTTTGTCACAAATTAATTGACTGTATATGTATGGATATATTTCTGGGCTTTCTATTCTATTCCATTGACCTATGTGTCTGTTTTTATGCCAATACCATACTGTTTTGATTACTGTAGCTTTGTAATATAGTTCGAAATCAAGACACATGATGACTCCATCTTTGTTCTTCTTTCTCAAGGTTGCTTTGGTTCTTTGGGTCTTTTGTGGTTCCATACAAATTTTAACATTGTGTGTTCTATTTCTGTGAAAAATGCCATTGGAATTTTGATAGGGATTGCATTAAATCTGTAGACTTCTTTGGGTAGTATGGACATTTAAACAATATTAATTCTTCCGATCCATGAGCATAGAGTGTCTTTCCATTTATTTGTGTCTTCCTTAATGTTTCATCATTGTATTATAGTATGCAAGACGTTCTATACTGTATATAAGACATTATATGCTGTATATAAATGTATATATGTAATATGTGTATATACACATATAAATGTATATATTTAAATATATAAATATGTATCTAAAATATATGTATGCATACATATATGTATACATATATGTGTATGTGTATAAAGAACTCCTACAATTCAATAGCAAAAAACCGAACAATCCAATTAAATAATGGGTGAAGAACTGGATAGACATTTTTCCAAAGAAGACATACAAGTGGTCAACAGGTACAGGAAAAGGTCCTCAACATCACTAATTATTAGAGAAATGCAATCAAAACCTCAATGAGATACTACCTCATATTGTCAGATTGGGTATCATTAAAAAGAGAAGAAATAAGTGTTGGTAAGGATGTGGAGAAAAGGGAACTTTTGTACGCTGTTGGTGGGAATGTAAATTGGTACAGCCACTATGGAAAACCATATGGAGGTTTCTCAAAAAAATAAGAATAGAGCTACCATATGATCCAGCAATTCCATTTCTGGATATATATCCAAAGAAACTGAAATCACTATCTCAAAGAGATATCTGCACCCCATGCTCATTGCATCATTATTTATAATAGCCAACACATGGCAACAACCTAAGGGTCTATTGATGGATAAATGGATGAAGAAAATGTGGTATATTTATACAATGGAATATTCTTTAGCCATAAAAAAAGAACGAAATTTTGCCATTGGTGACAACATGGATGGACCTCAAGGGCATTATGCTAAGTGAAATAAGTCAGACAGAGAAAGACAGATGCAGTATGATTTCACTTGTATTTGAAAACAAAAACAAAAACAAAAACAAACTTATAGAAACAGAACAGATTGGTGGTTGCCAGAGGGAGGGAGTGGGGGAAATGGGTGAAGGGAGTCAAAAGGTATAAACTTCTAGTTATAAGATAAGTAAGTTCTGGGGATGTAATGTATAGCATGCTGACTGCATTGTATATTTGAAAGCTGCTAAGAGAGTAAATCTTAAGTGTTCTCATCACAAGAAAAAAGAACAGGTAACTACGTGAGATGATGGATATTATCTTATTGTGGTGATCATTTCACAATATATACATATATGAAATCACTGTGATATACACCTTAACTAATAGTGTTATATGTCAAAAAATTAATCACAATGATGTCATCACACCTAAAAATTTAACATTAATTCCTAAATATTACCAAATATCCAGCAGTCAGTGTTGGAATTTCTTGCGATGGGAACTTCTAAGATCAGGATCTTAAAAGAATATAAACAGATATCTTGGATCAGGATATACATAGAGTTTGTTTGAATTGGTATCCAAAGCAATCCATCCATTCATGATTGATGCCTCTCAAATATTTTTAAACCTGCATTCCCTCTCCATCTCTTTTATTCTTCCTTGTAATTTATCAGTGGAAGAAATCAGGTCATTTGTCCAGTATATTTCCTATAGTCTGGATTTGCCAATTTAATCCTTGCTATGTTTTTAACCCATTTATTTGTTCCCTATATTTTTGGTAAGTTGATAATTCAAACTAGAAGCATGGTCATATTCAATTTAGATTTTTTGGGCAAGAATACTTCACAGATGGTGTTGTACACCTACATAATATCTGGTTGTCTCTCTTTCCTGATGTTAATAATCACTGATGCTCAGTGCCTAGATCTATTAATTTATGAAGAGTTACAAAGTAGTGATTTACTAATTCAATTATTCCTTTTAAATTTATTGGCTATACTACTTCTATAAAGAGAAATTTCTCCTTCTCAACTATTTGCTCACACAGAGGTATAGGTAGAAAAGGCAGGATAAAAGTGTGATTTTTTTTTAATTTACAAATTTTCAAATAATTGTTATATTTTTAGCATCTTTCAAAGGTGACTATTGAGCTTTTTAAAAATTATAATTATGAACTTATATTTCATATGTTTCATTCCATTGCAGATATTTTACTTATTAATGCTCACATTGCCCTATCTTTGGTCAGTAAGAACCTTTTCAAGTTTTCTCATGAGGTTTTTGAACAACCCTATTTTCAGTGTGACAAGATGTCTCAATCTTATCTTATACTTTTCCTTCTCCAAACCTGGAATAAACTATTTTCTCAAGAAGCCCTGCTTCTTTTTGTTAGGAAATGGCATTTAGAACTATGATCTGGGAACTAGGCTTGCCCATTGCTATTGGGTTGAATGTTGTTTCAAAGCCTTTCTGGTGTACAGAACTAGGAAATATTAACTTTTATGATGTTTTATTATAAATTCATAATACCTCCAATTAAAGTTTAGGACTATAGAGTTTTCACTTAATTTCTTTGATTTTATGTCTTATCCCATGGTGGAAAGCCTTTTTACCAATGACAACAATATAATTGTTCATTTGTTTCATCAGACAGTGTACACACAGCAGTCTCAGGAGGACAATACCAACTCTATCACCAATGAATGAGTACTGAAAACATCTAATGTTAGTTAATAGTTTCTTTCTGTGCTTATGCTACATAGATTCACTGGTTTCATATTGCTTTTAGCTTTCAGAGCTTGCTTTTTAAAATTTAATTTAAAAGTAAAATATTTGTATCTAACACACAAGGCATATTCAGAGAAGTCTAGTTTCTATCCCTGTCCCCTTCAACCACTTCCCTCCCTCCCTCTATATAAGTAACTGTTAAAAAGTTTTGGATCTTATGTATTTTTAAAAATAATTAAATGCATGTGTATATTTATATACTAAACCCTTAGATAAATGGCAGCATATTGTACTCCACTGATTTTTTTTTCACTTAGTATTTCTGGAAATCATTCCATTGTAGTATATAAAGATTCCTAAGCCCTTTTTACACTTGCATAGTGTTCATTTGGTGGATGTAATATAGTTTATTTGGTCAGTTCCTAAAGATGGACATTGGGGTTTGTCAAAGAAAATCATAGCTAAAATGATTCAGGTAGAGATTATGAGCTTTAGTTAGCTGGTGTTCACTGGGAAGTACCTGAAACCCAAATAATTCCTCGAGTTGTATTGGGCCTGGAATTTCACAGTGTGAGAAGTGAGGAGTACATGTCTTGGTGGTATGGCCATTTTGCTTCTTCACCTTAACTGTTGGGGAACTTGTGGTTGGGACAGTTGGAGGTTGTTTTGGTTCTTCATGCCTCAAGTTTGGGATCATGGGTGTAAATCTCCTCCTAGCAATTGTCAGAGCAGTTCTTAAGGAGATATTTTGGAATCCTTGTAGTTTGTTAAGGTCCAGGGGTGGAGGTGAAGGGGAGGTAGCAAACAAAGGGGAAAGGGAAAAAGAGAAGAGGAAAAAAAGAAAAGGAAGCAAAGGTTGAACAAGAGAAAATAGAGTCCGTTTAATTCATTTATAAGTTATTTCCATTCCTTTGCTATTATTAAATAGTGCTACAAAAATGGGCTTTTGTGTGTTGCCAGTATTACTGTGGGATAGAGTCTTAGAAGTGAAATTGATGGCTTATAGGCTAAAATCACATGGAATTTTGCCAAATTTCCCTCCTTAGGGTTTTACCATTTTCCGTTAACACAAGCATTATATGAAGTGCACGTTGTTCTACCAAATTGCCAAAAGCACATGTTGTCAAATTTTTTGATTTGTGTCAATCTGATAGTTAAGAAGTGGTGTTTCAGTGTAGCTTCAGTTTGCATTAGATAAATTTTTTTAAAGAATGAAAGATATGTAAAAGAAAAACAAAATATGAGAAAAATCAAAGAATTGTTATTGTAGGTGTATTTCTTTGCAGAGGGATTTAGCTAATAGCCTTCCCAAAAGAGCATTCATGATACTAGTCCCTGAACATCCTGAGAAGTCAGAATGCAGATAATGTTTGTTAATAATACGGCAGAAAGCGAGAGACTGACTGTAGTAAGCTTAAGTAACCACCAATTTAAAAAAAAAACAGCCCAGCTGGCAAAATGTTAAATTCTGGGTTCCCTAAGCAGTAAGTTTTGGACAGACTTCCTTAACTTTCTGTTGGAGAAAAATGAAACAGACTTCCTGCTTTTGTTTAGTACCATTATCGAGACTGTATTTTAGCCTGAATTGCCTGTGGAAGACAATGATTATAAAACCTTTCTAGAAGGTAAACTTCTTCATTTGGAAAATGTTAATAGTGAGTGACGTCAATTCTAAAAACGTATTAGGTTGTTTAAATTTAATTTTTGTTCATAAGAAAGAAAAACCATCACATTAATTCTGAGCACTGTACACCTTTTCTCATTGCCTGAATAATGTCAAAGAGAAACATTCAACGTACAAACTTGGTACGTAACTTTGTATTTTGCTGAGAAATTGAATGAACATAGTGGATAACAGGGCAAGATGGTAGAGAGTTCTGATTGCAAAGCCAAAGCGTTTAGATCCTATCTTGTAGGTGCAGTGAAGTGGTTGGACAGATTTGATCTGAGGAATAATATGATAGAACGTGACTCAGGAAGATAAATTACCCTCAGGGAGTTTGTAAGATGGTGAGGAGTAAAGGCGGAGCCATCAGTTAATAGGCTCTCAGAGTAGTTCTGGCCTTGCTGGTGAGGAACTAAACTAATGTGATATTCGTGGAAAAGGAAAGGAAGGAAAAAAGAAAAGGTATAATAGAATTTGTGATCGATCACGTCCGAAGGGTGAGGAGACTCAACGATGTCTTCATGATTTCAAGACTGGAAGAATTATGGAACTGTTAACAAACTTTGAAAATGGAGATTTTGAGCTTCTTTAGGGGGGAAGATGATAATTTTGATTCCAGACATAGTAATTTTGAGATAATATTGGAACATTTAGGTAGTAACATCCAGTAGGAAACTGGAAATTTGCTGCTAGATTTCAAGAAAGACATGAGGGCTGAAGACGTTTTAGAGTTAGCTGCATAGAGAGAGTCCTTGGGGATACATGTGATCTCTGAAGGAGAAAGAACAGATTCAAGTGTTCAGCTCTAGAGATTCCCATGCTTTGGGTACATGAGGAAGGAGGGAGAAAGTAAACACAGAAGGAGTAAATAGAGAGATAGGAGTTGGTTTACTGTGGTGTCGCTCAGGCTAAAGGACAGTGTAGTGATGGTGTGAAAAATAGCAGAGGTTAAAAGAAGGTGAGGACTGAGAAAAATCCCATCACATTCTGAAATTACAAGTTAATCAGGATAGAAACTGAGAAGGCTTGCCACCGGAAGATAGAAATGAAGTTTAGCCTTTCTCTCTAAGGATCTTTTATATGACAAAAGAGCTCATTATAATTGAAAAAATTATTCCCCCCAAGGTATTGGGGAAACAATATTAGACTTGTAAAGGGGCCTGTATTCCAATTTCAGCTCTGCCACTAGCCAGCTTTGTAACCTTGGGCAAATGATTTAATTTTCCTGGGCCTTATCTGTAAAATGAACTGTTCGGTGAGGAGAGGGTGGATGACTCCTGCTATTGCTACCACTACTGCCCTACTGAATTGCCAGCTGTTGCTTATTGAGCTCTTTGTGCCAGGCTTTGTACTGATTGCTTTATCCCTATTCTTTCATTTATGTGATATTTAATGTTCCTTTTATGGAAAATATCATGATTTAATCTGAAATGTATGAGAAGCTCTAACACTTGGAAACTACTCTGAAATAACCAAGATTATGTCTGAATTTTTCCAGTTGATTAATTTTTCCAATTGATTAATTGCTGGGTGGATTTGTAAAAAATAATTATTTTTTAAAATCTTGAGTGAATCTTGTATGTATGAATGTCTAAGACCTGAACCCTAGCTAGATTTAAAACTTACACATTCCCATGGGAAGTAACACTTGTATTTTTAGGCATATTTCTTTCACTAAAGACAGACATGCTCATTAAGAAACTAAATGAAATATTTCTTTAAAAAGAACTCAGTGTCTCAATAAGGCTGCCTGGCTTCTGTCTGCAAGTCACAATGATGTCCGGAGTATAAAAATGTATCTTAAGTTCTCCAGGAACAAGATAGATGTTCTCAGTTTCTCAACAACTCTCTCTCTCAAACCTAAGTGAAACTTTGGCTGCCCTTCAAAAACCTCAAGTTTACCAAATTGCAGATCAATGGACTCAGCTCTTACTAAAACTTCTAAGGGAGAGCCCTATACAGAAGGATTCGAGGCATAAGCACAGATGTTCTTTGAACCGTGCTTGTGAAAAACAAATCAAATACCAGATTTCTTGTTCCACTCTCTTTGATTGCCTGAAATAAGACTATTCATAACAGTTTCATTTTCTCTGTTTTCCAGAAATAAATTAGATCTCAGCTCTGATTATAGAAACATCTGTTGAAGTGAAAATTCTTTTTATGAAGTCACGGGAAAGAGTTAAAATGAAACTTTCCCCCACTTCTCCACAGCCTTAATCGTTGTGTTTTTAATATACTTATCAAAAGAAATATGACATGTTAATATAAATGGTTATTGCTGACATCCATTTCTTCCTTTGCCTAGCGTTTTGAAGATCCATTGCAATTATGATAGCCAGTGAGAGATTGATATTACTTGGAAAACAAACAGATATATTTGCTTTCCTTAAATAACAGCCTCTCTTTAAAAGCATCTGTCTTTGAATGCAGATTTTACAAATGAAAGAGGACGTTCTGTGGGTTCTTACATTTCCGTGACTGCTCATTTGGTTTCAGCAAATCATCTTTAAATAGGTAAGACACTTCCCTGAAAATGAGACGGAAGGTCAAATAAAAACTGGAACCACTGGCCTTAGCCACTGTGAGTGACAGCATAAGAAAAGTGAGAGCAGTGGTTGCTCTGGCCCAGAAGATAAGGAGTTGAAAACAAAGAAATAGTTCTTCTAAACAGCCATGCCATCTTAATAACAACACCCCAAAACTGCTGTTAGCTGTTATGGAGATAAAACTGATAACTGTGGTCAGATAAGAGACCAGCTCCTAAGAGCAATGAAAAGTTGAGATTTATGTTTTCTTCTAGTGCTTGAAGATTTAGTCTGGAATTAAGGATAATTTTTACAGAATTGTAAAGAGAGTGTAGCATTACCCCAATGTTCATAGCAGCACTATTTACAATAGCCAAGACACAGAAGCAACCTAAATGTCTGTCGACCTATGAGTGGATAAAGAATATGTGATATATATACAATGGAATATTACTCAGCCATAAAAAAAAGAATGAACTATTGCCATTTGCAGCTACATGGATGGACCTAGAGATTATCATACTAAGTGAAGTAAGTCAGAGAAAGATAAATATCATATGGTACCACTTATATGTAGAATCTAAAAAAATGATACAAATGAACTTATTTACAAAACAGAAATAGACTCACAGACACAGAAAACAAACTTATGGTTACCAAAGAGGAAAGGTGGGGAACGATAATTTGGGAATTTAGGATTAACAGATACACACTACTACATATGAAATAGATAAACAATAAGGACCTACACCTATTGTATAGCACAGGGAACTACATTCAATATCTTGTAATAACGTATAATGGAAAATAATCTGGAAAAGAATATATATAACTGTATATGTGTATATATATGTGTGTGTGTATATATATGTGTGTGTATATATATATCTGAATCAGTTTTCTGTACACGTGAAACTTTGTAAATCAACTATACTTCAACAACAAAATAAAAACATTAAAAAAAATAAAAAGGGAGTGTAGCACTGAACATACATTTTTGCATTTATCATGGAAGATCCTTGCTAAATCATATGTTGCTCCCTTCAGAGACAACCTGGGTTACGTTTTTTAAATTTAATTTAATTTTTATTTTATTTTATTTTATTTTTAACATCTTTATTGGAGTATAATTGCTTTACAGTGGTGTGTTAGTTTCTGTTGTATAACAAAGTGAAACAGCTTTACATAGACATATATCACGATATCTCCTCCCTCTTGTATCTTTGTCCCATCCTCCCTATCCCACCCCTCTAGGTGGTCACAAAGCACTGAGCTGATCTCCCTGTGCTATGCAGCTGCTTCCCATTAGCTATCTATTTTACATTTGGTAGTGTATATATGTCCATCCCACTCTCTCACTTCGTCCCACCTTATCCTTCCCCCTCCCTGTGTCCTCAAGTCCATTTTCTACGTGTGAATCTTTATTCTTGTCCTGCCCCTAGGTTCTTCAGAACCTTTTTTTTTTTTTTTAGATTCCATATATATGTGTTAGCATACGGTATTTGTTTTTTTCTTTCTGACTTACTTCACTCTGTATGACAGACTCTAGGTCCATCCACCTCACTACAAATAACTCAATTTCGTTTCTTTTTATGGCTGAGTAATATTCCATTGTATATATGTGCCACATCTTCTTTATCCATTCATCTGTCGATGGACACTTAGGTTGCTTCCACATCCTGGCTTTTATAAATAGAGCTGCAATGGACATTGTGGTACATGACTATTTTTGAATTATGGTTTTCTCAGGGTAAATGCCCAGTAGTGAGATTGCTGGGTCGTATGGTAGTTCTATTTTTAGTTTTTTAAAGAACCTCCATACTGTTCTCCATAGTGGCTGTATCAATTGACATTCCCACCAACAGTGCAAGAGGGTTCCCTTTTCTCCACACCCTCTCCAGCATTTATTGTTTGTAGATTTTTTTTTTCACACACACACACTGTAGTCTATTTTTACAAGAGATAAATAGACTGACACCAAGCATTGTACATGGATGACCACAACAAAAGCATGTTTGTAGATTTTTTGATGATGGCCGTTCTGACTGGTGTGAGGTGCTACCTCATTGTAGTTTTGATTTGCATTTCTCTAATGATTAGTGATGTTGAGCATCCTTTCATGTGTTTATTGGCAATCTGTATATCTTCTTTGGAGAAATGTCTGTTTAGGTCTTCTGCCCATTTTTTAGATTGGGTTGTTTGTTTTTTTGATATTGAGCTGCATGAGCTGCATGTAAATTTTGGAGATTAATCCTTTGTCAATTGCTTCATTTGCAAATATTTTCTCCCATTCTGAGGGTTGTCTTTTCGTCTTGTTTATGGTTTCCTTTGCTGTGCAGAAGCTTTTAAGTTTCATTAGAACCCATTTTTTTATTTTTGTTTTTATTTCCATTTCTCTAGGAGGTGGGTCAAAAAGGATCTTGCTGTGATTTATGTCATACAGTGTTCTGCCTATGTTTTCCTCTAAGAGTTTTATAGTGTCTGGCCTTACATTTAGGTCTTTAATCCATTTTGAGCTTATTTTTGTGTGTGCTGTTAGGGAGTGTTCTAAATTCATTCTTTTACATGTAGCTGTCCAGTTTTCCCAGCACCACTTATTGAAGAGGCTGTCTTTTCTCCATTGTATATTCTTGCCTCCTTTGTCAAAGATAAGGTGACCATATGTGCGTGGGTTTATCTCTGGGCGTTCTATCCTGTTCCATTGATCTATATTTCTGTTTTTGTGCCAGTACCATACTGTCTTGATGAATGTAGCTTTGTAATATTGTCTGAAGTTCAGGAGCCTGATTCCTCCAGCTCTGTTTTTCTTTCTCAAGATTGCTTTGGCTATTCGGGGTCTTTTGTGTTTCCATACAAATTGTGAAATTTTTTGTTCTACTTCTGTGAAAAATGCTCTTGGTAGTTTCATAAGGATTGCATTGAATCTGTAGATTGCTTTGGGTAAGTCATTTTCACAATGTTGATTCTTCCAATCCATGAACATGGTATATCTCTCCATCTGTTCGTATCGTCTTTAATTTCTTTCATCAGTGTCCTATAATTTTCTGCATACAGGTCTTTTGTCTCCTTAGGTAGGTTTATTCCTAGGTATTTTATTCTTTTGGTTGCAATGGTAAACGGGAGTGTTTTCTTAATTTCACTTTCAGATTTTTCATCATTAGTATATAGGAATGCAAGAGATTTCTGTGCATTAATTTTGTATCCTGCTACTTTACCAAATTCATTGATTAGCTCTAGTAGTTTTCTGGTAGCATCTTTAGGATTCTCTATGTATATTATCATGTCATCTGCAAACAGTGACTGTTATACTTCTTCTTTTCTGATTTGGATTAGTTTTATTTCTTTTTCTTCTCTGATTGCTGTGGCTACAACTTCCAGAACAATGTGGAATAATAGTAGTGAAAGTGGGCAAGCTTGTCTTGTTCCTGATCTTAGTGGAAATGGTTTCAGTTTTTCACCATTGAGGACGATGTTGGCTGTGGGTTTGTCATATATGGCCTTTATTAAGTTGAGGAAAGTTCCCTCTATGCCTACTTTCTGCAGGGTTTTCATCATAAATGGGTGTTGAATTTTGTCAAAAGCTTTTTCTGCATCGATTGAGATGATCATATGGATTTTCTCCTTCAATTTGTTAATATGGTGTATCACATTGATTGATTTGTGTATATTGAAGAATCCTTGCATTCCTGGGATAAACCCCACTTGATCATGGTGTATGATCCTTTTAATGTGCTGTTGGATTCTGTTTGCTAGTATTTTGTTGAGGATTTTTGCATCTATGTTCGTCAGTGATATTGGCCTGCAGTTTTCTTTCTCTGTTACATCTTTGTGTGGTTTTGGTATCAGGGTGATGGTGGCCTTGTAGAATGAGTTTGGGAGTGTTCCTCCCTCTGCTATATTTTGGAAGAGTTTGAGAAGGATAGGTGTTAGCTCTTCTCTAAATGTTTGATAGAATTCGCCTGTGAAGCCATCTGGTCCTGGGCTTTTGTTTGTTGTAAGATTTTTAATCACAGTTTCAATTTCAGTGCTTGTGATTGGTCTGTTCATATTTTCTGTTTCTTCCTGGTTCTGTCTCGGAAGGTTGTGCTTTTCTAAGAATTTGTCCATTTCTTCCAGGTTGTCCATTTTATTGGCATAGAGTTGCTTGTAGTAATCTCTCATGATCCTTTGTATTTCTGGAGGGTCAGTGGTTACTTCTCCTTTTTCATTTCTAATTCTATTGATTTGAGTCTTCTTCCTTTTTTTCTTGATGAGTCTGTCTAATGGTTTATCAATTTTGTTTATCTTCTCAAAGAACCAGCTTTTAGTTTTATTGATCTTTCCTATCGTTTCCTTCATTTCTTTTCATTTATTTCTCATCTGATCTTTATGATTTCTTTCCTTCTGCTAACTTTGGGGTTTGTTTTTGTTCTTCTTTCTCTAACTGCTTTAAGTGTAAGATTAGGTTGTTTATTTGAGATTTTTCTTGTTTCTCGAGGTAGGATTGTATTGCTCTAAACTTCCCTCTTAGAACTGCTTTTGCTGCATCCCATAGGTTTTGGGTCGTCGTGTTTTCATTGTCATGTGTTTCTAGGTATTTTTTGATTTCCTCTTTGATTTCTTCAGTGATCTATTGGTTATTTAGTAATATATTGTTTAGTCTCCTTGTGTTTGTATTTTTTACAGATTATTTCCTGTAATTTATATCTAGTCTCATAGCATTGTGGTCAGAAAAGTTACTTGATACTTTGGGTTTGTTATTGTAGGTCTTTTCCTTCTCTTGTTTTTCCTGCCTAGAGAGTTCCTTTAGCATTTTTTTGTAAAACTGGTTTGGTCTTGCTGATGTCTTTTAGCTTTTTCTTGTCTGTAAATGTTTTAATTTCTCCGTCGAATCTGAATGAGATCCTTGCTGGGTAGAGTAATCTTGGTTGTAGGTTTTTCCCTTTCACCACTTTAAATATGTCCTGCCACTCCCTTCTGCCTTGCAGAGTTTCTGCTGAAAGTTCAGCTGTTAACCTTATGGGGATTCCCTTGTATGTTATTAGTTGTTTTTCCCTTGCTGCTTTTAATATTTTTTCTTTGTATTTAATTTTTGATAATTTGATTAATATGTGTCTTGGTGTGTTTATCCTTGGATTTATCCTGTATGGGACTCTCTGTGCTTCCTGCACTTGATTGACCAGTTTCTTTCCCATATTAGGGAAGTTTTCAACTATAATCTCTTCAAAAATTTTCTCAGTACCTTTCTTTTTCTCTTCTTCTTCTGGGACCCCTATTATTAGAATGTTGGTGCATTTAATGTTGTCCCAGAGGTCTCTGAGACTGTCCTTAATTCTTTTCATTCTTTTTTCTTTTTTCTGCTCTGTGGTAGTTATTTCCACTATTTTATCTTCCAGGTCACTTATCCATTCTTCTGCCTCAGTTATTCTGCTATTGATTCCTTCTAGGGAATTTTTAATTTCATTTATTGTGTTGTTCATCATTGTTTGTATGCTCTTTAGTTCTAGATGCTTGTTAAACATTTCTTGTATTTTCTCCATTCTATTTCCAAGATTTTGGCTCATCTGTACTATCATTACTCTGAATTCTTTTTCAGGTAGACTGCCTATTTCTTCTTCATTTGTTTGGTCTGGTGGGTTTTTACCTTGCTCCTTCATCTGCGGTGTGTTTCTCTGTCTTCTCATTTTGCTTAACTTACTGTGTTTGGGGTCTCCTCTTCTTAGGCTGCAGGTTCGTAGTTCCCGTTGTTTTTGGTATCTGCCCCCCGTGGCTAAGGTTAGTTCAATGGGTTGTGTAGGCTTCCTGGTGGAGGGGCCTGGTGCCTGTGTTCTGGTGGATGAGACTGGATCTTGTCTTTCTGGTGGGCAGGACTGTGTCCAGTGGTGTGTTTTGGGGTGTCTGTGACCTTATTATGATTTTAGGCAGCCTCTCTGCTAATGGGTGGTGTTGTGTTCCTGTTTTGCTAGTTGTTTGGCTTAGGGTGTCCAGCACTGTAGCTTGCTGGTCATTGAGTGGACCTGGGTCTTAGCCTTGAGATGGAGATCTCTGGGAGAGCTTTTGCTGTTTGCTATTATGTGGAGCTGGGAGGTCTCTTGTGGACCAGTGTCCTGAATTCGGCTCTCCCACTTCAGATGCACAGGCCTGACACCTGGCTGGAGCACCAAGACCCTGTCAGCCACATGGCTCGGAAGAAAAGGGAGAAAAAAAGAAAGAAAGAAAAAATAAAATAAAATAAAGTTATTAAAATAAAAAAATTAATAAAAAATATTAGAAAGTAAAAAAAAAAAAGGACAGATAGAACTCTAGGATAAATGGTGAAAGCAAAGCTATGCAGACAAAATCACACAAAGAAGCATACACATATATACTCACAAAAAAAGAAAAAGGAAAAAAAATATATGTCTGTATTTATTAAAGGGAGAGAGCAACCAAATCAATAAAGAAATCTACCAATGATAATAAACTCTAAATATTAAACTAAGATACCAGAAACAAATTTGATGCAGAAAGCAAACCCCAAATCTACAATTTCTCCCAAAGTCCACCACCTCAATTTTGAGATAATTCATTGTCTCTTCAGGTATTCCACAGATGCAGGGTACATCAAGTTGATTGTGGAGATTTAATCTGCTGCTCCCAAGGCTGCTGGGAGAGATTTCCCTTTCTCTTCTTTGTTCGCACAGCTCCTGGGGTTCAGCTTTGGATTTGGACCCGCCTCTGCGTGTAGGTCACCTGAGGGCATCTTTTCCCGCCTAGGCATTACAGGGTTAAAGGAGGAGCTGATTAGGGGGCTCTGGCTCACTGAGGCCGGGGGGGAGGGAGGGGTATGGATGCGGGACGAGCCTGCGGCGGCAGAGGCCGGCGTGACGTCGCACCAGCCTGAGGCACACCGTGCGTTCTCCCGGGGAAGTTGTCCTTGGATCACGGGACCCTGGTAGTGGTGGGCAGCACAGGCTCCCAGGAGGGGCGGTGTGGAGAGTGAGCTGTGCTTGCACACAGGCTTCTTGGTGGCGGCAGCAGCAGCCTTAGCGTCCCATGCCCGTCTCTGGGGTCTGCGCTGATAGCCGCGGCTCGCACCTGCCTCTGGGGTCCGCGCTGATCGCCGCGGCTCGCGCCCGTCTCTGGAGCTCATTTAGGTAGTGCTCTGTATCCCCTCTCCTCGCGCACCCCGAAAGAATGGTCTCTTGCCTCTTCGGCAGTTCCAGACCTTTTCCCGGACTCCCTCCCCGCTAGCTGTGGCGCACTAGCCCCTTCAGGCTGTGTTCATGCAGCCAACCCCAGTCCTCTCCCTGGGATCTGACAGAAGCCCGAGCCTCAGCTCCCAGCCCCCGCCCGCCCAGGCGGGTGAGCAGACAAGCCTCTCGGGCTGGTGAGTGCTGGTCGGCACCAATCCTCTGTGCGGGAATCTCTCCGCTTTGCCCTCCGCACCCCTGTTGCTGCGCTCCTCTCCATGGCTCCGAAGCTCCCCCCTCCACCACCTGCAGTCTCTGCCCGTGCAGGGGCTTCCTAGTGTGTGGAAACCTTTCCTCCTTCACAGCTCCCTCCCACCAGTGCAGATCCCGTCCCTATTCTTTTGTCTCTTCTTTTCTTTTTTCTTTTGCCCTACCCAGGTACGTGGGGAGTTTCTTGCCTTTTGGGAGGTCTGAGGTCTTCTGTCAGCGTTCAGTAGGTGTTCTGTAGCAGTTGTTCCATATGTAGATGTATTTCTGATGTATTTGTGGGGAGGAAGGTGATCTCCACCTCTTACTCCTCCGCTATCTTGAAGGTCTACGCCTGGGTTACATTTTGATCGTCAAGTGGAAACTCTTCCTCCTGGCATGCAGATCTGTGCACTATTGTCCTAACTTTCATTACTGGTTCTGTCTTCCAAGGCCCTACATGCATTCAACATTTCAATGTGACCAAGCTTCTTAGTGTTCTCCAAACACCTTGTTTTTCCTCCTTTGTACTTTGTTCATGCTGCATCTTCTACTTGCAGTGCCATCTTCCTTCATTTCTGTCTTTGAATAAGTCTTCCCTTTCCTTAGATCTTAAAAGACCTAAAACCTTAAAAAAAAAAAAGCTGGACTTTTTTTTTTTTTTTTGTAGAATGCCACATAGGGACATTCACATAATAGATACCGAATTCTTAGTTGACATCTAAATTCCTTCTAAATGGTAAGATTTTATTACTTTTTGACTTCAGAATCCAAAGAGGAACCCCAGTCAAATAAGCAAGGCAAATTTGCTGGTGACTAGAGAAAGGCTGCAGTGCACTGGGCATTTCAGTGTTCATGCTGGATGCTGTTGGGGAAATAAAATTAAAAACAACATATCCTTCCAACTTAGGAAACCTCTCTACAAAGGTAGAGAGACTGACAACACTTTTATTATTGAATAAGTATTAAACCAGAATGTCATGTGTATCACAGGTGATCTGTTAAGAGATTATAAAGATGGAAAGCAATCTCAGCCTTTTGTATAGCTAAGCAGATATGAATCATTATGTGTCCTCCAGATAAATAATAACTAGTCCTCAAGTTAGGAGACTAAACAGTACCACTTGTCAAGCATAGTTTATCATATATTCACCTGGTAATTGAGGTGACCATCTATGTTAGCTAATTGACTTTATCCAGAGGATATACACTCTTCTCATGACAGGAGGTAGTTATTGCAAGTTGGTATGAATTTCCCACTGAAGTTAGGCTCCTGCCCTCCCAACAGACATAGGAAGATGGGGTGCTATCTTCCTAGATAATTACATTGCAGAGAGTTGGTTCCCAGGTCTTTGAGGAAGACGTTCCTGGGTTTTAAAGTCAGCAAGAGATTGACTTACCTTTTAAAAAGATTTACGTGTATTTCAAAGAGAGAAAGAACTTAAAATTACAAATCTTCGAAAGTAAATAAGGAAAGGGATAGTGAATGGGGGTTGGGGAGGATGTGTCTTCTCTTATTTTCTTCTTTTTTAAAAAAAAATCCGAAATTTTCAACTTTCTTTAATATACAGAAGAGCAGTCCTCTCATTCACTGTGCTTTTGTTGTAGATATACATTCAGACATTCTTCACTCTCTGAAATATTTTTCTTTTCTGGTAGTATTTTATACATCAGATTATTAATTTTTTATTGTGGTAAAATGCACATAATATAAAACTTTCTATCTTAATCTTTTTAAGTGTACAGTTTGGTGGTATTAGGTACCTTCTTATTGCTGTGCAACTGTCACCACCATCCATCTCCAGAATTCTTTTCATTCTATAAAACTGAAAACTGTAGTCAGTAAACAATAACTCCCAAGACCCTCTTGCCCTACCTCTTGGCAGCCACTATTCTACTTTTTTTTCCTTCTTCTTTTTAAAAAATCTTTCCCT
This sequence comes from Balaenoptera musculus, assembly GCF_009873245.2. NCBI lineage: Eukaryota > Metazoa > Chordata > Mammalia > Artiodactyla > Balaenopteridae > Balaenoptera > Balaenoptera musculus. Next base: position 49,858,519 of record NC_045794.1, on the reverse strand, counting down.
TTTCCCCTGTGCCTCAGGCTCTGGTAACTGCTATTATACTCTCTGTTACTATGAGTTTGCCTTAAAAATACACACACACACACACACACACACACACACATTCCACATATATGTCACATCATGCAATATTTGTCTTTCTGTGTCTGGCTCATTTTATTCAGCACGATGTTCTCAAGTTTCATCCATATTATCAGAAATGGCAGAATCTCCGTCTTTTTAAAGGCTGAATAAAATTCCATTGTTTATGTACACCACATTTTCTTTATTCATCTGTTGATGAACATTTAGGTTGTTTTCCCATCTTGGCTATTGTGAATGGTGCTTCAGTGACCATGGGAGTGCAGATGTCTCTTTGAGATAGTGATTAAGTCTTCTATTTTAAATGTGTATTTGCCCTTGCGATACCACCCTGAGAGCAACAAGACCTAATTTCAGACCCCTCTCACAGGTAAGGACACAGAAGTGTTCAGGGACATACCTATAGGAGACACACCTGCCTTCACACTCATGCGCACTTGCAGCTGATCACATTGAAGTTAGAAGCTGGCAGTAAGCATTTGTACCTTCTCTTACTACACGTTACTCTCTGTCATATATCAGAGTTATTTATATGCATGCCTCATTTCCTTTGCATGACTTGGAGCCCCTGGATGGCAGTGAAAAACAATTTCTTATTGTATTCTAACCCATTCATATTTAGCAACATTTTTTCAGTATTTTCTGTGACAGGTACTGTGCTAAGGTAAGGGCACAGAGATGAATATGAAGAGATGACACTTGATTAGGAGACACCAAATAATTGCAACTGGCCAAGGCCTTTAAGAGAAGTGTGAACAGAATGTAAGAGTGAGAAACTACCTGAAGGATTCTGGGAAGATTTTCTTAGGAGGTGTGATGGTTAATTAATTATATATGTCAATTTGAGTGGGCCGTGGGTTGCCCAGATTAAGCATTGTTTCTGGGTGTGTCTGTGAGGGTGTTTCTGGGTGACATTAACATTTGAATCGATGGATTCAGACAAATAGATTGCCCTCCCCAATGTGAGTGGGCATCATCCAGTCTTTGGGGGCTTGACCAGAACAAAAGTGAGAGGAAGGAGGAACTTGCCCCTTTTTTCTGCCTCACTGCTTGAACTGGAACATCTCATTTCATCTTCCTTTGCCGTTGGACTGGGATTTCCCTTATTGGCTCCTCTGGTTCTCAGGCCTTGGGACTTGGCCTGAATTATACCACTGGCTTTCCTCAGTCTCCAGCTTGCAGACAGAAGATTGTGGGACTTCTTAGCCTCCATGGTTGCGGGAGCTTCCAGTTCCTCATAGTAAATCTCCTTTAATAATCCATTGGTTCTGTTTCTCTGGAGAACCCTGACTAATACAGGAAGTGACACTGAACCTTGGTAGAAATCTCTTTTATCAGCTGGTTACATGCCTGCTCATAGACATATTGACTTTTTCTTGTACTTAATTATCATCTGGGATCATAGAGCTGTTAGGGGAAGAAGAAAGGCCAAGAGAGATATTCCTGGTGGGGGGAAAGGGCAGTTGCATGGCCAGGTTCCCAGGAGATTTTCAGAAAGGACTTCAGATATATCCTTAACACCAACCACCTTGCCCTCTTAGCTCTAAAAACATGGGATCTGGTTGGGACCTGGCACACAGAGGATGTCATATTGCTTGAGTTGAATGGGTTGGGTAAAGGTACAGAGGTGAGAGGAGATACTTGAAGATACAGAGTTCCAGGGGCAGTGCATCCAAGAATGTAGGAATAGGAATATCATGGGGCAAGCTAAGAGCATCAAACATTGTCTTCCTCTACTACTTTACTTTGTTTGCACTGAGCTTAAGTTAGAGAGCTGAGACTGGATAGAGAATTCAAGCCTATTATTCAGATTCTGCCATAAAAAATATTTATTGTGGCTTTCTATTAAAACAACCTGGAGTTCTGACACTCAAAGGAGCAGGCTGTTCCTTTTAGAATATTTCTTCCTGAGTTATAATCCCTAAATGGGGAAATGCATCCTACAAGATACTTAAGAATTTTATGATGCTCAGTAATTCACCATAGTCTCCTCAGTTTATGGTGGCAATTCTGCTGGTAATGATAGCATGAATATTTTTATTAATGGCCATTACATCAAAGGTTAGTTTCTTCAGGATTATTAAAATCCTTTGTTTAGTTTCTGTTTTATTCTCCCCTGAACCCACCTTTTGGCAAGTGATTGACTACAGCACTGCATGAGCCAATACTTTAAGGAAGCAACTTGAGCATTAAAAAAATGTCTTTTAGCCACATCTAATGCATTTACAGAAACAAAGAGAAGAAAAGAGTTCTTCAGTGCTATGTCAACTTACACCATGGGACAGGAAGAAATTATGGTTCTTCTATAACGAGTCTTTTGACAGCCTGAACTCTAATAATTTTTTTAGAACTCCATATTGGATTAAGAATTCAGTTGTCATATCTGTATAATATGTGAAGTTATTACCTTTTAGTTCTAAACTGGAGTATTTCAGTGAAAGATGAACATTTCCTCTTTCTTGCTTTAACTGAGTTGAGGAAGGAGTCGAATGCTTCCTATCTTCCAGTGCCTTTTCCTTTTCATTTGTACTGGAAGTACATGAACCTTAAGTGTTGGAGATAATTAAGGAGGTTAACATTCTGTTTTGCTTTTAATTACATATCTTACCTTAACCATCCTGTCTTGGAATCTAAAGGTGAGAAAAAAAAGAAACGTCCAAAATAAGACCAGTTATAGTTTCACAACTATGTCTTTATAACGGGGTTGGGTAGGAGAGAAATGAATCTGAAGAACAGAGACCTAGGTCTAAGATACAAGATGCAGATTTAAGGGGACATAGCAATTTGAGAGTCCTTTGTCTAAGGAATTTAGCTTATAGATCTGAGAAGACTTTACTCTGTTCCCATGGAGAGCTGACAGTGCCTGGAAAAATATGTTCTTATATGCTAATAAATTTTGAAGAACTCACCAGGGGAATGTCTGGGTCAGCTCTTTAGTTGTTTTCCTTAGGTACTTAAAATCCGTCCCTCAGTAGAAATATGCCAATAGAATATGTTTTAATGAACTATTATATGAAAATTACATTTATGATTTGAAATACTGCCTACTATGTACACCTATATGCAGCAACTCAGTCCTTTCCAAATATCTAAAGTGGTTATATAAACTTGTGGTTTATAGAATGCACATATATCTTTTTTCCCACTCAACAAATTTTTATGGAGCACTTACTTTGTGATGAACCCTGTTTTAGGTACTAGAGGTAGAGCTATAAACAAGACAGACAGTGTTCCTGCTTTTGTGGAGTTTATATTCTAGACTAGTGGGGAGGCATAGGATAAACAAACCAAATAAAATATGTCAAATAATTGTAAATGCAATGAAGAAATAAAAGTGGGATGATGGTGAGTGACTCTTTCGGGGTGGGAAAGGCTGGAGGAGGTCAGCTCTTTAGTCAGGATGTTCCCAGAAGGCATCTCTATGGAGGTGACATGTGAATCAGCACTGGGATGTTGAGAAGGAAACAGCCATGTGGAAAAATGAGGAGGAGACAGCAAGTGCAAAGACCCTGAGGTAGTAAGTGAACTGATGAGACGCAGGGAGGCAGACTTGACTGCAGAGGTATTGCTGCCATGGTTAGGTGTAGGTGTGGGCAAGGGGATTTCTGAGGCCTTCTAAATGTCTACTCCTTAATATCACTCGCCACTTTAACATCGTGCACATTCCAACTGCATTTTAATATCTATCTGTGCTCTGATAGTCAATAAAAGTCAAGTAACTGTGCCAACTGCTTCTTCATAGGGCACTATAATTAGTCGTCACAGACAGAATATTTTCCTAATTTCTTCTTTCCTGCATTGATTTTTTTATTTAAAAAAATCATCTTTTTCCCAAACCATTTTCTAGGATATGAAAAAATTGACTTCTTGAAAGAAAAAAATACATTGTGTATTATATATTTTTGCATACTGAAGATAAATTATTTAAAATTTTGTGCTTAAGATTTTTTATAGTTGTATTTTTATTTATTTTTTGAGGGAGAGGATAGTGTTTCAAGGCATTTTAATTTACAAACTGCATAATTACTATTTAGTTTTATAACATGTAAATGAAGTAAAGGCATATATACCCCATTTTTAGGCAAAAACCTGAGTCATCAAAGGTAAATAATGTATTTACATAAAAAATTAAGCAAAATGTAAAAGCTCCTATACTTCGCGTTAATGTTATAGACCATAACTGAATTACATATGGTTTTAATTTACATTATCTCAAATACATAAGGAAAAGAAATTAATTCCTCCCATTTGCTTCAGGTGTGTGTGTGTGACCTAATATACTATATATTAGTTAATATGCTTATATGTTAGTTAAAATATAGTATATATTTTATCTTAAGGTCATTTTCCAAGATACTGTATGTACATGAAAATAGTATAATATTTATTGCACTTAAAAAAAGTTCAACTTTTGGAATACTGCTCAGCCATAAAAAAGAATGAAATTCTGCCATTTGCAACAACATTGATGGACTTGGAAGGTATTATCCTAATTGAAATAAGTCAGACAGAAAGACAAATACTGTATGATATCACTTAGATGTGGAATCAAAAAAGTAAACTAGTGAATATAACAAGAAAGAAACAGACTCACAGATATAGAAAACAAACTTGTGTTTATCAGCGTGGAGAGGGAAGGGACGAGGGGCAAGATAGGGGTAGGGGATTAAGAGACACAAACTACTATGTGTAAAATAAATAGGCTGCAAGGGTATATTGTACAACACAGGGAATATAGCTAATATTTTATAACTATAAATGGAATATAACCTTTAAAAATTGTGAATCACTATGTTGTACACCTGAAACTTAAATAATATTGTACATGAACTACACCTCAATTAAAAACCAATTTTGTTTAGCTTTATGGTTAACAGAACGTTTTCAAATGTTATCTCATATAATCCTTAACATCAAGTCTGTAAAGAATATTGAGGCAGACATTTCTAGTTACCTGTTCATTCCAGTCTCCCTTCTTTACTAACATAACCCCAACTGTGACTGGACTGGAAATGTGTCCAGCTTAAAAAAACCCTACATTTCCTAACCTCCTTTGCTACCAGTGGTATGTGACACAGTTGTAGCCAATGAACTATAAACGGAAGTCTTACTTGGATCTCAAGAGCTTTTTCTCTTCCAATGAAGCTTCTGTCCTCTCCTGTCCCCCTTCCTCCTCTCATAACAGACATAACTGTTAGAGCTAGAGCTGTCACAGATTTCTTAGGACCAGAGGGAAAGGCCAAGAGAACTCCAGTAACAATGACCCTGGCATCCTTAAATCACCAAACCAACTCCAACAACGCCATACTCCTGGACTTCTTATGTAAAAACAGCGCTCACAGTTGTTCACCTGCAGGCAATCCATTACTAATAAAAATATATTACTAGTTAGAGTTTCAGTGATTTGACTAAGAGCACATAGCACATAAATGTCAGTCCTTGGGACTTGAACATGTCTTTATACTCTGTATCTTATATTCTTTTTCACTATACTACATTGCTTTGTTTGTATCACACAATTGCTTTAGTATTTTGATTTTATATTCCTGTTATTGTTCTTCTCAGAAATCTTGTCTAATTAGGTTGCAGCATTTTCCAGAGTAGATACTCATGTTCCTCTTCACCTGACAGAATAATGTAATGTGATAGGTCAGGGGGTCAGTGTGCCAAACATATGCCAGAGGGGATAGAATAATGTAATGTGATAGGTCAGGGGGTCAGTGTGCCAAACATATGCCAGAGGTAGTAGATAAATCCAGTTTTGTTGTAGTCACCACTCTGCTTTGGACAGCCTTCACCAGCCACCTCTCAGGAGAACCATAGCTGGTCCTTCTACCTTCAGATCCCAAATTTCCAATTTAAATTGTAGAAGTTAGAAGTTATATTCATTCATTAAAAACAAAGTTATTGAATGCCAGGCACTAGGCGAGGTGGTGGTACTAGAATTATTAATGTAGTCTTACTATAGAATATGCAGCTGGCGTCCCTCCTCTGTTTATCAGGCTAGAAATCAACATATCACAACATTTTGGCATTTTTTTTTTGCCCTAGAGCAAGGGTTCAACACATTCTTGGAGCTTGATTAAAATTAAAACATGAATATTTTCTAGAGAACTGGCTCTATTGTTGTAATATAATTTGACACATCAGTGGCTTTCAAATCTATGTCTTTAGAGCCACAATTATGCTGGTGATTTGGGCAAAAGCAATTACCCATGCAAGTAGCTGCAGCTGTGTACAAATAGCCTAAAATTATACGCTGCCCCCATCACAGCTCTATGCCTCACTTCTATGGGAGAGTGACCCTGAATTTCAGAATAGCATAACACAGATCTTTAAACAGGAGATGAATTACTATGCAGAGGAAGACATTGTCAGAATGTTCATATCTATCCTTCAGATCTGGATTAGACAATTTTGGGTTCCACGTTTACAGAGAACTTGAGACCTCTTTATGCCACAGGCAATCAACAAATAAGTAAAATCTCTAAACAGTGAATGTTTTGTCACATTTTAGTGCTATCTTTTGGGTCAAGAGTGAATTCCTGAGTTTAAGGGGAGTCAGGGTGCCTCATCTTCTTGGAGATCTTCTTCCTCCTCAGCTGCTTTATCCTGTGTAAAGAATTGACATAAGTTCACATTTTTCTCAGTAGTTTGCAGCAAATCATATCCACTTTAAGGTTTTTTTTTCTCTCCATTGTTCACTGTGCATACAAATAAGTAATCTGAGAATGTGAACGTAATTAAAAAATGCTCTCTAATGAGCGTGGCAGGAAAAACCTTCCAGCCATCATCTTTTTTTTCCCCTCTAGATATAGTTGATTGCAGTGTAAGGTGTTTGTACAGTTTCTAAAGCAACATCACTGTGCTGTTTATTTTACGGATTGGCTTGCTGTTACAGAGGAATGTACTAAATCAGAAATGTCTGCTTTATTGAAAATAGTCTGCACTACAGTCTTGCATTGTGTTTCCTATTCGTCCCTAGAACCATAAACATCTAAAGGCTAACATCATTTTTTTTCTGTAGTTCACTGGGTAACTGTGTCTGATAACTAAATTAAATGTAAATGAAGAATTTATTTCTCGAGTCTTGTTAGTATTCCTAACCCCATAAATATACTTTTCTAAATAATAGAGTCTATTCTAATGTATGACATAGAAGTCCTATTGGGCTCAAGGGTGTGTAGAAATAGAGATTTCTATTCTATGTTCTAGATACACAAATCTGGAGGAGAAAGAAATTAGCTTCCTAACACTTTTTCTGGTTAGAAAAGTGGAAGAATTACAGTGGAAATCAGAGTAAACTGGCTAAAGTATTTTCTTCTCAATGATAACATATAATTGAGTTATGAAATTGCGACTAAAATCTTATCATAAAGTATCAGGTCTTTTCTATATGACACTAAGTAACTATAGACACATCAGATACTGCAAATGGGCCATATATATTGCCATTCTGGGCAATCTTGTGCATTTAAAATAAAGAAAACCTTCCTTTATATAGAGAAGACTTAGACTTTTCTGAAAGTAACAAGCTCTAGGAACACCATCTTTCTCTGTGGAGACTTTCAATTAAGGACTAATCTGCAAGAGAAATGCGCTGTTGGGTGGTGGACAGTCACCATGGACTGCTTTCCGTAGTGGCTCATGGGTTGGCATTCTTCTTCATAGCGGTACCAGGGGAGGAAGCTGAAACCAACAAGATAGGTGCTGATTGGCTGGGTGACCTTGAACTTTGGTTTGCTAAAGTTGTTGAATTTATAAAGGGTAAAAGAATGCCTTTCCTGACTAAAGGAAAGAAACCAGTCTGCATCTTAAGGGACCTCTTAGAGCCCCTCTGTTCCCAGGAGTCAGATTTTCAGGCACATTTGAAACTAAATTCGAAACTGCAAAATCGTTCCTCCCTTCCCCCTTTGGTGGTAGTGGTGATGATATGAATGTGGGCAAAACTGGGAAATAAAGTAAATAAGCTACATGGTGGTTATAAGATCCCAAATGGATAAAAAGTTGAATTTTAGGCAAAAGTACACATGTATCTATTGTAATCTTTTTTAATGCCAAGGCCTTAGGCAGTTGGATGTGCCTATTTTAGTCTAGGAATGGGTTACCCATTCCCATCCACTCATAAATACATATGAGGGATGAAACATTTAGGCAGGTTCCATATTCTTAAGACTACCTCTGACTTGCTACAGTTTTGTTGATTTTATTTTGAGGACAAGTGTGGTGTGGCAGTTAATACTTTTGAATAAATGAGTGATGTGATCAGAAAAGGCCTGTTAGGAAAATTAATCTGATTGTAGGATGGATTGGAAGAGAGGTTCAGTCTGTGAGATGATTCAGGAGGCTAAGAGAAAAGAATATAACTTACCTACCCCTGTAGGCAAATTTAAATCAATGCCTTCTCTTACCAGTTCATGCTAATTCATTTATTTGCCTGTGATACCATATCTGTTTTTGAAAACAGATATGAGATACGTTACAAATTAAGGTAGATATATACACAAAGATCATGAAAATAGAAGAACAACAGCCATTCAACCAAGATCTCTTTCAGGGAAAGCATCGTGTTTTAATAATCTTTGTGCCCTTGGTGCCTACCACAGTACTTGGCACCTAAGTACTCAATTAATGTTGGCTGAATTAATGAAGAGCCGGGTGATAATTGATAATTGGGTCAGAAAACACAGCATCTTGAATATAGGTCCTCCCTTCTGACCCCATGCCCAGATTTAACTTTCAGTTTTTTGGCAGCTAAAGGCAAATCTAAATGACAAATTCTTTGGTATCTTAAAAAAAGGAACATAGAAGATTTTTCTAGCCCTGACTCTAAGGGGAGTTTGTGACATGTATCTTTATGTAAGGGACATGGACAAAGTCTTCAGCAGCACCTTCACAAACAAGGAAGAAATGTTGTCATATTGAGGTTCCTTATATTGACCCCTGATAAAGGCCAAGGCATAATATTATAGCTCTGTAAAGGCAGTTCTGTGGCCAAGTAAGAGCTGAAGGAAGTTATTTGGTACAGCTGAATACTGAAGAGTGAATTGCAAAAATGATGACTGCTTTTTGGCATAGTTAACATGTTGTTTTTTATGATAGTTAATTGGTAAATAAGTTTAGTTGCTCCTTCAGGCAGCTTTAATTCTTATTTGATAAGGCAAGAGAATATTTATTTGGTTCATCTAAAGAAATTCACGTAGAAAATGTTTATGCTGGGGTAGCAAAACCATTTTTCCCCCATACAAAACATTAAGCCTCATATACAAAGCTGATGAAATCTGGTTGACAGTGTGTAACTGAGAGAGAGAGAGTGGGAAAAGCTACCACCATGAAGGCTCCTGTGATACCTCTGTGAAATGCTAGGGTTCTGTAGAACCCAGTTTTAAAACCTCTTTCTAAAAGCTTTAGAAAGTTACCTAAAGATCTATGTCTTATCCCTTGTTCTCCATTATTTATAGGACCTGAATTTTAAGTCTCAAGAGCTAATTCCTATCCATGCTGATTCTTAAGAAATTATGATAAAGAACCTGAGGGAATATTACTGGGATTTGTATCCAGAACACATAGTAGGTTGTGAATGTTTTTGTCTTGGAATCAAAAGCAAATGATACATTAACAATCACTGTAAGTCTGTGCTAAGGCATAGCTCAGGGTCAGGCTGAGGGTGTACCCACTCCAGCTGAAGTATACCAGTGAGGCACGGTCTAGAAAAGAGTTCCAAGTCATCCTAAGATTATAATGTCAGGTAAAGGGATCATAGGAAATAAAAATTTTGAAAGACTGTCAGGTTGGGATGTCTGAAAAATCCTTGAACACCTCAACAAGAAGAGCCCAGCATATACCTTAAGACATATTTGCAGAAACTAACACACCATTGTAAAGCAATTATACTCCAATAAAGATGTTAAAAAAACCCCTTTTATATAAAAAAAAGACATATTTGATCTTCTTTTATTGGGGAGGAGTTCATATTGGCATTAGAAGGAATGACTTCTAATTGGTTATATCAGGTAACTAAGAAAAGTCCTTCTTAGTGTTACCAGGATCAGTGAGACCAAGCCCCCTTGTCTCTACATTGCCCAGTGATCATATTTTAATAAAGGACTCAAACTTTAGCAAGAGGCAGTCACTCTCTAGATCTCTGGCTCTGTATAAACAAGGTTTTAAAACCCCCAAATGAAGATTATCAGGTCAGAGTTTGTATTTGACTTTATCTTGTCACATCCTAGAGATTTTTAGTCCTTACCAGATATATTCCAGAGATCATGGAAAAAGCAGCCCTTTGCCTCCTGAAACCTTGCACCGTGTTTCTATATGTAACAGGATATTCAGTGGCATTTTTTGCCTGGGATATAGAGACTAGATCTCAAAGCTAGGTTAAACCTCTATTCTCTCTCTCTCTCTCTCTATATATATATTTCTTTTGGGCCGCACTGTTCGGCATGCGGGATCTTAGTTCCCCGACCAGGGATTGAACCTGCGCCCTTGGCAGTGAAAGCGTAGAGTCCTAACCACTGGGCCGCCAGGGAGTTCCCTAAACGTCTGTTCTTAAGAGATCCATCATAATAGAGAGCCCCCACCTCACTCAGGGCTAAGGGGCAGAAGCCTTGCTACCTCCAGTCATTACCCCAACCTTCTGGTCCCCAATTCCAGTCTATGAGAGATGGGATGAGGGAAGGGGGAGCTTTGCAGGCACACACAGCGTAGCCCTGAGGAGTGCGGTGCTGTGATAGTTGGGGCAGGGGTTGGGAAGAATAACGCTAAGCAGAAGAAAGGTGCTTCGGCTTCTCAAGGTGAAATGGGGGGACCTGGGAAAACTCCTCTTAGACACTTGGGGTGCCTGCAAGAAGGGGAAACTGTCACTCAAGGATAGATGTTAGATTTGTCAAAGGACTTGGTGTATCCCTGTGCTTATCTCAGGAGGGAAAAGGAGAACTGACGTGAAATAGCAGGGCTGAGAGGAGGCAGGGCGGGGAGGCGGGGAGTAGCCTACCTTCCCAGCATTTGGCATGGCAAGGAAGGAAGCGTGAATTTCTCACTGGTCACCGAGGTGCCAAGGAGTAGCTGGGCTTAAGCTGTCTTCTCTGGACCCCACAGAGTATGAGGGGCAACCCTACAAAAAGGGCTTTGGGGTATACACCACTCTGTTGAGAGTAGGCCAGCAAAGAGGTCAGGCTGGAACCAGATTTCCTCATGTCCAGGGACTGTACATGGAAGACACCTTGCAGAGTCAGCTGAAAGATTCACACGTGTGTCTCACATGTGTGGGGTTGGACATTTTCTGCAGATTGCACATCCGTGGCCAGTGGTACCCAGTAATGCCATTCAAGTAAGAGATGCTTGTCCCTTTCATCTGAAGGGGGAGAGACCCACTGGAGGAGGGAATGTCCTAGAGGGAGATCGCTGATGTTCACTCTAAGGTAAAGGAGGAAGATAAGTTAAATAATATATTTTCCTCTACTTCCTTCACATCCATTCTACCACAGACTGAGCAATGATGAGTGGGGAAAGCTTTAAATCTGATATGAGATTGGAAATCAGATTGAACAAACTATTGAAAACAAAAGGTGATTAAGAAGTTATGGAGCCTGCCCAGGACACTGTTAAATGCTCTGCTACACTGGAGAAGAGGGGACCCACTTAGGAGGCTTTGGAGAGAAAGAAAAAAACCTTTTATGTTTCTACCCCACCGAGGAGAGGCTTCTAAATAAACTGGTTCATGTAGGTGATGATTTACTAACACTTCCAGGTTGGACATCAAGGCCAAATCCATCTGGCTGAGTCATAACCACCAGATCAATTTCTTATGAGATGAGAATATAGGCCTCCTTGACCAGTCCATCTTGAGAGGTCAGTGGCTTAATGAAAAAACTGCCAGCTGTGGGGCGATGCGATGACATTCTATGGCCTTGGATCTAGGTGGTGTTCTACTAAAGAGTCTGGGATATTGCTTTAAATGATGCCAAATATTAGGGGTATCTCCTTTTGGGTTAATTTTAACATATATTTGAAATTAAGAAAAAGAAGCAAATCTAGTTACCTACAGATGTAAATCAGCAAAAGATTATTCTTCTGATTCTTTGTTCTGTATCTAAAAAAGGATCACACAGCATTTATATATTACCACATTGGATCAGCTCTCTTTGTGGGTTCTTTTTCTTAATTTTTTCTGCAAATGTCCAGCCATATTTGCACCTTTCCTTTTTATTGATGGAGGTGAGGGATAGGGTCATTCCTTTGTAGGGTTTTGGCAATTTTACCTTTTTGTTGAGCTCTTCTGAACAGAAGTGATCGGCAGGAATGATATCCAGTCATAATTGCATGCCTCAATAGAGGTGCTTCCAGAGGCAGGCCACTTTCTGCTTTTTAGTAGCAATATTAAATAGGAAGCTGGTATAATTTTTTTTAATTTTAAGAGTTTATTTTTTTTAATCAATTTTTATTGGAGTATAGTTGCTTTACAATGTTGTGTTAGTTTCTGCTGTACAGTGAAGTAAATCAGCTCTATGTATACATATATCCCCTCTTTTTTGGATTTCCTTCTCATTTAGGTCACCACAGAGCACTGAGTTCCCTATGCTATATAGTCGGTTCTCATTAGTTGTCTATTTTATACATATTATCAATAGTGTATTATATGTCAATCCTAGTCTCCCAATTCATCCCGCCCATACATTTGTTCTCTACGTCTGTGTCTCTATTTCTGCTTTGCAAATAAGATCATTTATACCATTTTTCTAGATTCCACATATATGCATTAATATACGATATTTGTTTTTCTCTTTCTGACTTACTTCACTCTGTATGATGGTCTCTAGGTCCATCCACGTCTCTGCAAATGACCCAGTTTCATTCCTTTTTATGGCTGAGTAATATTCCATTGTATATATGTCCTACATCTTCTTTATCCATTCCTCTGTTGATGGACATTTGGGCTGCTTCCATGTCCTGGCTATTGTAAATAGTGCTGCAATGAACATTGGGGTGCATGTGTCTTTTTGAATTATGGTTTTCTCTGGGTATATGCCCATAGTATAATTTTGGACAAAGATATTTCTTACAGGAACTTGGCTAACATTTCATTCTTTCTATATTGAACTGTATCTTCTAGAGAAAGACTTACACATCTTACTTAAGAACAATAGATAGCAGTCATCATTTGCTAGTTCCATTTGTTTTCCACAGGAAAGAAAAAAACTATCAATTATATGGTAAACATAAGGGAGCTTTAGAACTTTTTTTTTTTTGGCCATGCCACACAGCATGTGGAATCTTAGTTCCCTGACCAGGGATTGAACTCCGTGCCCCCTGCAGTGGAAGCGTGGAGTCCTAACCACTGGACTGCCAGGGAATTCCCAAGAATTTTAAAGGACAATTTGACTAATGGTCTCCAAGAAATGGATACCATCAAGAGGAGACTGGGTGAGTAAGACTGTGGGGCAGGCAGAGAAAATTGCTATGAGATTGCCATTAGATGAGTCTGGGTTGTTGTTCACAACTGCTCAGGGTGAGTACTGCACCGACCCAGGCAGCTCCCTTCACGTGGATCACGTGAATGACACGTGCTGGAGTAGTGCAGTGTGGTGGCTCTAGGAATGTTATCCTGGGTAGGTTGTACAGGTGGAAAACAAGTTTCTAGTCAGGTAGCCTTTGGGCTGGTCAGATTCTTTGAGAAGTTCAGCTGGTGAAAACATTCCTGTAGATGATTAGTTCTAAGGTCTAAGCTCTGCATACTGATCACTTGGCTTTATAGAAAGTCAGGCATGCCTTAACAGTACCTGGTTCTTTCCTAAGTAAGTCTGCAAATGCAATTAGAGGCTCTCTTCAGATGACAGTCGTGTATGGGAGATTCTTCTGCCAAAGGGGCTTAGTATTTTCAGGGAGGTAAAGAGGGCTGTTAGTCTTGGAAGGCTACGGGGTTATGTCACAGGTGGATGGGAGGTAACCTAGCATGGTGTAGTCATCTCCTTATTGAAAAAAACTCGTTAGGCACAATTTTAAACTTAGCCATTCCTTAAGTTTTTTTAAAGCAAGGGAGTCTGGAAAGGCAGATACAGAGGGACTGTATAGCATAGTGGTCTCTGGCACTGGAACGCCTGGGTTTAAATCTCGGCTAAACCCTTATTCACAGTGTAACTTTGAGCGTGTTCCTTGACCTCTGTGTGCTTCACTCTTCTGCACTGGAAAATGAGGACACTAGTAGTACTTAAACAGTACAGTTGTCATCAGGATTAAAGATGTTAATCCACATGGAGTGGTTGAAACGTTGCCTTGAAAATAGTTACAATTCAATAACTATTAACCATATAAAAAATCATCTCAGATATTCTGCCTTGACAAAAGGTGGAGCTACTTAATTTGATTTTTTTTGAGAATCCACCTAAATTTGAAGGGGATTCTACTAATTACAGACCGTTAATCCTTCTAGAAAATGTCATAGGGAACTTTGCTGGAAGCATTGCTGAGAAATTTCATTGAAAGGTCTGACTTGCGTAGAACTTTTCTCCTATTTTCTTCTCAGCTTCTCTGATCAATATTGGGTGGTCATGCTTGGGAGACACTATGAATTTTTGCTATTGTATGTCTTTAGTCTCTGAATTATTCTGGAAACATAAGAATGCCATGATCTTAAACATGATACAGGATAGTGAAAAGAATTGAGGTATTTGGAGACTGAGAGACAAAGCTGGAATTCCTGGCCTGCTACTCACCAATGTGTAACTCCGGATGACAATGATTGAGCCACCATTTGCCACAGAATGTTCTAGTCCATTTTCATGCAGTGTTTCTAATTCTCATCACCTTTAGACCTTGTGAATTTCATTTATTCATGAAATGCTAATTGAGGGCCTAGTGTGAGCCAGGCAGAGCACTAGGGCTGTGGGTACTCTACAGGCTCTAGTAGTTATCATTTTTCCCACTTTATACTTGCCAGAACAGGCTTGGATAGGTTAAATAGCTTTCCTAAGATCACAAGCTCATAAAGTGACAAGTTACTTAACCTTTATGAGCCCCTGTTTCTTTTATAAAAAGGGGAAAATAATACCTACCAGTAGCTAGCACACACAGATGAAAATGCGTCCTTCGCTGAGTGATGAGGATAATATGTAAAGTCTGGCATTTGTAGGCACTCAGTAAGTGGCTGATAATAGCAACAGAAACGATGATAATTTAGTGTGAAGTCCAGTTTCAATGCACTTCCATAGGAAAATTTAGTTTATGATTCTCCTAAATTACCGGGACCAGTGATGAGTGTGGCTCTGTCAGTCTTTCTTAACTGACTGAGTTTAGTGTTTATTGAGGCTTGCCTAGGAGTCCCCATTAGGGCTATAGGAAAAGCCTGTGCAGAACTAACTATAGAAAATAAGCACTTGGTTTCCCCTGTTTGGGGTACGGCTCTCCTCTCAATTGCTTTGCTTACATCATCTCATTATTTACAGTTTAAAAAATTTAAAAAGCAGGTAATATTATAAAACCAAATCAAAAGATTGTTCACTAAAAAAGGTAAAACCGTTAAGCTGCAACATACGGTAAAATTTAAGCCTCGAAATAACAAAGGGCCAAGCAGAGTTCTTTGTTTGAATGCTGTGAGTACCAGGTCTGAGGTTTATCCTCAAAGCAGGGAGCAGATGTAGAAGACTTCAGGTGAAGCTTCTGAAGGTTGAGGCTTAGATGAGAGCCCATCCAACAGCAGCAGGAGCTGGAACTTTCCAGGCTGGTGCCAACAACCTTGAACCACTTCAGAGAAAAGCATACCCATTAGCCAAGGTGAGCCGTCACACCTGTAATGTTCCCGTCAGGCTGCAGGGGACACGCAGAACCCAGTCACCATTCTGAATTTTCCATCTCCAAAGATGCTTCAGGGCTTTAAACCTACCTTCTGTGTATGGAATGAAGAACTTTGTTTATCGTTAAAGGAATTTCAGGCATCTATGATCATGTTGGTGACCTTGAAGAACTTACGTAGCCTCTCCGTTTCCAAAACTGTAAATCAGGGATGATAAAACCTACCTCAGAGCAGAGGGTGGTTGTGAGGATTTGAAGGGGCAGCACGTGTAAAGCACCCAGCACACTGTTGGGCCAGGAAAGCTGATCATGATAAAACGTGAACGGTGGGTCCTTCCCTGGTATCCACTTCACCAGGGACTCATCCGTCCTCTCTGTAGTCTAGGCTGTTTTCACTCAGCTCACGTGCTGACTTTTTGATCTGATGTGAGCAATGCCTATAGTCTTTGATCGTTCTCTCAAATTTCCCTGTTCCTATAGGAAATAACCCACTTCTGACAGTACCAGTGCACACTCAGCATCTGGGAAGTTGCTGAGAGTATGAACTGGGTACCACCCTGGGCTGGCTGAAACCTTGTGGTTAGGGTGTCTGCCTGAGAAACAAAGTAAACGTTTGTGGTAGTTTGGATTGAGTTGAAGCAGATGTTGGGACAGAGCTTGGGGTGCAAGATATTTATTGGGGATCAACACCTGTGAAGGTTTCAGGAAGCAGAATTGGGTGGAGGGAGAGGTCGAATTGTGATGTAGGTCCGACAAAGCCTTGCTCCCCCTGGGAGTGAGCTCTGGAGCAAATATCGTGCCTCAGAATTATCCTGCATTGGCACAACTGTTTATCCTACCACCTTGCTTGGACACCAGATTTGGGTGGTACCAGAGGGCTCGTGCTCTGGCGAGACAGTTTTCTGCAGCTGATGGGAAGCTGGAGGACCTGATAGCTGAAGCTGTTCTTTCTTGTTGGGCAGGAGGAAGTCCTTCTTTGAATGTCTACCAAAACATTCTTGAATGAAGAATGCTGTCATTCTTGTTGCAGGCACTCCCTCACAAAACTGCTTCTAATCTGCAGACATTGGTTTGGGGAGTCTGGGATAAATTTCATCCCAGAGCAAATAATGGGAAACTGCTAAAATATTTACAGTAAAACCTGCCGAGTTCCCAGGACAAATCTCTTCATAAAACACACTCACCCAAGAGCCCATATGCTCTGGGGAAATGAAATACACACTGCCACTCTGTTATTGTCTTTTTAAAGACTTTATATTAAAAAATACAAATAAACAGTAATAAATGACAGTGTCTTTTCTCTGTCTTTCCTCCTGCTACTTAAAAGAAAGGGAAACCAGAATGTCTTGAGTACTCACAATATAGTAAAAAGATGATTGATTGGGGGTTAGGAGACTTTATCTTAGTCCTGGCTCAGTCACTGTGTAACCTGCGTTAGTCACTTCTCAAATCTAAACCTCAATTATCTTGTCTGTATAATGGGGAAATTGGGCTGGATCCTTTCCAGCTCTGACGTGTTATGACTTTCGAATAATGAGAAAGCGTCTCTCCAAAGTGTTGGTTCCTTAGTCTTTTTATCACATGCTATGGTTTCAAGCAGTGCTTGTTGTTAAGACGTATGTCATCGGTCACACAGCCTGCTCACTGGAGAAAATGTTTCTCTGGTGTAGACTCTGGCTAACATATCCTTCCTATCCCCAATTATGAATTCCTTGATTTGCTGTTTAATTTTATATTAAATCAATGAGTAAACTATAAAGTAGTAGGTGTAAACTTCATATTCTCTCATAAAATTTTGTATTTTGCTTTTCCAGTAAAAACAACTTGTAGTGCTGATTCTCTGGGGTAGAATGTTTCAGTTTATACTACTTCTTTGTAAATTACAATCCCTAAATAGGGGAAATGAATCCTACAAAACACTTAAAAATTTTATGAGACTCAAGAATTCATTTTACAGAGTTGGGTGCATTGGTTGCGACAGTACCAAGTAATTATAATAATGACTATCTTGCTGACTATTG
Source organism: Balaenoptera musculus (assembly GCF_009873245.2). Lineage (NCBI taxonomy): Eukaryota > Metazoa > Chordata > Mammalia > Artiodactyla > Balaenopteridae > Balaenoptera > Balaenoptera musculus. Next base: position 49,840,631 of record NC_045794.1, on the reverse strand, counting down.
CTTTCTTCAGGAGTCTTAAAACACATTGGTTTACTTATTTGTATTTATTCTATATTTTCCCCAAACTCACCTTTTAATAAGTGATTGACAAGACCTCTGCCTAGGTTGGTATTAAAAGTATTAAAGCTTTGGAAAAATTCCCCCTTCTATGTTCCCACAATTTAAACACATCTAGCAATTTCATAAAATCTTAGGGTTTCTTTTATTTATCTAGTTACTCCATGGGCAAGGACAGAAATTATTTTTTTCACCCTATTGCTGGTCTTTGGGGGTCATGAAATCTATTAATTCTGTGACACTCATTATTGAATTAAGGATTCGGTTGGCAAGCCTGTTTAAAATGGAAAGCTCACACCTCTTCTGAAAAAGGTTGTTTTAAATTAAAATGAACGTTTCTATTTCCACTGTTTTAGATGTCTTAAGTGGTGCACTGAACTGAAAAGAGACGTGAAGCAGACATTTGGTTGTACCAGGGGAAGCCAAACTTTGCTGAGCGCCGCATACACACTCAAAGGCTGCATTTAATTGGTGTGCAGTGGAGTGTAGCAAGGCAACCCTCCCATTACAGCAGCCATCATCCATGTAGGTTCTAGAAGACTGCACAATTCAATGCCTTCTGTTGGTCTGTCAACTGGGACTTGAAGTACCAGTGACCATTTATTTATTCATTCCTTCATCAAATGTTGATTGTGCATCTACTATGTGCCTGGCATTGTTCTGGCAATTGGAACTATAGCGGTAAACAGGCAAGAATTCCTATCCTTGTGAAACTTACATTCTACAGGGGGCAGAAAACAGAACATAAGCGAACAAGTAATATTGATGGTAAGTCAAATGATAATAAGTGATATAGGGAAAAATAAAGATGGGTAGAGGGATAAGGAATGTTGAGGTAGAAATTTGTATGCCATTTCAAATAGTGTGGTCAGGAAAGACCTTACAGAGGAGGTGGCCTTTGAGACAAGGTCTTAAAAGATGTGTGGGAGTTTGTGATAGGGAATCTGGGGGAAGAACATTCCTGGCAGAGAGAATAAGTAGGTACTGAAATCAAGAGGTACATCAAGGAGGCCATTCTACCTAGATTGGAGTGATCTGTAGGAAGAGATTTCAAAGATCCAAGGTGAGATCAGAGAGGCAAGGGTGGGGCCTGATGGAGTTGGACTTTGTAGGCTTTTGTAAGGCATATGGTTTTTATTCAGAGTACGTTGGGGAGACACTGCAGGCTTTGAGCAGAGGAGTGATGCTATAATCTAATTTATGCTTTAAAAGGACCACTTTGGCTGCTGTGTTGAAAACAGAATGTATGGGGGCAAGAATAGGAGCTGGAAGACTAGTGAGAGGAGGCTATTACAATAACCCAGGACTTCCCTGGTGGCACAGTGGTTAGGAATCCGCCTGCCAATGCAGGGGACATGGGTTCGAGCCCTGGTCCGGGAAGATCCCACATGCTGTGGAGCAACTAAGCCCATGTGCCACAACTACTGAGCCTGCGCTCTAAAGCCCGCGAGCCACAAATACTGAGCCAGTGTGCCACAACTACTGAAGCCCGTGCACCTATAGCCCGTGCTCTGCAACGAGAGAAGCCACCGCAATGAGAAGCCCACGCACTGCAACGAAGAGTAGCCCCCGCTCGCGGCAACTAGAGAAAAGCCTGCACGCAGCAACCAAGACCCAATGCAGCCAAAAATAAATAAATAACTAAATAAATTTTTTTAAAAAAACCCCAAACATACAATAACCCATATGGAGTTGCTGATGGCTTATACCAGGGTGTTTGCAGTAGAGGTGGTGAGAAAGGGTTGGGAGACTTTTGACTAGATTAGGTGTGTGCTCCAAGAAAGAGGCCCTGGACTCTGTCTGTATTCCAAGCACTGTGGATGACCATGCCATAAACTTAGCTGTGGGGTAATAGAACATAATAGAGAGCATGTGGGCTTTGGAAGTAGAGAAATCTGAGTTAGAATCCAATTTCCATCACATATCAGGAGTGTGACCTTGGGCAGGTTACTAACCTTACGGAACCACTGTCTTTGAATGGGAATGCTGTGGTCTGAATGTTTGTGTTCTCCCAAAATCCATATGTCGAAGTTTAACCTCCAAGATGATGGTGTTAGGAGGTGGAGGTGATTAGGTAATGAGGGTAGAGCCCTCATAGGTGGGATTAGTGCCCTTATAAAAGAGGTTCCAGAAAGATCCCTCACCCCTTCCACCACAAGGAGAAGTGCTGGCTGGGAACTAGGAAGAGAGTCCTCACCAGAACACATCCACAGTTAATGTCTCGACGTGACATGTGAAAACTTGACATGTCTCCACTTGAGAGTCTTACAGTTCTGGTGCCTTGATCTTGGACTTCCAGCCTCCACAACTGTGAGAAATAAATTTGTTGTGTATAAACTACCCAATCTGTGGTATATTGTTATAGCAGCTTGAACTGACCAAGATAGGGAATAATAACCAACTCCCAGGGTTCTTATGAAGATTTAATATCATGGTAGGGTGACAACAACTTGTAGATGGGTTAGCCTACCGAAGTGCTTCATAAGTATTAGTTTTCTTCCATTCTTCATTAGCTTAGGTATTGTCACTTATAATGTAAACTCAGTAGATCATGGTTTATTTGCCCATAAACTATTGATACGTTACTTTGACTCTGGGCAGAATCTGTGCAGGGCATTTCCCAGTACACTTGTCCTTGAGGTGGCAGGGGTGAGAAAAAGAGGTTTTCTGGCCAAATACCTGCAACTGTATTGAGGACAAATTCCTAATACAATGCTTTTTTCTTTAAGTTTCAGACCCACGTTAAAGGTGAGGGTCCTCTCCAAAGCAGAGGCTTCTCTTGGGGCATGGGGAATGGTTTCCAAGGATAGACTTAAGGGGCTCAGGGAATCTCCTCAAATTTTATGAAAATTTTGTGCATATGCATATTTTTTTCTGGGAATAAGAAATTGAAGATTATAAGAAAAAGAGGCCCATGAACCCCAAAATGTTACCAACCACTGTTCTATAAAGTTTTACTTAGCCAATGGCTGTGTTCTAAATACCGCCTCCCCATCCCCCATCCCCCCATGTAAGAGAAATTGTTGCCTACCCTTGCTGATTCTCTTAACAAATATTTCACCACAAAACACTTTGTGGTTAGGAGATGTTATCCTGGCTTCTCATATTTCTCAGTCTGTCAATATCTTCTGTCTTTGACTCCCTGACCACTGCTAATTATAAACTTCCCTGCATATATACTGTATACGAAAAAAGCTTAGGAGATCTCTATACTTTATACTTACTGTTGTGAATTACAAGGATAGCTTATTTTTTCTGTGCAGTGTTCTCCCAGAACCTGGGTGGGGGGAATCATATTCTGAAAGGTTTGTCCTTTGCTATTTGTAATTGTTGAATATTGGAATGATACAGTTTCCTAGAAGGGTAAAACAGATATCTTTGAAAATTATCAGAGTTGACAGAAGAATCACAGAAGAGATGAAAACTGCCACATTCTGATTCTGGATTTGTATATATCTAACCCATCTGTATCCATACTTACATTATATGATTCATAATAATTGTGGATCACTGTATTAAATAAAATAACTTTTAAGTTTCTTGGGTCTTCTAAATTGATGAAAGGAAATATACTTTTTCTCCTAATAGAAATCTCTATAATTTAAAAACAAAAACCTGTCCACTTGTAAACTAGGACTCATACCCCAGATACTGCTGTGTGTGCAAGCCAATGAATTTACAAAGTTGAAAAACTGCATGCAAAATAAGTGTCTAGGCAGTGATAAGTCAAATATTGTCTCATCAGCATTCATCATGATGATGCCTCTGGCATGAGAAAGAGCGTTCTTCTCCTGAGACACAGAAAGAACAGAGAAAAGTCAATCAGGGTGAAGGAGCCAGGCATTCCTTCTATACATATATGATTTCTCCTGAGATTTACGTTGTTTATCAGATAGTTCATATCGCAATAAGTTCTCATTCTTTAGCTACTGACCAGTCAAAAATATGCTTTTCTAATAGCACTTCATATGATCTTTCACTTGATTGCATAATGCAAGCTTTGTTACTAACTTAATTGAGCTGATGATGTCCATAAGTGGGATAATTCAGAGGTGGTAAATCAGCCTCTAAATTTGCTTTCTAAACGGAAAGCTTGTTTTCTTATTTAATTTGGTTGTTTTACCATGATATATAAAATCTATTTTCGTTACATGTTTTTTCTTTCTAATGTTTATTTTCATTTTCAAACAACCCTTTGCTTTATGTCTATGATGAATTTTCCAAATCTTTCTCACCTTGTAGTAGTAACACCCTGCTGACTCTATAACCTTCTGATGAAGAGATTTTTACTTTTGTTGAGTAGCTGAGTTTCCAAATCATTAATCTGACGGCAATCTTGTGATGCCTGTCACTGGATTGCTAAGCAATTTATTTAACTATCCAGTCCTTCACAACTGGCATTTTGCCTGATACGAAGTTAGACGAGTCAGATTTTGCTAAGAACGTGGCTTTGCTTGGGTCATTTGGGAAAAAAAAACCCCACAACTGGTTCTTTTTTGTAACAGTCTCTTGATCACAACCTCATATCGAGTACCAGTCTTACTGAGAGAGGGAAGGGAACTGGTTTTGTTAAGCACCTATGATGTGACTGAAGCTGTGACCAAGATATAGTCCTTATTTCCATAGGGCTTACAGGTTACCAGGGAAAAGAGATAATTAAGTAATTGTTATAGTACATGTGATTAGTGTTGTGATTTGGCATTATTGCAGTGGGCAGTAGTGGGGGCTTTACTTAGTATTTTGGGCCAGAGAAGGCCTTCTGGAAAAGAATGATGTTAGGATAAGACCCTATAAAACAGTAGAAATTAGACAAGTGATGGGAGATGGGATCCGGAAGTGAGGTAGTACTGCAACACTGGGGTGGAAGATGACTTTTGGTAGGTGGTGTAACATGTGCAAAAGCTTGTTTGAGGAATTTAAATAAGTCCAGATAGCTACAGAATATAGAGTTTGAGTGGTATGAGGTGGGCTGGAGAACTAAGGACCATTCATTTCACAATTACGTATTGACAATTATGTGCTAGGCGCTGGTGATAGATGAACTAGATAGACGTGCTTCCTGCCCTCATCAAGTTTACCTTCTAGTGAAAGAGACACTAGATAAATAAGGAAACAAATCAAAACCAAAATTAATGTAGAGTGTGATAAGTGCAATGGAAAAAATTAATGGAATGTGATAGAAATGTGGGCGTGGCTGCAGGGTTGTCAGGATGACTTGGTAGAGGAAGTGACCCTCCATTGAATCATGAAGAAGCAGGAAAAGTCAACCATAAGAAGGGGAAGAGAAAGAGCATTCCAAGAGGAGATAATCTTTGTAAAGGCCATGACTCAGGAAAGAGAGTAGACTGTTTTGCAAGGAGTTCAATGTGGCTCACCATAATAATCTAGGGGTAAAATATTATGAGATGAAAATGGAGAGGTGAGCAGATAGAACTATGTTCTCAGTTTTATGGGTAAGGAATCTGAGAGGCTATTTGCCCAGGGTTATCCTAGGTAGTAAATGGCAAAGCTATGAAGATAGTGCAAGCCTTTATGCTCCATGTTTGTTTGTCCAAGCCTATGTTTGTTTGTTTATTCATTCAACTAATTAATATTTATTGGCAGCTGGGCACCATGCTATGCTTCAGGAACACAATATTATATCAGATATTCAAAATCCTTGCCTTCATGGGGCTATGTCTTGCTCTTTTCCCTGAGTCATGTTGCATCCTTGGAGGGCAAGGGGAAGACTTCCATCTGTAAGTAATGGAAAAACAAAGATTAATATGGCTTATGAATTAAAGGGGAATTGTTTACTTATGTAATTGAAATGAGGCTTCCAGGATGATTGAGTAAATCTCCATCTCTATTTTTTTCCTGTCCTTCTCTTAGTTCTTTTCTCTTCTGTGATTCGGTTTTGCCCAGTTCCAGATTTTGTATCCACATACCACACTGTACAAAAAGAAAAAAAGATTCCAGAATTTCCACCATAAGTCCTGAGCTTTGTTCTAATTGGGTTGACCTTGATAGAACCAGGATAACATTCATGCAGACTGGCTTAGGCCTGGGCTCCATATTTATTCCTGAAATAATACTTGTAGTGAGACTATTCCCAGAGATTCTTAATGGGGAGTGATATTAACCCTTGGGTGCGTGTGCACAAAAACTTATAAGGAGTGCTGTGTTGTCACAATGAAGGGAGGGGGTTCAAAACTGACATTTAGTAGATGAAGACCAGGGATGCTAACGGTCCTTCAGTGCATAGGACAGGCCTGCACCACAAAGAATTGTCCCATATTCTGCATACCTTTTGGATGTGCTTCTGGAAAATACATAGGTGAAAAATTTTATATAATCATCTGAACGTAGAGCTTAGCTGTGCCACATTTAAACACCAAGCGGAGTTCGGGGGGCAATATTTTAATATATACTGAATTTCCCAGAAACATAGCTATTGGGTATGTTGTGAGAATATTGTAGTTTGCTCAAAATTTTTCCAAGATTTGTTCATCCATTTGAAAAAATCACATCATGGTTGTTATGATGCTCTGGTTTTTGAGATGTCTGTGCAATACACCTTATCACTTGCGTATGTAGGTGGCTCATTTCATGATGGTTCCATGTAAAGGTATAGGCATTTAACTACGTTATCATGTCTAAATATTTACTATTGAAATATATTTGTTTTATGAATTCCTTTTATTTCTACTTTGCCTTTTATTTTGAGCATCATACTGATTTTTGAAATTATATTTATTTATGAATTAATTTTTTAGTATAGAAAGAGATATGACAAAATTATTATTACATAAAAAGGCCAATAGATATGATAGGGTTCAAGTCACTGGTTTAGACCTAGCAGAGCCCACCCTGGAGTTGGGGTTGGGGTGAATACACGCACAACCTTGTTAATATGCGCTAGGGAGAAGATGGGATGGATATTGGGGAGATACCCACAGTGTCCACTGGATCCTCATTTTATTGTTAAAAATTGGCTTTTCTGAAGACAGAAGTGATTAGAGTTTAATATTTTTGTGTGTGTGTTTTATTATTTAATCTCATAAGTGACATACCATCACTTTTGCCATATTCCATTGATTACACAGACCAACGTTGATACAATGTGGGACTACACAGGGGTGTGAGTACCAGGTATGAATACCAAGAAGTGATAGGCTACAATACCCTCTGACACCTGAAGTGCCACTCTAAAGTCTAGTATAAAACTAAGGTTTCTTTTTTTAAATTGAAGTATAGTTGATTTACAATGTTGTGTTAGTTTCAAGTGTACAGCAAAATGATTCAGTTATGCGTATGTACATATGTATACACACATATATATTCTTTTTCAGATTCTTTTCCATTAGTTTATTATGATATTGAATATAGTTCCTTGTGCTATACAGTGGGTCCTTGTTGTCTATTTTATATATAGTAGTGTGTATCTATTAATCCCAAACTCCTAGTTTATCCCCCCGCCCCCCCCACCTTTCCCCTTTGGTAACCGTAAGTTTGTTTTCTGTGTCTGTGGGTCTATTTCTGTTTTGTGTATAAGTTCATTTGTGTCTTTTTTTTTTTTTTTTTTTTTTTAGATTCCACACGTAAGTGATATCATATGATATTTGTCTTTCTTTGTCTGGCTTACTTCATTTAGTATGATAATCTCTAGGTCCATCCATGTTGCTGCAAATGGCATTATTTAGTTTTAATCTTAAGTGCACAGTCAGGAAAAATCCAGATTAAGGTAACTTCTTGTTGTGAATACTATCCCAAAGCGTTTATTTTAAAAAGCAAGTTCACCTGGGATGAAATGTGACACAAATTTTATATCATGTTGAAAATTTTGTCAGTGCAGATTTCATTCTTGCTTTTGACAATTCAGTTTTGTGTAGGCATCTCTCATTTGTTGCTTTAACACACCATTTTCCATTTTAATGTTGTGAACTAAATGCACGCTTCCAGCATCTAGAAGGGTTCTCAAACATTAAACCTGACCTGGCCATGAAGTTGTGAAAGAGGAATGACTGAAATACTAATTCCTAGTAAAAGAACCATCATAGAAACAATGGAAGGATAGAAATGGAAGGCAGCAAGCACAAAAATGGAGAATAGTGGCTTGATTTGTTTAACAGGCGAAACAGTTGAGATAGTAACTCAGATTAGAGTTAGACAAACATATCTGGTTCTCTGAAAGCTGGGTTTAAAAAAGATAGAACATTTGAAAATGGCCATTTTAGATAGTGGGTATAGACTTTTTTCTGCTGCTACAAAATTCACACCTAAGTGAACCTCTCTTATCTGTTCCCTTGAATTAAATGAAAAACCAAAAAGGTGTTTCTATTGCTTTGGTCATAATGTATCTGGTACAGTGCACACACAGCCACTGGGTTGTTCCAGGAGCACAGCTGAGAGCCATTTGAATTTTGCAGAGGGATTTGTAGAGAGTTACTAGAGAACAGGCCCAAAGCTCTTCACTTCAAGAACTTTCTAAGTCTCTATAAAATAATTAATTTATATACCAAACTTCCTCTAACTATGTAGGAGTTAACTACTTGCTGTTGGGTAAGCTTAAGTGCATAGAGAAAGTGCAGATGTTACCTCTTTTTTCTTTCTCCCCATGTGGGATGCCAACCAAAGACTCTTTACAATTTCAGGGGTGGTAGGTGACCTCTTAATTATAATTACTTAGCAGGGAACGGGCTCTGACATTTTGCGTTTGTGCCCTACATTTCTAGCTCATCTAGTGAACTGCAGTATTGTATTGCTTCACATGTGACATTCTTTCCACAAAAGCCAATGAGCTCCACGGCATTGTCCCTTTTCATTAGTAAGGTTTTTCTGTTTTAACATGTTATTTTATGTCAGCTGGCTTTTTTGATTTTGCATCAGCATTGTAACCGGTAGCTACCTTTTTGTTAAGCAATTTGCTGATGCTTATCCCTTGTCAGGTTTTCAGTTTGTTAACCACTGACGCGATTTTCACTTTCTTGTTCAGAAAAAGATTTTTACAGTTTAATAAAATGTTCCCAAACAGACCATTTTCTCTCCCCTCTCTTTTCCTTTTCTTGACCCTTGCTTATAAATAGGTATGTCCCTCTCAAAGAAAACATACTGTGTTTGGAAAATATGAACAATTAAAACATATCTAATATGAGTCAGTGGATTTCAAGCACCAGCTAGAGAAAACCGCTATGTGGAGCATGTCATACATCTATGTGTGGCAATGCTCTCAACCTCTGTGAACGGCTCTAGTGCAGTGCCTGCCACTTAGTGAGTGCCCAGGAAGTGCCAAATGAAACAAAGTGAGGAATACACCGAATATTTTATTTTCTAAGTTTAAATAATAAGGAACTCTCATTTTCATTCATTTTCCTACCACAGTATATCCTGGCGACTGAGTTGGCCAGTAAAGATGTCATGAACTGGTCTTTATTTGTAATATTAATTTATGTATTCATTTATTCCTTACCCCTTGAATCGTATATTTTACTTTTGCTACTTTAATTTTGAGCTAAAATGTAATGCTTTTCCTCCTTCATGTGAGTTTCAGCAATAGCAGGAGAAATTTTGTAGGCTTCCTGATAGCAGTTGAAAAGATAATGAGTTACCTTGTTTCCCGAGAGTAAAAGAACAAGCTAAGGGGGACCTTTATGTATGAGGCTACAACTATGGCTGTAAAGCCCCTCAAGCCCCCAGTTACTTGTGACAACGGAGGCAATTTACCCGAAGAACTACCTCGTCTTCTAATTTATTGTTAAAAATAGCTGAATAAACACTGAAAATTCTTGAGCGTACTCAAGGTATTAGAATACCTTGTCTTCTAATTTATTGTTAAAAATAGCTGCTAAAATGTAAGAAGGTTAAGTTCATGAATAGATACTTTGGATTTATGTTTCTCATCTGTTGTAACAAGGAAATGGGATTTCTGGGTTAGTCTAATATGCTGGTTAATGGAGTGTTACCAAAGCATAACATACAGACTTCTTGTTTATCCAGGATGATTGGGAAATGGAATATTATGGTATTTTTGATCTTCAAGAGTTGCCACACATTATGCCTACTATAACAGTGGCTCTCAACTGAGGGCAAGTTTGCCCCCTAGTGGACACTTGGCAGTGCGTGGAGACATTTTTGATAGGGTGGTGGGAGGAGGACGTGCTACTAGTGTTGAGTGGGTAAAGCCCAGGGACGCTGCTAAACATCCTACAACGCGCTGGACAGTCCCCACAACAAAACGTTATCTGGTCCAAAATGTCTATAGAAACTCTGCACAACAAAACATTATCTGGTCCAAAATGTCTATAGAAACTCTGCACAACAAAACATTATCTGGTCCAAAATGTCTATAGAAACTCTGCTATGCAGGCTAGCACTTCTTCTCAAATTATAATTCAGCAATATCCAGTTAAACTGCAAGATGACAGCGAATACTTTTGGTGGTTTAGATGATAATTTAACATCTTACAGTGCTTCAGTGTCTTTATCAACATCAATTACCACTGTATTGGTGAAGTGTAGGAGTGTTGGTTTATGAGGATTCCTGGTTGCTAGATGGATAAAGATGTTATGCTGTGGTACAATTATCTGAAGAGGCTCAATTAATTCTTGCATCCTAACAGTTATTTGAGTTAGAATTGCTACTTCTTTCTTATAGGGCAGATTATTTACTTTTCACATTACAAGAAAATTGAAATATAACTTGATCTCTGTTAATGTGTTTTAAATACACTTTAAAAGTAATAGGTGACATGGTCTTGGAATAATACTTCAGTCAACACAGCTGTTGTTACAGTACCCTATGCTTTTATTTCAAGCCTACTAGGGAAACATAAGAAAGAAGGAAATTTTTTCTTCTATCATTCGGATAAGGTTTATTTGTGGGCTCAATCCAACAAAATGGGAAAGAAAAATACCCACTTCTGGGTAGGAAAAAGAAAGGACTCTATTAGTCAATGAATTAACTATTTATGGAGGACTGTCTCGTTCACAGTCTGGGGCTAGCACAGCAAATCAGGTAGAACTTTTTATGATGTTGTTTACTGAACTATTTGGAAAATAATAAAAGTTTCAAGCATGAGACTAAAATTAATTTTATGTGTCTGTAGTAACTTCTTGCACACATGGATTCAGATGTGATATATGGGATTTACAAGTACAGAGGCTTAAATCATAGAAGCTACCTATTGTGTGACCCTAGTCTTATCCTCTGAACCACTCTTTGAGTTATGAGATGATTAAGTAGCTTATCATTAGTAAGTGGGTTTATGCAATCAATGATACCTTTTTTACTAACCAACATTAAACACCTAATATGTGCTATGCTATTCTGCAAAGAAGAGACAAATATAAATCAGGAATAGTCCCTGCCCTTCTGTGCAGTTGCTGGAGGAGGTGCTGGGGCTAGGGAAGAAAGAGTTGGACAGGGGAGTATTGACATTGCGGGGAGGAGCAGTGGGGGGTTATGTGAATTATGTGTTATGAGTGGTAGGAGGATAAACAAAGCATGAAAGGAACAAAATCTGTCACTTATACCTGTTTTGACCTCTCGTTTTTTGTTTTTAACCTGGATTTGTTTTTTAACTCTTTCTGTTAGATACTTTTTGTTTTTTAAAGGGAACTTTATTATTATTTTTTAAATTATTTTTTTGGTCGTGTTGGGTCTTCCTTGCTGCGCGGGCTTTCCCTAGTTGCTGCGAGTGGGGGCTACTCTTCGTTGCAGTGTGCGGGCTTTTCATTGTGGTGGCTTCTCTTGTTGCAGAGCGTGGGCTCTAGGCGCGCGGGCTTCAGTAGTTGTGGCACGTGGGCTCAGTAGCTGTGGCACACGGGCTCTAGAGCGCAGGCTCAGTAGTTGTGGCCCATGGGCTTAGTTGCTCCGCAGCATGTGGGATCTTCCCGGACCAGGGCTCGAACCTGTGTCCCCTGCATTGGCAGGTGGATTCTTAACCACTGTGCCACGACGAAGCCCTCTTTCTGTTATAACAAGCCTTGGGAAGGGCAGGGTAAACATAAGCTTAATATATGTTTCACAATCTCTCAGTTTCCTAGGAAATGAATTCTCTGAGTGCAAACTCAGTGCATTGATTTTTGTCACGCTTAACAATAAGCAAGTGGCTCCCAGGGCCATTCTCTAAATAGATTAACATTGAATAAACATTGAAAATTCTTGAGCCCATATATTCTGCAGTTTCTGTTTCAAAGTGTAATCCTAATTCAGCTTTTACACATTTTTGTTTTGTTCTAGAACAGATTGATAAAACTGACTGGAACAAACTACTGAGATAGAAGGGGGAAAAAAATGTAATTCAGGCAACTTAATCTCAACATGTCCAAAATAGAATGCATTGTTTTCCACCATACTCTTGCTTCTTATTCCCTACCCATTTTTTCTTGCCTTGATTGTGCCTCCACTGGATTTCTTTCTTGCCAGTCTTGATACCTTCAAATCTGTTCTCCACATTTGATGTCAGAGTGATGTACAGAAGCCACAAATATGAAGGGAATAATATTAGCAGGTAACATTTAACTGAGTACCTACGATGTACTTGGTATTCTTCTAAGTGCTCAACGTACAGTAAATCTCAATTTTCACAATGGTGTGATATCAGAACTATTATTACCTTTAATGCACAGACAAGAAAACTAATGCACAAGAAGAAACTTGGGCTAGGTGACGTATGTAATATGTGGTAGAGCCAGGTTTTAACCCTGTATTAAGACTTGGGAGCACTGGATCCTGACTGCTGTGTTATGCTCTTCTGTTTAAGACATTCACTGTCTCCTCAGAGCCTACCACAAAATTCAAAGTTCACTTATCTCTCATTTCATGACTTTAATTCATTTTCAGAAAAACCTATTGCTAACTGAAGAACTCAAAGTAAAAGAAATCCATTAGTTTTTTTTTTTTTAACATCTTTATTGGAGTATAATTGCTTTACAATGGTGTGTTTAGTTTCTGCTGTCTAACAAAGTGAATCAGCTATACATATACATATATCTCCATATCTCCTCCCTCGTGTGTCTCCCTCCCACCCTCCCTATCCCACCCCTCTAGGTGGACACAAAGGACCAAGCTGATCTCCCTGTGCTATGCGGCTGCTTCCCGCTAGCTATCTATTTTACATTTGGTAGAGTATATATGTCCATCCCACTCTCTCACTTCGTCCCAGCTTACCCTTCCCCCTCCTCATGTCCTCAAGTCCATTCTCTGCATCTGTGTCTTTATTCCTGTCCTGCCCCTAGGTTCTTCAGAATCTTTTTTTTTTTTAGATTCCATATAAATGTGTTAGCATACGGTATTTGTTTTTCTCTTTCTGACTTCACTCTGTATGACAGTCTCTAGGTCCATCCACCTCACTACAAACAACTCAATTTCATTTCCTTTTATGGCTGAGTAATATTACATTGTATATATGTGCCACATCTTCTTTATACATTCATCTGTCGATGGACACTTAGGTTGCTTCCATGTCCTGGCTATTGTAAATAGAGCTGCAATGAACATTTTGGTACATGACTCTTTTTGAATTATGGTTTTCTCAGGATATATGCCCAGTAGTGGGATTGCTAGGTCGTATGGTAGTTCTATTTTAAGTTTTTTAAGGAACCTCCATACTGTTCTCCATAGTGGCTGTATCAATTTCCACCAACAGTGCAAGAGGGTTCTCTTTTCTCCACACCCTCTCCAGCATTTATTGTTTGTAGATTTTTTGATGATGGCCATTCTGACCGGTGTGAGGTGATACCTCACTGTAGTTTTGATTTGCATTACTCTAATGATTACTGATGTTGAACATCCTTTCATGTGTTTGTTGGGAATCTGTATATCTTCTTTGGAGAAATGTCTATTTAGGTCTTCTGCCCATTTTTGGATTGGGTTGTTTGTTTTTTTGGTATTGAGCTGAGTGAGCTGCTTGTATATTTTGGAGATTAATCCTTTGTCAGTTGCTTCATTTGCAAATACTTTCTCCCATTCTGAGGGTTGTCTTTTCGTCTTGTTTATCGTTTCCTTTGCTGTGCAAAATCTTTTAAGTTTCATTAGGTCCTATTTGTTTATTTTTGTTTTTATTTCCATTTCTCTAGGAGGTGGGTCAAAAAGGATCTTGCTGTGATTTATGTCATAGAGTGTTCTGCCTATGTTTTCCTCTAAGAGTTTGATAGTGTCTGGCCTTACATTTATGTCTTTAATCCATTTTGAGTTTATTTTTGTGTATGGTGTTAGGGAGTGTTCTAATTTCATTCTTTTACATGTAGCTGTCCAGTTTTTCCAGCACCACTTATTGAAGAGGCTGTCTTTTCTCCACTGTATATTCTTGCCTCCTTTATCAAAGATAAGGTGACCATATGTGCATGGGTTTATCTCTGGGCTTTCTATCCTGTTCCATTGATCTGTATTTCTGTTTTTGTGCCAGTACCATACTGTCTTGATGACTGTAGCTTTGTAGTATAGTGTGAAGTCTGGGAGCCTGATTCCTCCAGCTCCATTTTTCTTTCTCAAGATTGCTTTGGCTATTCGGGGTCTTTTGTGTTTCCATACAAATTGTGAACTTTTTTGTTCTAGTTCTGTGAAAAATGCCATTGGTAGTTTGATAGGGATTGCATTGAATCTGTAGATTGCTTTGGGTAGTATAGTCATTTTCACAATGTTGATTCTTCCCATCCAAGAACATGGTATATCTGTCCTTCTGTTTGTATCATCTTTAATTTCTTTCATCAGTGTCTTATAGTTTTCTGCATACAGGCCTTTTGTCTCCTTAAGTAGGTTTATAGCTAGGTATTTTATTCTTTTTGTTGCAGTGGTAAATGGGAGTGTTTCCTTAATTTCTCTTTCAGATTTTTCATCTTTAGTGTGTAGGAATGCAAGACATTTCCGTGCATTAATTTTGTATCCTGCTACTTCACCAAATTCATTGATTAGCTCTAGTAGTTTTCTGGTGGCATCTTTAGGATTCTCTATGTATAGTCTCATGTCATCTGCAAACAGTGACAGCTTTACTTCTTCTTTTATGATTTGGATTCCTTTTATTTCTTTTTCTTCTCTGATTGCTGTGGCTAAAACTTCCAAAACTATGTTAAATAATAGTGGTGAGAGTTGGCAACCTTCTCTTGTTCCTGAGGAAGTGTTTTCAGTTTTTCACCTTTGTGAATGATGTTTCCTGTGGGTTTGTCATATATGGCCTTTATTATGTTGAGGTAAGTTCCCTCTATGCCTACATTCTGGAGGGCTTTTATCATAACTGAGTGTTGAATTTTGTCGAAAGTTTTTCTGCATCTATTGAGATGATCATATGGTTTTTCTCCTTCAATTTGTTAATATGATTTATTACATTGATTGATTTGTATATATTGAAGAATCCTTGCATTCCTGGGATAAACCTCATTTGATCATGGTGTGTGATCCTTTTAATGTGCTGTTGGATTCTGTTTGCTAGTATTTTGTTGAGAATATTTACATCTATGTTCATCAGTGATGTTGGCCTGTATTTTTCTTTTTTTGTGACATCTTTGTCTTGTTTTGGTATCAGGGTGATGGTGGCCTCGTAGAATGAGTTTGGGAGTGTTCCTCCCTCTCCTACATTTTGGAAGAGTTTGAGAAGGATCAGTGTTAGCTCCTCTCTAAATGTTTGATGGAATTCGCCTGTGAAGCCATCTGGTCCTGGGATTTTTTTTGTTGGAAGATTTTTAATCACAGTTTCAATTTCAGTGCTTGCGATTGGTCTGTTTATATTTTCTATTTCTTCCTGGTCCTTCTTGGAAGGTAGTGCTTTTCTAAATATTTGTCCATTTCTTCCAGGTTGTCCATTTTATTGGCATAGATTTGCTTGTAGTAATCGCTCATGATCCTTTGTATTTCTGCAGGGTCAGTTGTTACTTCTCCTTTTTCATTTCTAATTCTATTGATTTGAATCTTCTCCCTTTTTTTTCTTGATGAGTCTGGCTAGTGGTTTATCAATTTTGTTTATCTTATCAAAGAAACAGGTTTTAGTTCTATTGATCATAGCTATTGTTTTCTTTGTTTCTATTTCATTTATTTCTGCTCTGATCTTTATGATTTCTTTCCTTCTACTAACTTTGGGTTTTGTTTGTTTCTCTTTTTCTAGTTCCTTCAGGTGTAACGGTAGGTTGTTTATTTGAGATTTTTCTTGTTTCTTGAGGTAGGATTGTATTGCTCTAAACTTCCCTCTTAGAACTGCTTTTGCTGCATCCCATAGGTTTTGGGTCGTCGTGTTTTCATTGTCATTTGTCTCTAGGTATTCTTTGATTTCTTCAGTGGTCTCTTGGTTATTTAGTAGTGTATTGTTTAGCCTCCATGTGTTTTTATTTTTTACAGATTTTTTCCTGTAATTGATATCTAGTCTCATAGCGTTGTGGTTGGAAAAGATACTTGATATGATTTCAATTTTCTTAAATTTACCAAGGCTTGATTTGTGACCCAAGATATCTATCCTGGAGAATACTCCATGACCACTTGAGAAGAAAGTATATTCTGTTGGTTTTGGATGGAATGTCCTATAAATATCAGTTAAGTCCATCTTGTTTAATGTATCATTTAAAGCTTGTGTTTCCTTATTTATTTTTATTTCGGATGATTTGTTCACTGGTGAAAGTGGGGTGTTAAAATCCCCTTCTATGATTGTGTTACTATCAATTTCCGCTTTTATGGCTGTTAGCATTTGCCTAATGTATTGAGGTGCTCCTATGTTGGGTGCATAAATATTTACAATTGTTATATCTTCTTCTTGGATTGATTCCTTGATCATTATGTTGTGTCCTTCTTTGTCTCTTGTTATAGTCTTTATTTTAAAGTCTACTTTGTCTGATGTGAGAATTGCTACTCCAGCTTTCTTTTGATTTCCATTTGCATGGAATATCTTTTTCCATCCCCTCACTTTCAGTCTGTATGTGTCCCTCGGTCTGAAGTGGGTCTCTTGTAGACAGCATAAATACGGGTTTTGTTTTTGTATCCCTTCAGCCAGTCTGTGTCTTTTGGTTGGAGCATTTAATCCATTAAATTTAAGGTGGTTATCGATATGTATGTTCCTATTACCATTTTCTCAATTGTTTTGGGTTTCTTATTGTAGGTCTTTTCCTTCTCTTGTGTTTCCTGCCTAAAGAAGTTCCTTTAGCATTTGTTGTAAAGCTCGTTTGGTGGTGCTGAATTCTCTTAGCTTTTGCTTGTCTGTAAAGGTTTTGATTTCTCCATTGAATCTGCATGAGATCCTTGCTGGGTAGAGTAGTCTTGGTTGTAGGTTTTTCCCTTTCATCACTTTAAATATGTCGTGCCACTCCCTTCTGGCTTGCAGAGATTCTGCTGAAAGATCTGCTTTTAACCTTATGGGGATTCCCATGTATGTTATTTGTTGCTTTTCCCTTGCTGCTTTTAATATTTTTTCTTTGTATTTAATTTTTGATAGTTTGATTAATATGTGTCTTGGCGTGTTTCTCCTTGGATTTATCCTGTATGGGACTCTCTGCACTTCCTGGACTTGATTGACTATTTCCTTTACCATTTCCTTTCCCATATTAGGGAAGGTTTCAACTATAATCTCTTCAAATACTTTCTCAGTCCCTTTCTTTTTCTCTTCTTCTTCTGGGATCCCTATAATTCGAATGTTGGTGCATTTAATATTGTCCCAGAGGTCTCTGAGACTGTCCTCAATTGTTTTCATTCTGCTCTGTGATAGTTATTTTCACTATTTTATCTTCCAGGTCAATTATCTGTTCTTCTGCCTCAGTTATTCTGCTATTGATTCCTTCTAGAGAATTTTAAATTTCATTTATTGTGTTGTTCATCATTGTTTGCTCTTTAGGTCTTCTAGTTTGTTGTTAAACGTTTCTTGTATTTTCTCCATTCTATTTCCAAGATTTTGGATCATCTTTACTATCATTACTCTGAATTCTTTTTCAGGTAGACTGCCTATTTCCTCTTCATTTGGTCTGGTGGGTTTTTACCTTGCTCCTTCATCTGCTGTGTGTTTCTCTATCTTATCACTTTGTGTAACTTACTGTGTTTGGGGTCTCCTTTTTGCAGGCTGCAGGTTTGTAGTTTCTGTTGTTTTTGGTGTCCACCCCCAGTGGGCAAGTTTGGTTCAGTGAGTTGTGTAGGCTTCATGGTGGAGGGGACTAGTGCCTGTGTTCTGGTGGATGAGGCTGGATTTTGTCTTTCTCGTGGGCAGGACCACGTCTGATTGTGTTTTTGAGGTGTCTGTGAACTTATTATGTTTTTAGGCAGCCTTTCTGCTAATGGGTGGGGTTATGTTCCCATCCTGCTAGTTGTTTGGCCTAGGGTGTCCAGCACTGTAGCTTGGTGGTCATTGAGTGGAGCTGGGTCTTAGCGTTGAGATGGAGATCTTTGGGAGAGCTTTCACCATTTGATATTACGTGGGGCCGGGAGGTCTCTGGTGGACCAATGTCCTGAACTTGGCTGTCCCACATCAGAGGCTGAGGCCTGACACCCGGCTGTTGCAACAAGACCTTGTCAGCCACACAGCTCAGAAGAAAAGGGAGAAAAAAGAAGAAAGAAAGGAAGAAAAATAAAGTTATTAAAATAAAAAATAAAAAGAAATTATTGAAAATATAAAAGTAATAAAATAGAAAGAAAGAAAGAAGAGAGCAACCAAAGCAAAAAACAAATCCACCAGTAAGTGCTAAAAACTATACCAAAAAAAAAAAAAAAAAAAGGACAGACAGAACCCTAGGACAAATGGTAAAAGCAAAGCTATACTGACAAAATCATACAAAGAAGCATACACATACACACTCACAAAAAGAGAAATAGGAAAAAAAAAAAAAAAATATATATATAAATATAAAAGAAAAGGAAGAGAGCAACCAAATCAATAAATCTACCAATGATAATAAGCTCTAAATACTAAACTAATATAAACATAAAATCTGAAACAAATTAGATGCAGAAAGCCAACCCCCAGTCTACATTTGCTCCCAAATTCCTCCACCTCAATTTGGGGATGATTCTTTGTCTGTTCAGGTATTCCACAGATGCAGGGTACATCAAGTTGATTGTGGAGATTTAATCCGCTGCTCCTGAGGCTGCTGGGAGAAATTTCCCTTTCTCTTCTTTGTTCGCACAGCTCCTGGGGTTCAGCTTTGGGTTTGGCCCCGCCTCTGCGTACAGCTTGCCTAAGGACATCTGTTCCAGCCCAGACAGGACGGGGTTAAAGGAGCAGCTGATTAGGGGACTTTGGCTCACTCAGGCCGGGGGGAGGGAGGGGTACGGAATGTGGGGTGAGCCTGCAGCGGCAGAGGCCGGCATGACGTTGCAGCAGACTGAGGCACGCCATGTGTTCTCCCAGGGAAGTTGTCCCTGGATCATGGGACCCTGGCAGTGGCGGGCTGCACAGGCTTCCGGGAGGGGAGGTGTGGAGAGTGACCTCTGCTCGCACACAGGCTTCTTGGTGGCTGCAGCAGCAGCCTTAGTGTCTCATGACTGTCTCTGGTGTCTGTGCTGATAGCCGCGGCTCGCATCCATATCTGGAGCTCGTTTAGGCGGTGCTCTGAATCCCCTTTCCTCGTGCACCCCGAAACAATGGTCTCTTGTCTCTTAGGCAGTTCCAGACTTTTTCCCACACTACCTCCTGGCTAGCTGTGGCACAGTAGCCCCCTTCAGGCTGTGTTCACACAGCCAACCCCAGTCCTTTCCCTAGGATCTGACCTCCGAAGCCTGATCCTCAGCTCCCAGCTCCCACCTGCCCTGGCAGGTGAGCAGACAAGCCTCTCAGGCTGATGAGTGCTGGTCAGCATCAATCCACTGTGCAGCAGTCTCTCTGCTTTGCCCTCTGCACCCCTGTTGCTGCGCTCTCCTCCGTGGCTCCGAAGCTTCCCCCCGGCCCACACCCCATCTTTGCCAGTGAAGGGGCTTCCTAGTGTGTGGAAACTTTTCCTCCTTCACAGCTCCCTCCCCATGGTGCAGGTCCCGTCCCTATTGTTTTGTCTCTGTTTTTTCTTTTTTTCTTTTGCCCTACCCAGGTACATGGGGAGTTTCTTGCCTTTTGGGAAGTCTGAGGTCTTCTGCCAGTGTTCAGTAAGTGTTCTGTAGGAGGTGTTCCACATGTATTTTTGGTGTATCTGTGGGGAGGAAGGTGATCCCCATGTGTTACTCCTCCACCATGTTGAAGCTATCCCCAAATCCATTAGTTTTAATGAGAAAAATTATAGTGAGTTCAATCCCAACTTAAGATACCCAAACAGTTTTCTGAGTTAGAAAAAGATAGCAATTCAAACATGAGGACAGTTTTATATAAATAATAAACAACAATTTGAAAGTAAATAAATCCAATTTCTACATAAAATGAAGGCTTATTATACTTGCCAAAGGAAGAAGAAAAGACTTGGGAGAGTGGGTAGTGAACGATAGAGTTGATCATTCTTTGGAGGGTGCAATCTTCTTTCTGGCTCCTTTCCTTTACCAGTTCTTCAGTGTTTT